>NC_080166.1:105678430-105996358 GCF_950295315.1 Erinaceus europaeus
AATATTAATTTAAAATGTGGTTTTGTTTTGAGTATTATATACTTGATTGTGATAATTGCAATGATTAATGTGTTGCAGTAATTTAAAAAATAAAATCTGGGCAATGGTTATTCTCTCTTACAAGCCAATGTGAACAAATGAGTAATAAAAATTATATATTTTCTATAACTCATCTAATTTCCACCATTCATTAATATTTACCAGTATTTTGAGAGCCAATAGTCACCACTGTCTGGCTGGAAGTATGTTCCCATAATATTTGCTAAATAATTAAAAATCAACTTGGTCTGCATTATCCATAACATTGCATCAGATTATTTCTAAAATGTAAAAGGAAATTTTTTGACAATTCCCTTTTGGTTCATGAAATATCCCGTTATTCTCACTCAAGAATTTAATTTTATGAGGAGAATGGGAAGATGGCGGACTGAGAAGCTGTAACAGCGAGTGCTCTGATCGCATCGTCGGCAACGGTAGGATTTTCTGCCTTTTGCAGGCCAGTCAATAAGAAGTGACACCAAAGAGGTGATTATAATTTAATTTGGGTTAAGAATTAGAGAAGGAAAACAATTCTTTTTTCTTCCTTTTAATTTTCAAGCATACATCCTTCCCGCCACCCCCCCCCCCCCCATAAGCAGTCCCTGGGACCAGCTCCTAGCAGGATACCCCATACCACCAAACAGGGTGTTGTTTTTTGTTTTTTTTTTTTAATTCACTGATACACATTTGGGAAGTTCCTTGCACTGCTCTTTAATTACAACCCTTCTTCTTATCTTCTCCCTTTCCTCTCTCTTATCTCTCTCTCTCTCACTCTCTTTTTTTTTAATCTTGTCATACACTTCTTCCTTCTTCTTTGCCTTTCTGAATTTGTGAATTACTTTGGGGAAGAAATCTGACTCAGAGTGGACTCTCTATGTGTGTATCTCTGCTCTAGTTCCCTTTCCCCTCTTGTTACCCCTAGAATATACACTGGAGAGTAGATTTGCATAACTGTCTATTCTTGCTATCCTCTCTTTCTTTTCTCTTTCTTCACTGGGATTTGGTTACTATTTTTTCACGGACTGGAGAAATTGTTTGGCTAAATGGTAACGATTAAACTACTTCAATACTTACTTCAGTTGCTACTGTAATTCCGGAGGTTGGTGAGTGCAATTATCATAAAGGTATTTAGTACAGTGTTACTTGTACTCAAGACACAACAACTGAGGAACAACAGAGCATACAAAAAAAGAGAGAAACACATAAATAAAAAAAATGTGTAGCTTAAAAACAAATAAAACTGCTACTCCAATGAATGAAGACAAGAGACCAGAAGAAACCACAAATCAGTCAGAAGTAACCATAGATAAGAAAAGTATGCAAGCAGTAATAAACTTATTAATCACAGAAATGAAAACAACATTGGAAGAAAGGAATGGCAGTATTAGGGAAACAACAGTTGAGACCCCCAAGGAAAATACTGATTAACTTGAGGCAATTAGAGAACTGAAAGCTGAAATAGCTGTAATGAAGAAAGAAGCTGAGGCAAGGGAAAGCAGACTAACAGAAGCAGAAAACAGAATTAGTCAGACAGAGGATGAGTTAGAGAAAACTAAGAAAGAGGTGAAAGAGCTTAAAAAAAGATTGAGAGACACTGAAAACAACAACAGAGACATATGGGATGACCTCAAAAGAAGTAACATTCGTATAATTGGCCTGCCAGAGGAAGAAAGAGAGGAAGGGGAAGCAAACATTCTAGAGGAAATAATAGAAGAAAACTTCCCAGACCTGAATAACAGAAAGGATATCAAGGTTCAAGAGGCCCAGAGAGTACCAAACAGAATCAACCCAGACCTGAAGACACCAAGACACATCATAGTCACAATGAGAAGAAGTAAGGATAAAGAAAGGATATTAAAGGCTGCAAGAGAGAAACAAAAAGTCACATACAGGGGAAAACCCATAAGATTATCTGCAGAATTCTCCACTCAAACTCTAAAAGCCAGAAGGGAGTGGCAAGATATCTATCGAGCCCTGAATGAAAAAGGGTTTCAACCAAGGATAATATATCCTGCTAGACTTCCATTCAAACTAGATGGAGGGATCAAAACCTTCTTAGACAAACAACAGTTAAAGGAGGCAACCATCACCAAGCCGGCCCTGAAAGAGGTACTAAAAGACCTCTTATAAACAAGAACATCACTATAATACTTGCAATGTATCAGAGTAAACAAATTGTTTTTTAGAACAATGGCACTACAATACATTAAATCCATAATATCAATAAATGTCAATGGCTTAAACTCACCCATCAAAAGGCACAGGGTGGGGGGATGGATCAGAAAACATAACCCAACCATATGCTGCTTGCAAGAATCCCATCTGTCACAAGAAGATAAACACAGACTTAAAGTGAAAGGATGGAAAACTATCATACAGGCTAACGGTCCACAAAAAAGGGCAGGAACAGCCATTCTCATCTCAGACATGATAGATTTAAATTAAATAAAGTAATAAAAGATAGGCAAGGACATTACATAATGATTAGAGGATCAATCAGCCAAGAAGACATAACAATTATTAACATATATGCACCCATCGAGGGACCATCTAAATACATTAAGCATCTACTGAAAGAATTTCAAAAATACATCAATAGTAATACAATAGTAGTGGGAGACTTCAATACCCCACTCTCACACTTAGACAGATCAACAAAGCAGAGAACCAATAAAGATACAAGAGAATTGAATGAAGAGATTGACACACTAGACAACTTGGACATTTTCAGACTCCTCCACCCTAAACAACTGGAATACACCTTCTTTTCAAATCCACATAACACATACTCAAGGATAGACCACATGTTAGGCCACAAAGACAGCATCAATAAATTCAAGAGCATTGAAATCATCCCAAGTATCTTCTCAGACCACAGTGGAGTAAAAATAACATTTAACAACAAACAGAAAATTATTAAAATTCACAGAATTTGGAAACTAAACAACATGCTCCTTAAGAACCACTGGGACAGAGAGTCACACAATCAGGAAATTCAAATGTTCCTGGAAACTAATGAAAATGAAGACACAACCTATCAAAATATTTGGGACACAGCTAAAGCAGTACTGAGAGGGAAATTTATAGCCATACAATCACATATTAAACACCAAGAAGAAGCTCAAATGAACAACCTTACTGCACACCTCAAGGACTTAGAGAAAGAGGAACAAAGGAACCCTAAAGCAACCAGAAGGACAGAAATCACTAAAGGTAGAGCAGAAATAAACAACATCGAAAATAAAAGAACCATACAAAAGATCAATGAAGCCAAATGTTGGTTCTTTGAAAGATTAAACAAAATTGACAAACCCCTAGCCAGACTCACCAAACAAAAAAGAGAGAAGACTCAAATTAATAGAATTGTAAATGATGCAGGAGATATCACAACTGACACCACAGAAATCCAGAGAATCCTGCGAAACTTCTATAAAGAAATATATGCCACCAAGCTAGAGAATCTGGAAGAAATGGAACAGTTCCTAGAAACCTATGCACTTCCAAAACTGAACCAAGAAGAACTACAAAATCTAAATGCACCAATCACAGACAAATAAATTGAAACCGTTATTAAGAATCTCCCCAACAACAAAAGTCCTGGACCAGATGGCTTCACAAACGAATTCTACAAAACTTTCAGGAAGCAGTTAATACCCATACTTCTTAAGCTATTCCATAAGATTGAAGAAACAGGAATACTCCCTTCCACCTTCTATGAAGCCAACATCACCCTGACACCAAAAGTTGATAGGGACAGAACAAAAAAGGAAAACTACAGACCAATATCTCTGATGAACATAGATGCCAAAATACTAAACAAGATCTTGGCCAACCGGATACAGCAACACATCAAAAAGATTGTTCATCATGTCCAAGTGGGATTCATCCCAGGAATGCAAGGCTGGTTCAACATCCGTAAGTCAATCAATGTCATTCACCACATCAATAAAAGCAAAGCCAAAAACCACATGATTATCTCAATAGATGCAGAGAAAGCCTTTGACAAAATCCAACACCCATTCATGCTCAAAACTCTACAAAAAATGGGAATAGATGGAAAATTCCTCAAGATAGTGGAGTCTATATATAGCAAACATACAGCCAACATCATACGCAATGGACAGAAGCTGAAAGCATTCCCCCTCAGATCGGGGACTAGATAGGGCTGTCCACTGTCACCGTTACTCTTAAACATAGTATTGGAAGTTGTTGCCATAGCAATCAGGAAAGAGAAAGAAATCAAAGGGATACAGATGGAAGGGAAGAAGTCAAGCTCTCACTATTTGCAGATGATATGATAGTATACATAGAAAGACCTAAAGAATCCAGTAGAAAATTACTGGAAGTTATTAGTCAATATAGCAAGGTATCAGGCTACAAAATCAATGTACAAAAATCAGTGGCATTTCTTTATGCAAACACTAAATCTGAAGAAGAAGACATCCAGAAATCACTCCCATTTACTGTTTCAGCAAAATCAATCAAATACCTAGGAATAAAGTTGACCAAAGAAGTGAAAGAATTGTATGCTGAAAACTATGAGTCGCTACTCAACAAAATAGAAAATGATACCAAGAAATGGAAAGATATCCCATGCTCATGGATTGGAAGAATAAATATCATCAAAATGAATATTCTCCCCAGAGCCATATACAAATTTAATGCAATACCCATCAAAGTTCCACCAAGCTTCTTTAAGAGAATAGAATAAACACTATGATCATTTGTCTGGAACCTGAAAACACCTAGAATTGCCAAAACCATCTTAAGGAAAAGAAACAGAAATGGAGGCATCACACTCCCAGACCTTAAATAATATTATAAAGCCATCATCATCAAAACAGCATGGTACTGGAACAAAAATAGGCACACAGACCAGTGGAACAGAATTGAAAGACCAGAAGTAAATCCCAACACCTATGGGCATCTAACCTTCGATAAGGGGGCCCAAAGGATTAAATGGAATAAAGGAGACTCTCTTCAATAAATGGTGCTGGGAAAACTTGGTTGAAACATGCAGAAGAATGAAATTGAACCACTTTATCTCACCAGAAACAAAAATCAACTCCAAATGGATCAAAGACCTAGATGTCAGACCAGAAACAATCAAATACTTAGAGGAAAACATTGGTAAAACACTTTCCCACATACACCTCAAGGACATCTTTGATGAATCAAACCCAATTGCAAGGAAGACTAAAGCAGAAACAAACCAATGGGACTACATCAAATTGAAAAGCTTCTGCACATCCAAAGAAACTATTAAACAAACAGAGAGACCCCTCACAGAATGGGAGAAGATCTTCACATGCCAGACATCATACAAGAAACTAATCACCAAAATATATAAAGAGCTCAGCAAACTTAGCAACAAAAAAGCAAATGACCCCATCCAAAAATGGGCAGAGGAAATGAACAAAACATTCACCACAGAGGAGATCCAAAAGGCTAACAAACATATGAAAAACTGCTCTAGGTCACTGATTGTCAGAGAAATGCAAATTAAGACAACACTAAGATACCACCTCACTCCTGTAAGAATGGCATACATCAAAAAGGACAGCAGCTACAAATGCTGGAGGGGTTGTGGTGACAGAGGAACCCTTTTATATTGCTGGTGGGAATGTAAATTGGTCCAGCCTCTGTGGAGAGCAGTCTGGAAAACTCTTACAAGGCTAGACATGGACCTTCCATATGATCCAGTAATTCCTCTCCTGGGGTTATACCCCAAGGACTCCATAACACCCAACAAAAAAGAGGTGTGTACTCCTATGTTCATAGCAGCACAATTCATAATAGCTAAAACCTGGAAGCAACCTAGGTGCCCAACAACAGATGAGTGGCTGAGAAAGCTGTGGTATATATACACAATGGAATACTATGCAGCTATCAAGAACAATGAACCCACCTTCTCTGACCCATCTTGGACAGAGCTAGAAGGAATTATGTTAAGTGAGCTAAGTCAGAAAGATAAAGATGAGTATGGGATGATCTCACTCATCAACAGAAACTGACTAAGAAGATCTGAAAGGGAAACTAACATAAACAGAAAAGCAAATAGAATGAATTATAATAAACTTTATTTCTAGAAACCAGGCCTGCCTCTAGCAGACTTTTATTTTTTCCCTTTCAGTCACAGATAAAAAGACAAGAGGAAAAGACAGAGACCGCAAAGAGAGGCAGGAGAGAGGAGGGACGCCACACACTGCTCCAGTGTTTGAGCAATTTCCCCTTGGCAATGTGCTCCCATGTTATGCCTACAGCTCTAACTCAGGTTGTTGCACACGGCTAAGTGTGCACTCTACCAAGTGAGCCATCTCAGTCTTCTAGGGTCCTTTTTCATTTCAATATGTTCCCTACTCAGGTTAATTACTATGGTCATGAATCTGTATTATTATTATTTTGTATGAATATGTATTGTTAACTAAAAGTTTCAAGTGATTCTTTTATTACTCTTCTAAAAAGTCACAAACACTAAATCAAATTCTTGTACATACACAATTGTACAGCATATTGGCAGACATTTATATTTATGTATGATTTTGCATTCTTTATTTATGATATAGCCAGAAGCCACTTTTAGATAATGGCATTTTTTCTTTTCTTTTTTTTTAAATATTTATTTATTCATTCTTTTTTCATTGCCCTTGTTTTCATTGTTGGAGTTATTATTGTTGTCGTCATTGTTGGACAGAGAGAAATGGAGAGAGGAGGGGAAGACAGAGGGGGAGAGAAAGACACCTGCAGACCTGCTTCACCGCGCATGTAGCGATTCCCCTGCAGGTGGGGAGCCAGAGGCTCAAACCGGCATCACGCTGGTCCTTGCGCTTTGCACCACGTGCGCTTAACCCGCTGCGCTACTGCCGGACTCCTGATAATGGCATTTTTTCACTATATTTATATCTGTAAATATTACATAATCTTCATTATGGATGTATATTGCCTGTCCTTATTCCAATAGAAATAACCTCCAGGTGACCATAGCAAAGAATAAAAATCTAAATATCAGTTTTTATTTATATTTATTTATTTATTTATTATTGCATAGAGACAGAGAAATTGAGAGAGGAGGGGGAGATATATATAGAGAGAAGCACCTGCAGCCCTGCTTCACCACTTGTGAAGCTTTATCCCTGCAGGTTGGGACCAGGGGCTTGCACCTGGGACCTTGCAGACTGTAATGGATGCTCTCATCTAGGTGCGCCACCAGTGGCCCCTAAATATCAGTTTGTTTTTTTTTTTGTTTTTTTTAATATTTTTTTTATTTAGTTAGTTGTATAGAGACAGACAGAAGTTGAGAGGGAAAGGGGTGATAGGGAGAGAGGCAGAGAGACACCTGCAGCCCTCCTTCACCATTTGTGAAGCTTTCCCCTGCAGGTGGGGGCCGGGGACTTGAACCCAGGTCCTTGTGCATTGTAACGTATGCGCTTGACCAGGTGCGCCACCACCTGGCCCCTCAGTTTTTATATAGTAATAAAGACACATACATAAGTTTTTACTTCTCTTAACCCCCAAATCATTTTGTCATTCTAAAAATTTCTAAAAAATTCATTTCCCCCCAAAAATTCATTTCTTCCACCAAAATTTCAGTGGAGCTTCTTTGAAAATACATTTTTATTGTACCTCTATTATTACAAATATAAATGGAGGGTTTAATAGTCCTTTTCATTTCTTTCTGTTATACTAAAAGTTTCAGGAGTTTGTGTGCTTGTTTGGCACACAATGACATTTGTTTTCTTAGTACACTTTTATCAAATTTCTCATATGTACTAATTAGCCTCATATTATTTTTACACATGAGAATAATTATGGGAGAACAGTGCACAGAATTCTACACTGGAGCCAGAATGTTCTGAACTTCTAGCCTTTATTCAGGGAAAAAAAAATCTTGAGAATCTTCAGGATTATGAAAATCCATCCTGACAAAGAGATTTTCTCTCTAACACACAAACACACACACACACACACGATTGGATAGCAGAGATACAATGAAAGAGATAAAACAACAGAGATAATGAGAAAGAAAGAGAATGGGCAAGGGTTTGGGTGTGGGTGGTGGTGTTTTGTTTTGCACCTAGTTAAGCACACATATTACCAAGCACAGGGACCAGAGTTCAAGCCTCTGCTCTCCACCTGCAGGGGTCCACCTCAGGATAATGGTCAAAAGTGTGAATTTTCGTAAGGAAAATCTGCATCAATACACATTCAAAAATAATTTGTTGATCTGGTTTAAAACCTAATTTTAACATAGCTGTTTTTTTTTAAAAAGTTGATTGTCAAAGGGTCTAATAGTTGAAAGCTTGTGGATAAAAGCAAAATAGTAATCCTCACACTTTTTCTTGTTTCATTGACTATGAGGAAACAGCTACAGGATAATGCTCTTTACTGAGGGAATCATAGACCTCAATGAAAATTAAATCCCCAGTGAGAACATTTTAAGTGCATTGTGTAGCAAATATTTTTATAACAATGTACAAAACATCTATATAGGTATATAGCCTACAACATATTTGTTAAAATTATTTTCAGAGTGATATTTCTATTCATCAATAAGACGGGAAATGCTGGTCCCTGTTCAGACGCCAATATGCCGGGCTAGCTTCGTGGGCGGGAGACAGATGATCAGGGACTCATGGCTGAGCTGGGAATGCAGTTCAGTCTTTATTGATGAGCGGGGATGCAGTGCAATCTATCTAATCTCTATTCATTAGAAAATCCTGTCCTTTATATCACCTGAGGCAGAAGTGTCAGGTTGGAAGAGAATGTACATAGGATAGAGGGTGGGGAGAAGGAAAAAGCGCAAGTATCAAGCTTGTATATAACCAGTGGGCATTAAACCAATGCCCTGTAGGCAGGGTGGGTCTCAGGTAAAGCAGTGATTATGTAAATAGACCACAGCATTAAGCAATGCAACAGAAGAAGTCTTAGAAGCAGAATTAGAAGCAGACCAACAGGGGGAAAAAAAAACTGTAGAAAAAGGAATTACAGACTGCAAGATAGCTGATCTGGGATCTCTGCTTTGTCGTGCACACAATCCAGTTTCTAGTCTTGCACCCATGACTCTGGGGAAGCATTGGTGCTTTGTTTTCTCTCTCTTCTCTCTCTCTCCCTCTCTCTCTCTCTCTCTCTCTCTCTCTATCAGAAAAAAGATGGCCTGAAGCTATGAAACCCCAGTGACAACAAAAAACAAAGGGAAAAGACAAAGATAAAGGAATTACAAGGTTAAATCTGTATCTTTCTCAGGAGATTTAGAGTGTATTTTAAAATTTGATTCCAGGCTAGCAGTTAGCTCATCTGGTACAGTACACCCTTTGCTATGTACAAGGGTTCAGATTCCAACTCTCAGAACCAACCACAGGGTGAGTTTCATTATCAATGGAAGGATAATAGGTGATCTACTCTCTTCTTTGCGTCTCTCCCTCTTTGCCTTTATCTGATACTGAAAGGGAAAAAAATGAAAAAGAACCTACTAAGAGCAGTGAAATCTTGTAGATTCAAAAACCCCCAGTGGCAAATGAATAAATAAAAATCTGACTCTACTTTTTGTCTTTCACAGCTATCTATTAAGTCTGAATCCAGTGGAAATTGTGAGTAAAATTTTGTTTTTTCTTTAAATACAAATCTATTTTTGCTAGTTAATCTGTGCAGAAGGAAGTGCTATTTTAAGCCAGCACCTCTCCTACAGAACTAACATGAAAAGAATTTTAAAATTCAGTAAACATAGAAGTATGGAAGAGGTAATGAAGTCAGCAAATTATTAATAGAAATTAAGTAGCTTTCTTATTATCTAAGAAGTTAAATGATACAAGCAGATAATTTTATATAAAGTTTGTAATAGGCATGATATGTTATTTTTTATTCTTTCAGAAATTCTGTTAAATATTAATTATATTCATGATAGATTATTTATGATAAAGTAAGTACAGAACTCTTAACACCTACAAAATTGAAAATATGCTATAATTATGCCAAAATTGACAATATTGCATGAATCAAGTTCCTACTTACCTTTCTTTTTTTTTTAAATGGTATTGAAATGTGTGCTTTTAAATATTTGTTTCAAGACTGATAACATAGCAGAACCATAGAAAGCAAAATTAGACATTAAAAATTTTATAATTACAAACCTTAAATCTTGCCTGACCATTAAAATAATAAGTTATATTTGCTTTACATTTTGATAGCATATTTTTCTTTTGTACTGAAATTTCCTATTTTCTTCTATAGAAATGTCCTAAATTGAATTTACACTGTAGTCAGTGAAAATTGATAGTATCTTTCTTTTTTTAAATTTTTTTTTATCTTTATTTATTGGATAGAGACAGTCAGAAGTTAAGAGGGAAGGGGGTGATAGAGAGGGAGAGAGACAGAGAGACACCTGCAGCATTACTTCACCACTTGTGAAACTTTCCCCCTCTAGTTGGGGACCAGGGGCTCAAACCTGGGTCCTTGTGCACTGTAGCATGTATGCTCAACCAGGTGCACCACCACCTGGCCCCTTGATAGTATATTTCTTAACAACAAGTATGTGTTTGAAATTATCAGTATATGATCTTATTAGCTATGGATTATATTAATATTCCCAAAGAAGGGTAACAAGGATTTCTAGCATTCACCCTTTGTTCAACAAATCAACCATAAGCATAGTCTAGATATAGCTTTGCAGTAGACTCTAAATTTTTTTTGTCTTTTATCTTGATGGTTTACTGCTTTACACAGTTTATAGTGATTCAAGATCTGAACTATCTAATCTGGGTTGTTGAGGTTATTGATATCTTAACCAGACTGTGTTAAAGTCAAATGCTGAAACTCCTATACAGTGAATATATATATATATATATATATATATATATATATATATATAATATATATATATGAGTTTTGCCCTGCTTTCTTGTTTGTTTGTTTTTTTTTATTATCTTTATTTATTGGGTAGAGACAGCCAGAAATTGAGAGGGAAGGAGGAGACAGGCAGAGAGACACCTGTAGCCCTGCTTCACCACTCGCAAAGCTTTTCCCCTGAAAGTGAGGGCCAGGGGCTCGAACCCAGGTCCTTTAGCACTATAACATGTCGCTCAAGCAGGTGCACCACCACCCGGCCCCTGTTTTCTTTTTTTTGAACTGCATTACATTTCCAAAGAATTATTTAAAATATTGACTCTTTTCCATGGAATATTCTATCTTCCTCATACTTGCTTTAGGCCAGGTACTCATTCTCACCCTACCACCAGTTTTTTCTATTTGAAGTTCCAGAAAAGAATCAAATCAGTAGTTAAGAATTTATCTCGATTTTTCCCTGTCCTATCCAACAACAACAATTAACAACAATAAAAACCACAATGAGGGCAACAAAATGGGAAAAAACAGCCTCCAGGAGCAGTGGATTCGTAGTGCTGGCACTGAGCCCCAGCAATAAACCTGGAGGCAAAAAATAAGTTAATTAATTATTTAACTAATTAATGAATTAAAAATTTTTGAAAAGAACTTATTAAAGTCGGGGATCAGGTGATAGTGCAGCGGGTTAAGCACAGGGCGCAAAGCACATGGACCGGCTTAAGGATCCCGGTTGGAGCCCTAGGCTCCCCACCTGCAGTGGGGTGGCTTCACCATGGTGAAGAAGGTTTGCAGGTGTCTGTCTTTCTGTCCCCCTGTCTGTCTCCCCTCCTCTTTTGATTTCTCTCTGTCCTATCCAAAACCAGCAACAGCAGTAACAACAATAACAAGGGTAATAACAAGGACACAAAAATGGGAAAAATAGCCTCCAAGAGCAGTGGATTTGTAGTGCAAGCACTGAGCCTCAGTGATAACCCTGGAGGCAAAAAAATGAATTTATCAAAGTCTGTTCAGCAGTCCAAACCAATAAGTGCGGAACAGAATTTTTAATGTTTTTTTTTTCCTTTAAAGATTGCCATTTGCACTTTTTCTCTTTTACCATTACTACTTTTAAAATCTCTTTTGTATAAATGGACACATGTTCATTCAGTTATTATTGACTTATTAAAATCCTATCTTTCATTTGTTTGCTTTGTTTCCTCCATTTGATTCTTTGGGATGAGAGTGTAGGAACAATACACCAAGTATGGGACTGGTCTCTCCCCACCCACAAATTTGTATTTATTAAGTATTTATTTTTGTTAGGTACTGCACTAGAAACATTAATGTTTGTCCTGTACTTAAAAATCTAGATGAAGGTATTAGTATGCTATCTAATTGGTATGTATGAGTATGCATATGTTAAAATGACTTTAAATTGTAATGTAATGTGTTTATACTCCTATTTTCTTATAATTATAAACATTAAAATAGTTTTAATGGCATGAAATATAGATCTCAGAGGGAAAAGCAAACAGTAAGTGGGGCTGTTCAGGCAGATAAAGTTCTAAGGAGACATCTTGAGGGGGACCTTAAAGAGTGACTATGCATTTGTTATCATTCATTTAACACAGAATTTAAACGCACTTACACAGACACACACATTCCATTTACAACTTACAACGATTGTTTGCATTAAGTATATAAACCATTTATCCTCCAAAGCACAGTAAATGAAATTTAGAATGACAAAGCAGGGCCAGTTGGTGGTGCACCTGGTTGAGTGCACATGTTAAAATGTTCAAGGATCCATTTTCAAGCCCTTCAGGGGAAAAGCTTCATGAGTCTGTGAAGCAGTGTTATGGGTGTCTCTCTGATTTCTGTCTCTATCATCACCTTCCTTCTTGATTTCTGGATGTCTCTGTAAGAGAAAAGCTTCACAAGTAGTAGTGCAGGGCTACAGATGACTCTTTCTTCCTCATTATGTTCCACAACTCTCTCCATTTCTTTCTATCCTTAACATTAGAGCTGCCCCCAGTGTTAGTGTTGTGGCCCTCTTATGTGGTGCTGGAGCTTGAATCTGGATATCATTGAGGACCTGGGTTCAATCCCCAGTTCTTAGAAGCAAAAATGAATCAGTGCTGCAGGTGTCCCTCTTTCTCCATTTTTAATTTCTCTATATTTCTATGAGAAAGAGAAATAAATAAATAAATAATAAAAGGTCACTGGGAGCTGTGGGGTTGTCAAGAAGGCAGTGAGCCCAGTGATAAATCTGGTGGAAAAAAAAAAAAAGGAGAGAGAATACAGATTTGCTTTCCAGTTTTCTTTTTTTTTTAGTATTTATTTATTCCCTTTTGTTGCCCTTGTTTTATTGTTGTTGTTATTGATGTCATTGTTTGAGAGGACAGAGAGAAATGGAGAAGGAAGGGAAAACAGAGAGGAGGAGAGAAAGATAGACGACACCTGCAGACCTGCTTTACCACTTGTGAAGCGACTCCCTTGCAGGTGGGGATCCAGGGGCTCGAACCGGGATTCTTACACAGATCCTTGTGCTTTGCGCCATGTGTGCTTAATCCGCTGCATTACTGCTGGACTCCCCCAGTTTTCTATGTAATATAATTCACTCCGATCACCTAACACATCTGTCTCTATTAATGCAGCACTGCTTCATCATTCAACACAATTTTCCCTCTACAGGCAGGGGTTAGGTGCTCGAGCCCAGGTCATTGTGAACTGTAACATGTGCACTCAACCAGATGCACCACCACCCAGGCCCGGAATAGTGTATTTCTCAGGCCAGAGAGATCTGGTTAGGGAATGTGCCATACCATACTCATGGACCAAGTTCAAGTTCTGGCACAATATGGAAGTGCTAGGGCACTGGGAGAAGATCTGTTGCTGTGATATTTCTTTTTGTCTTTCTGTATCTCACTGTTTCTCCATCTGAATGAAAAGAAAAAAGAAAAAAAAAAAAAAAACCCTGCCATAGGCATGGTGAAAAGTGAATATGTGAAGCCTTGGCTCCACAGAGGGGAAAAAATAAAGTGTTATTCAGCTACACTGTGTACCAGGTCTTGCAAAATTAGGATATAACTACATTACCAATGGAAAATTGGACTATGAATATGCAGCTTAGAAAAAATACTCAGTTATCTCAATTTGATGAGGTACAGTCTGAATGAAAGGCCATTGACCTCATTTATATGCCAGTGGTTGGATTTATTCCAACACAATGACTATAAGTACAAAACAGTGATGAAGATCAGTTCTCATTTCCTGTTGGGATCAAGTTATAATTGACTTTAAAGTTAGAGAGTGCTAGGAGTAGTGTTTTCAATTACTAGTGTCTGAGAGATACAGGTGTGTGCGTTTATTCATTTAGAACTACTCCTTATAGGAGGTCAGCAGGAGTCTTGCTTAGTAGATTGTACACTTTACCTTGTGCAAAACCCTGGGTACGGCCCTTGAGCCACCAAGTGGGAGAGCCTGCAGGAGGAAAGATTCACCAGCAGTGGAGTAGTATCTTTGTATTTCTCCATCTCTGTCTGCCTTTCTCTCCATCTATATCTTTCTGTCTCTCAACCTTTATCTAGAAGGGGCAAAAAGTACTCCTGATAAAAATATATCACACTTTAAATGTTTATGAAATAAATATTTGGAGGGGTGTTCGAATAAGTAACAGATAGCTGAATGACATATGAACTGAAGAAAGCAAGAAAAAATATTACGTACTAGCATTTACTGTTATTTTGAAGACTATATGATCAAATGTTTTATAGATAGTGGAAAAAAATATATAAATGCCTTAGGATAAAAAGAGCTAAAAAAAACTGGTTAAAAAACAATAGTTCAGTTTGTATTAATGAAAAGACTTCCAACAAACTTTCTAGTGGGTTCTGCAATTAAAACCAGAGTGGGAAGCATTTTGCTACATAATTATAATTAGATACTTAGTAACTTTAAAAATTATTATTTTTAAGTCATCATCCAACAGAGCTTCCGTATATAATACTCATCAAATGGCCAAGTGATTGTTACAACATTACTCCTTTTGCCTTATTAGAAGTTCTTGAGAGAACATCTGGATATCTTGGAATTAAATTTAAGACTTGAGCTCTTGTTTTACTATACAAATAAAAATAAAAATCTTGGCCACTCAGATTGTAGTTGAGGCCATTGTAAATAATATTCTTTCCATGTCTATCTACTTGATTAAAATGCATTTAATTTTATTTTTATCTTTAACAAAATGTTGAAGTTCAAACTATGTAATATAACTGAAAATGATTAGGATATATAAGAAGGAAATTCAAGTAGTTTATTTTAATAACCATAAAATTCTTTAGCTGCTATAAACACACACATACAGCTTTATTTTATTTGAGTAGCAGTTAGAAATCATGAGAGAAATCATTTCTGTTTTGTGAACTATTTATCTTGATACTTTCTGGTGAGAATAACAATAATAGCGCAAATCTCAAACTGACTTACAAAGCACAGACAGAATTTTCTTATATATATATATATATATATGCAAATCCTTTTGTTTTACTCATAACTAAACTCAGCAATTTAAAATGACAGATGAGTACTCTGACTGTTTTCAAAGAAAACATACTTGAAATTTAGTGACTTTTTGAAGACATTATTAAGTATGAATATTAACTTAAAATATTAGTATTTTAAATATAGTATATCCATATAAGGTAATGGTTGTTTAATAATTCAGTTACTTTTAGAGTTGAAAGTTACCTTGGAGATAATTTTTGCTTGACTATCAGAGTTCAAACAACTCAAAAAGTTTGTGCTGATGGCAACTACACTGTAATATTAATATAAGATAATTCATCTGAGAAATATCCCCTCACTGTAGGCAGAAAATAATTGGGGCTTACTTAGATTTAATCTAGAGTTCCAATGGATGAATACTAGAGAAACATACTTTGTTAGAAATACAACCTCAGTTTTATTCTGTTTAGTGTGACCCACATGTATAAAAATTTTAAAAAGTGTTCAGACAACCACCAGGCATTTTTAAATTAGAGGATGGTACCAAACAAAGCATTGTCTCCTAGAACAATAAGATGCTTTGTCCTGTTTACAATGTCAGTGACCAATCTGAAATGCAACTTTTGGACAGTTCAACTAAATTATATATATATTCCTTATAAGTTGTTATTTTCCTTGTATCTGCCTCTTCGTGCTGTCCCTTTACACTTATGTTCTTTTTTTCAGAGTTATGTAATAATAAAATCATGGAGAAAACAAAAAAGAATTATACGTGGAGTTTCTGTGTGGAGTTAGTATGTTCTCCTCAAGCTTCATGGCTCTGGTTTTCTCCCACATCTCAGAGATATGCATACATTCATTGACCTAGATAGATAGTCTCTGAGTGAGTGTGTAGTGCTCTGGGATGAAACAGTGTCCTGTTTGGGTCAGGCCATAATGTGTTCCCTAAATTGTTAGGACAGCTTTGACCACCTGTTGTGAGAAAGGTATAGGAGTATGGACTCACTCGGAGAGCGTGTCGGGGTTAAGCAATAATTCTTTACTTATTTAAATGCCAGAGAAGGGTCACACAATTCACACCACACACACTCAACCCGATACCTCTCCTTACTCAGTAGCCTTTGCAGGTAAGGCTCACGACATGGTCACCAGTCGCTGTGTCACCGAGCTGATGGTCCTTTCTCTGCTGGTGCGACCAGATGAACAAGGATCTCTGGAAGCTGGGGAAGCAGCTACTTAGCCTAGCCACATGTGCTTTAAGTCTTTAGCACCACCATCAGCATCCTGGTTAGTAGCAGTGACAGTGCTTCATTCAGCTGGTTTCTGAGCCTCTATATATAATAACTTCCCTCTGGTTTTAAGGTTACATCACCAATGGCCAATCAGGTTTGGGTTGATATTAGAGTAATTCTTACCCTACTTATACATATGTGTTTGTCTTATCACACTATGCAGGCACACTATGCTTACAATGGTTACATGTTCACTACACCACCTGTAACCTTAAATGGGAATAAACAGATTGAGATATGAATGGCAGGATATAAATTAGTGTTTAACATTAGAAGTGTTTGGGAAGGGGTAGACAGCATAATGGTTATACAAAGAGACTCTTATGCCTGAGGTTCCAAAGGTCCAGGTTCAGTCCCCTGCACCACCATAATCCAGAGCTGATAAAAAAAAAAAAAGGGAGGTCTTTTTTAGAAGTTTGGTGGTTATCTGGTCATCAGAACTCTGTCCTAGGAGCTCTTATCTTTTACCAATTAGCCTAAGGTAAAGTTGATTTAATTGTCCATTTTTTTCCACTTAAAGTCTCAAGAACTTACCAATCACACAGAGTCAGGAACTATTTATTATATTTACTGAAAGCATAAGAGTATCTCCATTAATTTATTTAATTTTCAAGATAAGGAAGACCTGATATGAATAGGAATATGGTTGCATTAGTGTCAGAGAATAGGTATCTGATTCTGATAAACCCATTTTTTTTTTTCAATTCAAATAGTAGCACCAAAGAAACTTAACTGATAAAGGAAGAAAACAGGGAGTGGTGGTGGTGGTGGTGGGTAGGTGGCAAGACAGCTCATTTGGATAATGTGTTTGTTTTGTTATGTAAATGAAGACACAGCACAACACCTATAGCACTGAAGCAAGTTTTGGTCTTCTGGTATCTTTAGCTCTCTGTTTCTCTTTCTATGTCTGTCTTTCTATCTGGAAAAGTCAGCATAGACTAGTGAAGCCCCAGTGACAACAACAAAAATAGGCTTTATAATAGGTTTGACAACACTTTGAAGTTCCTTTGTGTATAATAATTTTATGAGAAATTTTATTATCATTAGTGGCCACATCATCATTTAGATAGACACTTATTTTAAACTTCTGTTTCTGGTTACACACATCAAGTCAGATTTTAAGTGATGGCAAATCAATACCATGCAGATAACATTGTAAAAATTTGATCTGTGTCTGTAAATTAGGTTGCATATTTACATACAATATTTACTATTCAACATAGCCTGTGGCTGTAGTAGGGAATGGTATTTTATAGATCTATCAAAAATATTTTATTGTGATTTTACTTATTTATTTATTTTATACCAGAACACTGCTCAGTTGTGGCTTATGGTGGTGCAGGGGATTGAACCTGAGACTTTGGAAGCTCAGGCATGAAAGTCTTTTTGCATAACCATTATGCTATCTATCCCCACCCAAAAGTACCTGATTGTATATCTTTGCCATGTTTTGTAACTGTCATCTGTCATATAGTCATGAGATATAAGGTTTTTCTAGGTTATTTCTAAAGACCAGAGACTCCTAGAAAATGCGGCATAAGAGTGTCTTTCTGTTTTAATGATGTACAGAAGCTTCTTAGTTTAACCTATTTTATTCGTTTTTTTTGTTTTCTGTTTTTGCTTGTTTCCTTGCTGTGGAACTTAAGTTTTCAAAGATGTTTTCCTAGGGATTTATCCAAAGAAATCAAAGATACTTTTCAGAAGAGATTTATACACACCCTTGTTTACAGCAGTGTTGTTTTTAATAACTAAAACTTGGAAGCAACTTAGATGTCCAGGGACATATGAGTGGTAGAGAAAGATATGTTATATACATACAGTGGAATACTAATCAGCAGAAGTCTTGGATAGAACTGGACCTTGTGGTGAAATGTGACTGAAAGAGAAAAATGAATACTGAATTAATTCAAATGTAAGTGGAGTTTCATGAAATAAAAGAGAGTAAAGCCTGGGTTAGGTGTGATCTGTGTCAGTAAAGCTAAGCTTGAAGGGAGGTGGTTCAGAGGGTGTTGGAGACCCAGTGCAAAAGGGGCAGGTAGTCGCTCAATCAACACATAGTACTAAGTAGTACTAAGTGCAAGGACTCATGCAAGGATCTGGGTTCAAGCTCCTGGTTTCCCGCATGCAGCTGGGATGCTTCAGAAGCTTCAAAGCAGGCCTGATGGCATATATCTTTTTCTTTCTCCTTCTCTGTCTCCTCTTCTCTCACTTTCTCTCTGTCCTATAGGAAAAAAAAGCCACCCAGAGCAGAGGATTCTCAGTGTAGACACAGAGCCCCAGCAATAACAAGACAAAACAAAACAACAACAAAAAAACCAGAGCGAGACCCAGTGCAGGATGGTGGAGGAAAACTTTGTTTTCTTTTTTTTTTAATTTTATTTATTTTCCCTTTTGTTGCCCTTGTTTTATTGTTGTAGTTATTATTGTTGTCGTCATTGTTGGATAGGACAGAGAGAAAAGGAGAGAGGAGGAGAAGACAGAGAAGGGGAGAGAAAGATAGACCTACTTGTGAAGCGACTCCCCGGCAGGTGGGGATCCCAGGGCAGGAACCAGGATCCATAAGTCGGTCCTTGTGCTTTGCGCCACGTGCGCTTAACCGGCTGCGCCACCGCCTGACTCCCCCCGGAAAACTTTAAGTTTATGGTGGGCACAGTTTGTAGGTACCTTTCATGAGGAGACATATCTTCGCCCACCCTGTCCAAACAAAGCTTGACGTCTCGTCATCCAATCTGGTCTCCTACGCCTACACTGAACTTCTCTGTTCCAGACTCTTGGAAACAGAGTTGGCAGTCAGCTGAGGTAAAGAACAAACACCTCATCACAGACCCCTGCAAGCGTCAACCCGGCTTTGACCTAGCACGTTATGATTGGGCTCTCCTCAATTGCTATCGAACAGGCCATGGCCGGTGTGCCGCTATGTTCCATCACTGGGGAGCCAGAGACAACCCGAACTGCCCCTGCAGCTCCAGACAGACTATGACCCACATAGTCAACGACTGCCACCTCTCCAGATTCAAAGGAGGTCTCAAAACTTTACATCAGGCTCAACCTGACGCTGTTGACTGGCTACGGAAGAAGGGCAAAAGCTAGAAGAAGAAGAATGAAGAGACAAAAATTGCACTCATGTTGAAATAACTAACATGTAAATAACTATTTTGCCATTAAAACAATAAGAAACGTAGACTAAAGAAGAAAATAAAAATTGACATTACATAGTTGATTTTCATACTTTTTGATGTTAAGTACATCAATAAGCATGTTTAAATATCTTTCTTGTCTCTCTACACTTTATGATTTTTGCTAAACAAAGTGTATTCCATAAAACAAATGATGTAACATGCCTACTAAGGTTGAATGGTGTCATTGAAACTATATGCATGCACAGAAATTATATTTATTTTACATGTCAAACAGTAATTATGCTAGATGCAAATTATAATTCATAAGACAAAGACATTCATAAATCAGATGTGGATGACTAAAAATCCCATTAACTATTCCACTACACTGGTTAGTTATCATTATATCAATAGCTTGCACAGTGCTGACAAAGCTTAAAGTCAAATAGTTACCAGAGAAATCAAGTCAATGAACCAATTAATTTTTGTGCCATAGACAAAGTATTGATTTCAAAATCTACCTTAGTGGTTTCATTTCTATAAAAGTTGAAATGCTATGTAATTAAGAAGATACATTAAAAGTTTCAAAACTATTGATAAATAAGATAAAGGGGTACATAAATGTATAATAAAAATCTCTTTACATATGCCTGAAGAATGGCTATATATGTCCAATCATTTATAATTTCACTAGCATTCTGAGAAAAATAGCCTCTGTAGTAATAAAGGTGGAAAAACACATACATAGAAAAAACATCACTAAGAAAATAAATCTGCCATTAGTCACACAGTTTAAGACTAAACACTTACATATATACCAAAACTATATATAAAATTCAAAAGAGGGAGAAAGAAAAAAATTTTGGAATGTTTCTGGACGTCTCCAGAAACTTTGGCTGCATCCAGCATTTTTATATAAGGCCAATTACCTTTTAGAGTACTCCAAGCAGATGGGTCATGCAAAAAAAAAGTTTTTTTTTGTTATTCAACACACTCACTCACAAAAACAACTGGCCAGTTATAACATAAGACATACAATGAAAGGGTAGGAGAGAGGTCTCTGTGAGCCAGATTTTGCAGGTTCTGTCATGTCGTATTACGGGTCCTGGGATGTATCCTGCATCTGGTCCTCTTGTAGTATTTCTTGTTCTTCAGGAATAACAGCGCCATCCTGCGGGTATTGTCGGACATGGCGGGCAGGAACCCAGACAGGTTTAGAGAAATTTTGAGGGAAAATGCATGCGAAACCCCTTCCCATGGTCAATAATGGGTCAGGCCCTTTCCAAACTTTATCGAGTGGGTCTCTCCATTTGACCTTAATAGATGGGAGGGTAGATGGTGTTTGCCAGTGAAGAATAATAGGGGGTAAGGCTGAGTTATTGTAAATATTAAAGAGATTTAACGTAGTTAAGGCTTTTGCTAGCTGGATATTGGGGGGATATGTTCCTCCTTTATCTTTATTTAGTTGAGCCTTCAGTGTTTGATGGGCCCTCTCGACAATGCCTTGTCCCTGTGGATTGTAGGGAATACCCGTGGTATGAGTAATATTCCAGAGGGAACAAAAATCTTTAAATTGTTTGCTTGAAAACATAGGTGCATTGTCTGTTTTCAAAAATAATGGGACCCCCATAACGGCAAAACAAGAGAGCATATGGCTTACAAGCTTTTTAGCACTTTCTCCTGTCTGAGCTGTAGCCCACATAAATTTAGAAAAGGTATCAATTGAGACAAACACATATTTTTGTTTGCCAAAGTTTGGTATGTGGGTGACATCAATTTGCCAAATAGCATTAGCTTTTAAACCTCAGGGATTAACCCCAAGGGTCTGGATATCAGGTGTCTTTATGAGACTTGCACAAGAAGAGCATGTAGCAAGGATATGTTTTAACTGTGGTACAGGAACATCAGGGAATCAAGCTTGAAGGCCTTTAAGATTAACATGGGTTAGAGAGTGAAAATTAGCAGGATCAGAGACAGAGACTGGGAAAGTTCCTGTGGAGGCAAGGCGGTCAACTGCAGCATTCCCTTCGGACAGGGAACCAGGAAGAGGGCTGTGGGAACGAAGGTGTTGAATATACAGTGGTTGGGTTCGAGAACAGAGCATAGAGGCGATTTGAATCAAGAGAGGGGAAAGTGGGTTGTCATCAATTTTCACATACGAACGAGCAAGCCATGGAAGTAAGTTAACAGTATACACACTGTCAGAAAAAAGGTTGAAGGATTCTGGTACAGCTTTTAGTGCAAGAAAAACAGCATAAAGTTCTTTGTACTGAGGGGAATTATCAGGAAGCTCAGTAAAGAGAGGTTTAGGAGATTGTTTGTCTGGGTAATATATAAGGGCAGCAGCTCCCCTTTTTCCGCCATCAGTAAAGATTGTAGGAGCAGAGGGAATGGGATCCTGAGAGAAAAGTTTAGGTGCTAGTAGAGGCAGAAGAGGTAAAGAAGCTATCAATTTATTAGAAGGAAAATGGTTATCTATTTGTCCTGGAAACCCCACGAAGCTTATGGCAAAGCGGGAATAATGGCGTATAAGCCACTCTGTATCTGTGAGAGAAAAGGGCAGAATGATTAAATCCGGTTCTTTCCCTAAGACCTGCACAGACCTATTTCTCCCTTGGCGAACCATGAATGCTAACGCATCTATCTCAGTGAGGAGTCTTGGAGCTCCTCCTACTGGCGTGTGAAGCCATTCGAGAACCCCATCGTCTTGCCACAGTGCCCCTACTACTGTGGGGGTGGAGTTGAAGATTAGAAGGTTTACCGGAGAGGAGGGGGAGAATCGAACAAGGTGCATGTCCTGGAGGGCCTGGTTAACCCTTTCCAGTGCCAAGGAGGCCTCAGGAGTTAACTTACGTTTTGAAGAGGGCTGTTTGTTTCCTTTCAACAGGTCAAACAGTGGTTGGAGGCAGCTTGTGGGCAGATAGAGATACTGCCTAAGCCAATTTAAATTTCCTAGAAAACTTTGTAAAGAAGCAAGAGTAAGGTTAGAAGGGAAGGTAACATTAGGTTTTAAGGGACGAATTTGCATTAGAGAAATCTCTGAACCTAGGAAGGATATTGGAGGGATTAGCTGTATCTTCTCAGGGGCTACATTAAGGCCGCTTTTCTTTAATGCAGGAATGAGAAAGTCACGTAAGGCATAGAGATCTGTATCTGATTTTCCCCATATTAAAATATCATCTGTATAATGAAAAATACTAAGGCCCTTATGAATATATGGGACAAGGGCAGATTTAACAGCCTCCTGACAAATTGTAGGACTATTGGCCATACCCTGGGGCAGCACCACCCATTCAAATCTATCAGCAGGGCTGGCATTATTAATAGACGGAACAGAGAAGGCAAAACCTTTACAATCTCGCGGATGCAAGGGGATAGAGAAAAAGCAATCTTGTATATCAATAGCTATGATTGGAATTCCCGTGGGAATTGCAGAAGCAAGAGGCAAACCCCTTTGGGGGGAGCCCCAGACCTGCATGGTTTTATTTACTGCACGGAGATCTTGAAGGAGGCACCATTTTCCTGAGCGCTTTTTAATCACAAAGACAGGAGTATTCCATGGGCTTCGAGAATGACGAATGTGTCCCAAGGACAACTGCTCTCGGACGAACTCTTTTAAAATTTTTAGCTTATCCCTAGGTAAAGGCCACTGTTCCACCCAGACAGGCTCATTAGAAAGCCAGCTTAAGTGGGGTGTTTGGCTTCGAACAGTGGCATTTAGTATTGGGGGTGCTGAATAGACCTGGTATCGCGGGAATGAGTTTTACACTCTGCAGAGGCGTCTGTGGATATCCTAACATTAAGACATTCCAGAAGATCCCTGCCCAGTAAGTTGGTGCTAATATTAGCTACCAAAGGGCGGAAGTGTCCGGTAGAACCTTCTGGGTCTTCCCACATAAGCGAGTCTCGTGTGCAAAATGCTCTTGTCATCCCTCCTATTCCATGTAAACTGGGTCCAGGGATGAGTTCCTAATCTTGGGGAACCTCTTCTTGCCTTAAAATCGTCTTTGCTGCCCCCGTGTCAATCAAAAATTTAAAAGGAATATTGCCAATCTTTACTGTCATAGAAGGGTGACCTTGTTCTAAAACAGGAGTGGTCCACAAAATCTCAGGCCCCGAATTTGTACTATTCAGGGGCGAACCATCTTTATGAAATTGGGACCAACAATCTCTCTTCCAATGAAACCCCTTACGACATTTTGGACAAACAGTACGTGGTCTCTGGCTCCCTGACTGAAAGCGGGGTTGCTCTGGCTGGAGGCGTGGTTTCCCTGACTGGAGGCGTGGTCGCAACTTATCAGGACATTGGTTACGCCAATGTCCTTGGCGACCGCACTGAAAGCAGGCCCCGTTTTGCTTACGTGGGGCAACTGCATAGACCTGCGTCGTAGCGGGTGCCCCATAATTGCCTGATGTAAGTTCCTGTGTCGCTAGAATCCAATTATCTGGGTGTAGGGGTTTAAGATTAAGGCATACCTGACGGAATTGTGGTGTCATGCCTTCCCAGACAATAGAACGCAGGAGTAGTGTGCGGACGTCAGGATTATAAACCTTTCTCTCTAAGCTTCTCTTCACCCTTGAGATGAAGCTTGCCAATGACTCATCAGAGCCTTGGTGAAAAGAGTTAATGGGAGCTGATGGATCTACATCAGGTGTGGTCACCCTTTCCCATGCTTGTGTTGCACAGATGCGTACCTGTTCAAAATAACCGGTTGGAAACCTGGCTTCTGCCTGCTGAGCTCCAGATTCATAAGCTCCTGCTCCAAACAAAGCATCAGAATTCCATTCTACCTGTTTGTTACTATTTTCCTGCGATTGCCTAGAGCACTCATCGCGGAAACATACCTGCCACTGAAGATAGAGTGGGTCTGGGAGTGCAGCACGAGCCAGTTCTTTCCAGTCTTGTGGTGTATTTAAATGCTGGTAAAAGCTTCTCAAGACGGACTTGGTCCATGGAGAGTGCATACCGTCCTCCCTGACTGCTTGTCTGAGCGTTCCAAGATCTTTCGAGGAATATGGCTGCCACGGCTGAGGGTTTTGTTTAGAAGGGGCCAAGTTTACCAGGAATGTGTGGATTTGGTCCGGTGGCGCAGGAGAGGGAGCTACAGAAGTGGAAAGTTCCGTAGAAACTGCTGTAGTGGCTGCAGGGGAGACTAAATGCATATCTACGAGGACGGAGCTCCCGGGGTGGACTGCACATGGTTTAAAATCCTTAAATGCTGAAAAAATATCCTTTAGCTCTCGTATCTCAGCCACTAGGTCCCTTAATGGTGACGTATCAGCAGGGGGCGGGGTCAGGGACGAGGAAGCCTCAGGCGGAGCTGAAACCGCGGCAGCAGGGGCCGGGGGCGGGGTCAGGAAAACGGAAGCTGCAGGCGGAGCTGAAACCGGGACGGCAGGGGCCGGGGGCAGAGCTGAAACCGGAATGGCAGGGGCAGGGGCAGGGGCAGGGGCGGGGTTCAGGAACGCAGAAGCTGCAGGCGGAGCTGAAACCGCGGTGGCAGGGGCCGGGGGCGGAGCTGAAACCAGGACGGAAGGGGGTGGGGTCAGAGGAGGAGCGTCCGAACACGTGTGCGTGTCTGTGGGAACGGAAATCTTGGGTTTAGCCGCTGATCGCTTAGGATGTCTAAGTCTTAAGCACATGTGATTTAACTCTCGTACCTCAGCCTCAAGGTCACTTATCCTTATGGCATACCACGTTTTACATATCTTGAAAGTGGCGACCACAGTTAAAAAAATCCAAGGGGTAGCGAAAATTAAACCTTTTATGACAGCGGGAATCTGTCCCAGGTCAAGAGATAATGACTGGGACACCTCCTCATAAAACGAGAAATTTCCCATGGTGGAGGGAAGCGTGGGGCCACAGAAGTGGGCGGATGCCACTTACCTGTGTCTGGGCGGTTTCGGAGACCTCAGGCCGGGCGTGGAGTGGGTACGGAACACGATGGGCACCAGATGTTGTTGCAACGGTCTGGTGTCGGGCTGCACCACGGAGAAGAGAGCGGACGTCCAGAGCAAAGGGGTACACAAATCTTTATTATAGGATGGGGGGGGTTGGTTCAGACCACGTGGAGCCAGCCGGCAATGGCCGACCACGGGGGGGGGGGAGCAGGGAGCGAGACCTCAGAGAGGGAGAGCCAAGACCCCAGAGAGAGAGAGGGGAGGGGTGAGGGGGCTTTTTATTGGGCGACAACCAGGGGTGCCGTGTAGGGCCAGGATTGGTTGAAAGGGGGCACTCTAGGATTTAGCGGGGCATAGAAAAACCTGGGGGCGGAGCCAGGATTGGTTGAAAGGGGGCACTCTAGGCTTTAGCGGGGCATAGAAAAACCTGGGGGCGGAGACTGCATCAGAATAAGTCCTCAGCAACAGCTTTGTCTTCTTTTGTTTAAAATACAGGTGTGTTAAAATATGACATTGTGGTTAGCTATTTTCTTATTGTTATATAAGATGTATATATTTCAGGAAATAGACTATCTAAAGAACATTTTAGACAGTGATGGCATATTAAAGAATCTGAAATTTAAAGTGCAAATCCAGTATATTTTAAAATCCTGGAATCTTATCAAGAACCATGGTGGAATTTTCATTTACTGTTGAATTCTGAAAACCAGAAAATGTCCAGACATTGAATTTTAGGAAATATATATTGTTTTCAAATTGAAAAGAACAAAGTATCTGTAGTTTACAGTCAAATACACTTTAACCTTTCATTTCTCCTAAAAAAATAATGTCCATGGGAGTCTGGCGGTAATGCAATGGGTTAAGCGCACGTGGTGCAAAATGCAAGGACTGGCTTAAGGATCTCGGTTGGAGCCCCTGGCTCCCCACCTGCAAGGGAGTCACTTTACAGGTGGTGAAGCAGGTCTGCAAGTGTCTTTCTCTTCCTCTCTCTGTCTTTCCCACCTCTCTCCATTTCTCACTGTCCTATCCCAACAACAAGGACATCAATAACAACAACAATAACAACAACAATAACTACAACAATAAAGACAACAACAAACGCAGCAAAAGGGAATAAATAAATAAATAAATATTTAAACATTCTTAATGTTTAAATATTTATTTATTCATTCTTTTTCATTGCCCTTGTTTTCATTGTTGGAGTTATTATTGTTGTCGTCATTGTTGGATAGGGCAGAGAGAAATGGAGAGAGGAAGGGAAGACAGAGGGGGAGAGAAAGACACCTGTAGACCTGCTTCACCACTTGTGTAGCGATTCCCCTGCAGGTGGGGAGCCGAGGCTCGAACCAGCATCCTCACACTGGTCCTTGGCTTTGCGCCACGTGTACTTAACCCGCTGTGCTACCGCCCAACTCCCAATGTATGTACTTCTAAGAAACCATGCAACATGGCTATAAAACACAACAATGTGTGGGAGTATGGATAGACCTGCCAATACCCATGTTCAGCAGGGAAGCAGTTACAGAAGCCAGAGCTTCCACCTTCTGCATCCCATAATGATCCTGGTCCACACTCCCAAAGGGATAAAGAATAGGGAAGCTATCAAGGGAGGGAGGGGGTGGGAGTTCTGGTGGATAAAAAAATAATGTCCAAAATTAACCATTTTGAGTTTTCTGACAACACTGCAGCAGTTCCTAACATTTAAACATCTATGCTTGGGTTCATAAACTCTCACTCATATCTGTAATAATTTCTGTTTTTTTGTTTTTTTTTAGTAATTGCTTATTAAGACATCTTCATTGCTGAAATTTGTCAGTCTCTTTTGCCAAGCACAAAAGAGCTAATAAATATGACTTTTATTCCCTATACTAAGTTCCTTTTTTTCATCTATTAAATTCCAGATGATATTTATAATTTAATTATATTTATTTTATGAAGGAAGCTACTAGTCACAAATACAAATGTGGAAGCAGGAACTATATATTAATAGAACAGATTGGTAAAGACTTAGACCTCAAGTAAAAAACAAAACCCCCTTTACTGGGGGATTAATGGTTTACAGTCAAAAGTAACATACAATAGTTTATACATGCATAACACTTCTGTTTTTTTTTTTAAGATTTTATTTATTTATTAATGAGAAACATAGGAGGAGAGAGAAAGAGCCAGGCATCACTCTGGTACATGTGCTATGCTACCAGGGATTGAACTCAGGACCTCATGCTTGAGAGTCTGATGCTTTATCCACTGTGCCACTTCCCAGACCACACCATTTCTCAGTTTTCTACATAACAATTCAAACCCCACTAGCCTTGCCTTCCTCCACCCCAGAGTCTTTTTCTTTGAGGATTTCTTATACTTCCCAGATTGGTATATCAAGGTATAAGAAGAAATACCAGAGAAGCTCTCTTTTGAATTTTGAGCCAGTCTCCTAGTCTCCAATGTCCAATGTTTGGCATAGATAGAAAATAGTTACATAAGTGGCAAAAATATGTAAGAAAACATAATATATTTTGCTGTGGCACTTACAGATTGTAATTATTTTGTAGCTAAATAAAGTAAAAAGGAAATAATTCTACAATATGAAGATGAAATCAGTAATAAAAGAAAATATATTAGGTGTGTCTAAATTTATCAAGTGAATAATACCCACGATATTATCTAAGAAATTAGATTTTGAATTACTAAAGGCAAGTGAAAGAATATTTAGTATCTTTAACATTTATATAACTAGAAACACTGTCTTGTATGAGATCAGCTATAAAATTCCAAGAGAAAGTGTAGACAGTTTAATGATGTCCATCTTTTTGTAAATAACTTTAAAAAGCAAAAGAATACTTTCATGGTCATGTGATTGATAACAATTTGCTAATGCCCTTTCGTGCAAATGATTTCAAAGATCAGCAAGTTTTAGAATGATCTGAGGAACTTGCTCAAACATTAGTAACTAACTCACTACCTTAAATCTTGGA
This sequence comes from Erinaceus europaeus, assembly GCF_950295315.1. Taxonomy (NCBI): domain Eukaryota; kingdom Metazoa; phylum Chordata; class Mammalia; order Eulipotyphla; family Erinaceidae; genus Erinaceus; species Erinaceus europaeus. The sequence goes on from NC_080166.1 coordinate 105,707,075, forward strand.
TTATTTCATTGTGGTGTGGGACTTGAGAACTTTGTATTTAACAAGTTCCCAATGGAAGCTGAGATAATTTACTGGTTATGCAAAAAAAAAACTTAAATGCCTGAGGCTCTGGGACCCAAGTCAATCCCTATTGCCACCAGAAGCCAGAGCTGAGTAGTGCTGTGTCTAAAAAAATAAAATAACCAACTAACAAACAAAAACTAAAATAACAAATGCCTAAGTGGCAGTGATGTTATAAATTCAGAGACCAGCCAAACTGCCTTAAGGCAGCATTATAGGTTCCATACCAAAGAAAGCCTTATAGGGCTGCACCTATAACTTTCATGTTACAGAGTTGCAGAGTTCAGGATTTCCTAGAAATCACTCAGAAAATATACTTTGACAGATTTATATCCAAGATAAATTATCAAAGGCTTTCCTTTGAAATACTCTGGGAAAATCTATAAAAAGATAATTATCAATTTTGAGAAGAAAAGACTTCAGGAATGAACTTGTCAAAGAAAGCTAAGGCCCATCTGAAAGATACAGTGATCAATGGTACCATTATCGCAAGGAAACCAGAACATTTGTCCTTGTTTCACTGGCAGACTGGAGACAAGGAGATGACAAAGATTTAAAGTAGATATCTCAATATTTTATGAGAAAAGGTATATTGTTAATGAGAAATTCACACTGATAAATTTATATAAAGTAAGATATAGGTAAGACTATATCCTATGCACACATATTTTGAAAAAAAGTATTTCTGTTAAAAGACAGTAACCACACAATTTTTACAGTGTTTATGTTAAATTAAAACAAGCTCTATTTACACACATACATTTATTTCACTGTCACGTCCCCCCCCACCCAGAGCATTGCTTAGTTCTCGGTTATAATCATTCATACTAAGGATTGAACCTGGGGCATTATAGCCTCAGGCATGGAAGTCTTTTTGCATAGCCATCATGATATCTCCCTAGCCACTTCACTACATTTTTACTATGCCTAATAACAAATTCCTCTTAAAGTAGTAGGCAACTTGTTTCCCTGACTTTTGTTGTTGTTGTTATTTTTCTGGAACAAAAAACTAGTACATTAATGTAAAACAAATTACTTACCTTCATTCACAATCATGTAGGTATTAGGAGGCACTCCATAACATGTTAAGGAAGACATTATTAATATACAAATAGTTATAATCCTATGTTTATCTGATTTCGAAACAATTAAAATTAGATAATAACTAATATGCTTTTAAAAATTTTTTTCTTTCAGTTTCCATATTATCTGCCAAAATTGATAACCAAAAACTATAGAGGATCAAAAAAAGCAAAATTATAAAGCAGAATGTCCCTTTTTATGTTATATTAATATGACTGATACAAATAATATTGCATATACAGCATGTCATTTATTTTCATTTTGGATATTGATGTATGTTCACTGGAATTTTTTTTTATTGCCATGGATTCCCAGTTGTGGGCTCACTTTATTTTACAGACAGACAGAAGCATAGTCAGAGAGGTGAAGACACCACAGCACTGAAGCATCCTGAAATTATGTCTGGTGTCCAATTTGAACCTGGACTATGCATGTAACAAAGAAACTGCACTCAGTGAGCTATTTTACAAGTCCACCGGTAGTTCTTTTTGTAACTAAATAAAGTACACCCAACTACCTTTAGAAAATGGTAGAATAATTGATTTTATGTAACTTTTCAACTATTCCTCCATTTTTCATTTATCTTTATCGCTAAACTGAGTTAAAACAAAAAGTCCGTATTTTCTCACTTGTCTTTATCTTTTCTTCATTCACAATAACTAGAATTTCATCACAACTTCACTAAATGAAATTCTGTGACTAGATCTAATGCCTTGACTTACTGTATTTTCAGCTATATTTGGCACAACACCTCCCTCATTTCTTCCTGCAATATTTATTTTACAATACCAGCATACTCTTACTTCCCAAAGTCATTGCCTTTTCTGGCCTCTTCCTCCAAGATTTATAAATTTAGAGGCTCTAGAGTTTGACTGATGTTTATTCTGAACATCTAACCATATCCCTGAACTTGAAACTCATTTATCAAACTGTCTACTTCTTGTTATAATTTTAGGTATGTATCTGCATCAAAAATTGATCTTGTTCAAAATCAACTTTTGATCTCTACTCCAAGGACAAGTTCTTGCTAAATGTTTCTTAGAAAGGGCTGATGATGCCTGGAACATGCCATTCAAAGAATAAACACTAAAGCAAATAAAAAGAAAAAAAAAAAAAAACGCAGGAAGCATGACACTTTAAAGGAAATAAAAGTTGCAATTTAAAAGTCTGAAATTTCCATGGGAAGACTCATCTGATGAGAAGTCAAGACAAAAGAAAATGATTGCTATAGTCCAAGAAACTTTTCTTTCTTTTTAAAAATTTATTTATTTATTATTGGATAGAGACAGATAGAAACTGAGAGGTGAGAGGTGAGGAAGGAGAGAGGGAAAGACACCTGTAGCTCTACTTCACCACTCATGAAGCTCTCCCTCTGTATTTGGGGACCAGGGGCTTGAACCTGGGTCCTTGCACACTAATGTGTGCACTTAACCACGTACACCACCAGCTAGCTCCATTCCAGAAACTTTTCCAAAGATAAAATATACTTACTTAAAAGTTTTAAGAATAACATATAAACTTACATAATATTTGGGGAGGACCCCAATTCCAATTGTATACATATGTATATATATATAATGTGTTTCTATGTACATGTAAGTATGCTCATGTGATTTTAGTCACTATTAAAAGATAGTAAGTTTTTTAGAATAAAGGTTCTCAAGTATTGTCAGTAATCACTATAGACAGAACAGATCTGTCAGCATTGTGCTCCTCACCTTGGGAACCTTGAATAAATGGTAATATATATATATATATATATATATATATATATATATATATATATATATATGGCTTCACTGGGGCCTCTCACAAACATAATTGCACTGCTCCCTTTGGACACTTGTTTTCTTTATGATTTCAGATAAGGAGTGGCAAAGGGAGGGAAAAAGGAGGCACCACAGCAGCAGTGATGATTCTTACAGTGATGCCATTCATGGTCCAGCTCTGCTAGGTCCAGCTAAAAGCTAGAACCTGTATCCTAATGCATGATAAAGTGCATACTCTACCTGGTTAACTATCTCCCAGCACCAAGCATTAACTATTTCACAAGCCTCCCTCAGTTAAATTTACTGTTACATATATTTTTGCACAACTAATATAACAGTGAGCAAATCACTCACATAACAGAAGGCTTGTACAAATATTCACATGTGCTACTTCCAATTCATATGCCAGACCTCCACATATAAGAGTTAACCATTGTCTCCTTCCTTACATAAATTTTATATTATAAACAAGATCAAAGAAAAAATAGAAATCACACATACACTTATATATTTTGAAAAATATAGATCTACTCAATTTTGAAAATACAGATCTACTCAATTTTTAATTAGGTAATTATTTTTACTGTGGCTATCTAGAAGAGTGATTTAGTTTTTGTTTTTCCAATTTTTAGAGCTATTAAATGAGACAGGTAAATGCATATAAAAATTTTAGTAAGAGAAAGATGGAGGAACTTATTAGATCTTTTCTTTTCATCCTTACAAATAAGGACTAATCATTCAATTTAAAAGTATTGTTCTTTTAATAGCATCCTATGCATCACCTTTGTTAAAAGTATGTGAGGCAGAAGACATCCAGAAATCACTCCCATTTACTGTTTCAGCAAAATCAATCAAATACCTAGGAATAAAGTTGACCAAAGAAGTGAAAGACTTGTATACTGAAAACTATGAGTCACTACTCAAGGAAATAGAAACTGATACCAAGAAATGGAAAGATATCCCATGCTCATGGATTGGAAGAATAAATATCATCAAAATGAATATTCTTCTCAGAGCTATATACAAATTTAATGCAATACCCATCAAAGTTCCACCAATCTTCTTTAAGAGAATAGAACAAACACTACAATCATTTATCTGGAACCTGAAAACACCTAGAATTGCCAAAACCATCTTAAGGAAAAGAAACAGAAATGGAGGCATCACACTCCCAGACCTTAAACTATATTATAAAGCCATCATCATCAAAACAGCATGGTACTGGAACAAAAATAGGCACACAGACCAGTGGAACAGAATTGAAAGCCCAGAAGTAAATCCCCACACCTATGGACATCTAATCTTTGATAAGGGGGCCCAAAGGATTAAATGGGAAAAGGAGGCTCTCTTCAATAAATGGTGCTGGGAAAACTGGATTGAAACATGCAGAAGAATGAAATTGAACCACTTTATCTCACCAGAAACAAAAATCAACTCCAAATGGATCAAAAACCTAGATGTCAGACCAGAAACAATCAAATACTTAGAGGAAAACATTGGTAAAACACTTTCCCACATACACCTCAAGGACATCTTTGATGAATCAAACCCAATTGCAAGGAAGACTAAAGCAGAAACAAACCAATGGGACTACATCAAATAGAAAAGCTTCTGCACATCCAATGAAACTATTAAACAAACAGAGAGACCCCTCACAGAATGGGAGAAGATTTTCACATGCCAGACATCAGACAAGAAACTAATCACCAAAATATATAAAGAGCTCAGCAAACGTAGCAACAAAAAAGCAAATGACCCCATCCAAAAATGGGCAGAGGATATGAACAAAACATTCACCTCAGAGGACATCCAAAAGGCTAACAAACATATGAAAAACTGCTCTAGGTCACTGATTGTCAGAGAAATGCAAATTAAGACAACACTAAGATACCACCTCACTCCTGTAAGAATGGCATACATCAAAAAGGACAGTAGCAACAAATGCTGGAGAGGATGTGGGGACAGAGGAACCCTTTCACATTGCTGGTGGGAATGTAAATTGGTACAGCCTCTGTGGAGAGCAGTCTGGAAAACTCTCAGAAGGCTAGATATGGACCTTCCATATGATCCAGTAATTCCTCTCCTGGGGTTATACCCCAAGGACTCCATAGCACCCAACTAAAAAGAGGTGTGTACTCCTATGTTCATAGCAGCACAATTCATAATAGCTAAAACCTGGAAGCAACCCAGGTGCCCAACAACAGATGAGTGGCTGAGAAAGCTGTGGTATATATACACAATGGAATACTATGCAGCTATCAGAAACAATGAACCCACCTTCTCTGACCCATCTTGGACAGAGCTAGAAGGAATTATGTTAAGTGAGCTAAGTCAGAAAGATAAAGATGAGTATGGGATGATCCCACTCATCAACAGAAGTTGATTAAGAAGATCTGAAAGGGAAACTAAAAGCAGTATCTGATCAAATTGTAAGTAGGGCACCAAAGTAAAAACCCAGTGGTGAGGGGTAGACATGCGGCTTCCTGGGCCAGTGGGGGGTGGGAGTGGGCGGGAGGGATGGGTCACAGTCCTTTGGTGGTGGGAATGGTGTTTATGTACACTCCTAGCAAAATGTAGACATATAAATCAGTAGTTAATTAATATGAGGGGGAAAATCAGTTGTATGTCTCAAAGTTTCTCAAAACACAAACTGAATCCTTTTAATATATAGGCTGTGTATTTGATATGCGGACTCTCTCAAAAGCCTAGACCAAGTAGCTTAGAAGCATCCAATAGCACAGCTATATACAAGATACTGGATACTGTACAGCAAACCATAACAAAAGGACTTTTCAAAGTTAACCCAATTACCAAATAATGTGATGATAACATTAACTATCGATTGTCTTTTTGAACCCTAAGACAGCAGGAACCTCACATCTCCACTATAGAGCCCCTAGTTCCCCCAGTCCTGGAACCCTTGGATAGGGCCCACTTTCCCGTATGCATCTCCCAATCCAAACCAAATAATATTGCATCTGCCGATCACAACCTAACCAACGCAACGATTGCCACCTCAACATGCTTCACCTCAGACTGTGTCCAGAGACTTCACGTGTGAAATGACAACCCTTCAACTTCATTACTCGGGTGAGACCTTTCCTTTTATAGTACACTCTAATTTCATCTCAGGTAGTTCACTTTCTAACAAAGTCCCATAACCTAGATATACACCAGTTTCTGTGAGAGAGAGCTTATGTGCACACGTATCCATAAACTACTGCAAAATATATACCTGAAAGCAGAAGTACACTAGAGTTTGCAGTGAGTACCTCCCTAACACTTCCTCTCCACTATTCCAAGCTTGGGATCCATGATTGCTCAACAAATTTTTTGGCTTTGTATGTTAACTCTCTTTTCAATCACCAGGTTCCAGATGCCACCAGGATGCTGGCCAGGCTTCCCTGGATTGAAGACCCCACCAATGTGTCCTGGAGCTCAGCTTCCCCAGAGACCCACCCTACTAGGGAAAGAGAGTGGCAGACTGGGAGTATGGACCAACCAGTCAACGCCCATGTTCAGCGGGGAAGCAATTACAGAAGCCAGACCTTCTACCTTCTGCAATCCTCAACGACCCTGGGTCCATGCTCCCAGAGGGCTAGAGAATGGGAAAGCTATCATGGGAGCGGGTGGGTTATGGAGATTGGGTGGTGGGAATTATGTGGAGTTGTACCCCTCCTACCTTATGTTTTTGTTCATTAATCCTTTCTTAAATAAAAAAAATTTTTTAAAAAGTATGTGAGGAAAATGCTACCAAGTCCTGAACTTATGGACAAAAGTAACTATGTGTTCAAATTTTAGTCCCCACCTACTGTGGGGAAGTTTCACTAGCTTCACTAGCATCATACAGTGTTGCCCCCCCCCCCCGTTTCTAGTAAATAAAAACATAAATAAAAGAAAGAAAATGGCTGATGGGACCAGTGGAGTAACAGTACAGGCACTGAGTTCCAGCAATAAAAATCAATACTTCTAACTTTGATACTGTAGGAAGCACCTGCACTACCTACTTTAGAATATAGGTAGCAAGGGCCAGGTGTTGGTGCACTCAGTAGAGCACACATGTTACCATGAGCACTGACTCCCATTTAAGCCTTAGGTCTTCTCTGCAAGGGGGAATCTTCAGGAGCATTGTTGCAGTGTCTCTTCTTCTGTTTGCCTCACATTTCTCCTTCTCTCCTCCCTTTATCTCATTCTCTATCAAAAATAAATAAAGAGAAGAAAAAAAAAGCCACCAGGAGTTGTGTAGTCAGTTGTGCAGGCATTGAGCACCAGCAATAACCCTGGTGGAAAACAAAACAAGACAAAAAAAAAATAGTAACACATTGACAGAATCCATGGTGCCATAGTGGTGCTGTGAATGGTTTTACTCAGGCTATTGAACTTTTTGTGCTATTTTAGGAAGTTTAGGATACTGATTTCAGGATAAGGCGTATTTAGCTGTTACAGGCTCAAGGGCATTAACATATAAACTGATAGAAATATGTACAGGAGTTTGAATATGTCTTTATGCATCAACATTTCTGGTAAATAAGTCCTTGCCATCTATTTTCAGCCACTGTGTGCATTTGATAGTGGATGTGAGGCCACAGTATTATTGCAGTGACACACTGCACATCTTTGTCATGTTCTTGGCAGTTTTCCAATTGAAAATATCAAGCATATTTTGGTTTATTCTCCCCAGCCATTTCAGTTCTGTGATTTTTGTTATCCTCAGCAAATTAATCCCACACATGCCTTTGTCTGTCATATGAACCACACAGAAATTTTGAATTATGTCACTTCTATAAATGGGAATCTTGGAAGAAGGATTAAATGCTAAGGGTGATCAGTCAGAGAAAGTGGCAACTCTTCTGGTTCAATGATTAAAGTCTAGACCTGAAAATAAGAATTACTAGGTTCTATTTGTGGCTTAGCTATCAATTTGCTGTATGACTTTTAGTAAGACTTTTCACTAGGAATTAGTTTTTAGATACCAGGTACAGAAAATAAAAAATATTACAGACCTTTAAAACCTAGGGAAAAATATCATTTTAAGTCTTAGAAATATTGCTCTTTTATTAGAGGGATCTTTGGGGGATTTATGGAGACTCTCAACAAGAAAACATGTTATATGTCAGTTTAACTAATAAACTATTCACTAAAGAAAGTTTACTTAGTATGCTAAATTCATTTGTACAGCAATTTCAAACCAGCATCCCAACTATCAGTTTCAGTTTAAACATTACTGTGTACAATACAAATTTCTAGAGAGCTGTTACAGATTATTCACTAAATGAAATGGTACCTGGGCATCAAGAGAGAACTTGAAAATTAAAAACGTAATTTCATCATTTGATTGATTTTCCACTGTCTCTACTTTGGTGTCCATGTTTAGACCACAACATAGCTATGTCCTCCTTCTTGATAGCATTTCAATATAAATTACTGCCCATGAAAAAAACAAACAAATAAAAAAAAAACACAAGTACCTCCAAACTCACACATCAGAGATTCTTCTCTGATGTATTGGATGTGATTATTGTTGTTAGGTTTCTTGGCATATGATTTTTTCAAAAATCTGTTTAAATAGTTATACAATTTTTTTTTCTTTTTTCAAGCTATAAGGTCTATATTGCTTAATGAGTCAAACCGGAAAGCACCGATTTAATTTAAAAAAAAAAGGAAAAGAAGAAAGAAATTCTGAATCTATTTCTCACTAAATAGCCCTGGAGTTTCCATTCTAAAAAATTATTTATAAGAAATATGAACATATATAAACAAATAAAATTTAGTTTTAAACAAAAATGGGATTTTTTTGGCAATTTATTTTTATTGGAGGGGTTAATGGCTTATAGTAAATAGAGATGTTTATGCATGTGTAAAATTTCTCAGTTTTCTGCAAAACACTCTCACCCCCAGCCTAAGTCCTCCTCCAAGGCCATGCACCAGGACCTGAAAGCACCCCACCTCTGCAATACATCAAGCTCAGCCCAAGTCCTGCTTTGTGTTTTCTTTTTCTTTTCTTGTTTCTCAACTTCCGTCCGTGAGTGAAATCACCCTATATTTATCCTTCTTTTTTCTGGCTTATCTAACTTAATATGATTCCTTCAAGCTCCATACAAGATGAGGTGAAGAAGGTGAATTCACCATTTTTAATAGCTGAATAGTGTTCTGCTGTGTTTATATGCCATAACTTTTTTAGCTACTCATCTGTTGTTGGACAAATAGGTTGCTTCTAAGATTGTGCTACTACAAGTTGTGATGCTATGAACATAGGTATACATAGATATTTTTGGATGGGTATATTTGATTCCTTAGGATATATTCCCAGGAGAAGGGTTGCCAGATTATAGGGTAGGTCCATTTCTGGCCTTCTGAGTGTTCTCCAGACTGCTCTCCACAAGGGTTGGATCAATTTACATACTCCCTAACACTGCAAGAGGATTACTTTAGGCCCACAGATTCTCCAAAATTTGTTGTTACTATTGTTTCTGATCTCATTGTTGTCTTTATTTATATTTCTTTGACAGTCAATGACTTGGAGCATTTTTCAAATGTCTGTTGGCCTTTTGGATCTCTTTGGCAAATATTCTGTTCATATCCTCTCCCCACTTTTGAATGGAGTCACCTGTTTTTATTTTGTTTATTTGTTTTTGTTTCTGGCTTTGGTGAGTTCTTTGTAAATTTTGGTTGTTACCATTTTGTCTGATGTATGGCATGTAAAGTTCTCCCATTCTGTAAGGAGTCTGTTTGGGTGTGGTTCTTGTTGCTATGCAGATGTTTTTCAATTTCATGTAGTCCCATGAATTTATTTATGGTTTTGTCTTTTTTTGTAATTGGACTTGAGTCATTAAAGATGACTCTAAAACCAATACGAAAGGGTTTTATCAACAATTTCCTGTATTTGATAGTTTATGGTCTATGTCCCAAGTCCTTGATGTACTGAGAGTTTACTTTTGTGTGTTTTGAAGTGTAGTGGTTCAGTTTTATTCTTCTGTAAGTTTCAACTCATTTTTTCCAATACCACTTGTTGAGGAGATTCTCCTTTCTCCATTTAATAGTTTGGGCCCACTTGTCAAAAATTAAATATCAGTAAGTGTAGGGATTTAGTTCTTTGCTGTCAACTCTATTCCACTGGTCATTGTGTCTATTTTTGTTCCAGTACCAAGCAGATTTGATGACAGTGGACCTATAATATAGTTCGAGATCTGAGAGCTTGATGACTTAAGTTCTGTTCTTTTTTTCTCAAGTGGCAATTTAGGTGTCTCCATATAATGATAGTGAGATTTGCAGCAGAGGTCACTCAGTGGTAAAGCACAGGACTCACATGTTTGAGGTCCCAGGTTTGAGCCCCTGCACTGCATATGCCAGATTGGTGATCTGAACTCTCTCTCTCTTAAAATTCATAAATCAATCTGTTTTAAAAAGATCATTTTTAAAGAATAAGTCTTATTAAAGCATGTTAGATAGGGTTCTTCAAAAAAATCAGCAGAGTTTGTTTACATGTGTTTTGTGTTTTTGGAAGAGAAGAGAGATTATTTATTGTAAGGAGCCACTATTTTATTTACTAAAGCCTGCAATGGATAAATTCAGACTCACCATCATTATGGAGGATGATCCTGAAATATGCTCTATTTAAAAATCTACTTATTTAACTGATAGTCTAATAAAGTATTAGAGAGATAATAAATAAATAATTAAATCATCTTTACAGAATCATCTAAAATAAAGCACCATCAGGTGTCTGAGTTCTGCTGCTCAGTTGACAGAGGAGTGTAACTATCACAGAGGGCCTACTATGTTCTATTTTCTGCTAGGTAGTTTGCATGAATTGTTTTACCTATAGTCATAACAAATGCATGATTTTTATGTTAGTGTCACCACTTCATTAAATAGGAATAAAACTGAGGTATGGAGAAATATACTTTGCCTTATATTTGGATTGAAGTGTGGACCTAGTTTAGTAGTTCCAAGCCCCATGATTAATTTACAGTGCTGTCTTCCCTTTATTGTATTAGTCTGGATACCAATTCATGCAGAAACCTTTCACTCTTCTTAATAGCATTTTACTTTGAAAATTGAGAAATGCAAAGAAAGTCTGTAATCTGAACAATGCCAGCTTAGTATAACACTCTTCCTATGATGTACTTCCTTTTCTATTGGATGAATAATAAAATGTATCTATCAAAATATTTTCTTTTTATATTATATGCATTTATAAGATAGAGACAGCCAGAAATTGAGAGATAGAGAGGTGGGGAGAAAGAGAGACACCTGCATCACTGATTTCCTCCTGCAGGTGGGGGCTGGAGGCTCAAAATTGGGTACTTGTACACTGTAACGTGTTCAACCAAATACGCCCCCACCCGGCCCCTCTATCAAAATATTTTCATAATTGATAAAAATACAGCATATATAATGTGCATATATAACATATAGTATAGAGTAAGCACAGTAGTAATTTTGTTGTTAGTCTGTTATATAATGTCTAACAATATTACCTACTATAGTGAATATATTAAAGCATTTCCATTTGGTGTTCATTTGTTTTATTATCACCTAATTTCCATGGCAAATATCCTGAATGAACAATGTTATGTATTTTCTATAGAATTTCTATAGAATAGCTTCACAAAGGAGGGGTTTATCATTTTAAAGTGTATAATTCAGTGATCATTGGGTAAAGTAGAATACCTAGGATTGTTTAATCATCAGCATTGTATCATGCCAGAACATTTTTATCCCTCCCCAATGCACTTCACATTCATGACTACAACTCCCTATTCTTTCTCTCTACAACCCCTGGAAACAATATATTTGCTGCCTCTATATAGTATTTTCATTTTGTTTTTATTGCCACCAGGGTTATTGCTGGGGCTTGGTACTGACACTATGAGTCCACTGCTCCCAGAGGCTATTTCTTCCTTTTTTTTTTCTTTTTATTGGATAAGACAGAAATTGATAAAGGAGGATGAGATAGAGAGGGAGAGAGAAAGATAAACACCTGCAGACTTGCTTCACCACTTGTAAAGCATCCCCCCTGTAGTTGTGTAGGAGGACCTATATAAAATACTTGTTTCCATTGGAGAAGTAGAGAGGGGTACAGGATGAGGAGGAACCAGATTGTCACTCTGGCATATGCAATGCTAGGGAGTAAACTAGAGAGTAAACTGAGAGCTCATGCTTCAGGTCTACCCACCATCCTAGACTGTTGTTTCTAGAGATTTAGATATGCCTTTACTAGGCATCTAATTAAAATGTGCTCATATGTTGCCTTTAGTCTGCTTCTTTCATTTACTATAAGGTCTCAAGATCCAGCTATAATGGATCATGTTATCTGAAGTTCATTCCTCTTTGTGACTGAACAATATTCCACTGTGTGGTTTTCTACTTTTATCTGTTCATCACTTGATGAGCATTAGGGTTGTTTACACATTTCGTTGTTAATCCTAATGATCCTAGGAATGTTTATGGAAAGCTTTTTTATTTGTGAGCAACTTGTCTTCTCACTTTTTTAAAAAAGTATTTTATTTATTTTATTTTTCAGAGACATGCAGAGAGAGAAAAACAGAGAGAAACACCAGAGCACTGCCCAGCTCTGACTTATGGTGGTGTGGGGATTGAAACTGGGATTTTGGAGCCTCAGGCATGAGAGTCTCTTTGCATAACCATTATACTATCTACCCACTGTCATCCCACTTCTAAACATACATATTCACACTTTCATTACCACTATGTGAAAATGTGCGCGTTTTTGCATTATAGCATCATCACATATGGGCAATTTAATATTTTCATAAATTTTTCTATAAAGGAATTTAATTAATAGGGATATATATTTTACATTTATTTCACATAAGACAGAGCAGCACTGTTACATATACTGGGGAACAAACTAAGAATTTCAAACATGCAAGTCCTACGCTCTACATGAGCTCACTCTCTCATCTCCCTATCTGAAAACTCATTCCTAAATGGTGAAGCACCAGTGACAGAAGTAAATAAACAGAGGTCCAGGGGGGTGGCACACCAGGTTAAGCGCACATAGTACGAAGCATAAGGACCCGCATAAGGATACTGGTTCGAGCCCCTGGATACCCAACTGCAAGGGGGTCACTTCACAAGCAGAGAAGCAGGTCTGAAAGTATCTTTCTCCCTCTCTATCTTCCCCTCCCCTCTCAATTTCTATGTGCCCTATCCAAAATAAATTTAAAAAAAAATGGCCACAGGAGCAATGGATTCATAGTGCAAGCACTGAAATCCAGTGTAACCCTAGAGGAGGCAAAAAAAAAAGTAAATAAATAAATATAATAGGTAAACTATCCAAAGAAATGCATCACATAAATTTGCAGAGATAGGAGTCAAATCTAGTGAACTCTCTTGCCTATAAATTATGTAAATTTAAACAGTATATATTTCCTCTCTTTCTGCGAAGAAATGATTGCCCATGTTTCCATAAAGGTATGTGTGGCTTAAAAAGTTAAACCTTTCACCATTTGGGAAGAACACTGTCATTTCTTCTAAACCCTTTTGTTGCTTCTGTATACACACGAGTACATTCTGTCATGTTGCTCTTATTTGCCAGGTCTTACTGCCATTCTTCCTTTATATAATGATTATTGAAATTTCCTCTGAAAATTTTTAATAAACAAACTTGCAGTCACCGGTTTTATCAGTACTTTTTAATAAGAACTTAGTGTAACCTTTACTATGCTTACCTGGACTATTGTGTTCTTAGATGATAGTTGTAAGTAGGTAGTTATGAAATAGTACAGTTTAACTATAATAAATTAAATTTATAGCATTTAAACTCTGCATTAAGTATTATGATCTTGGTTACCACATGTTTGAAATTTTAAACTGTAATGTGGTCATCTTTTCTGAAATGACTGAAAACATGGATTTATAGTTTTGTTTCTATTGTCAAAACAAAACTAGAACTCAAAATCCATGAAGTTCTCCATATTTTGTTATTTATTTTAAATTAACAGAATAGACTAGAGTTGAAGACTATAAACGTACTGCTAGGCATCTTGCTAATTTTAGCTGTGAAGCGATTCAGTGCTCCTATGGGGGAAAAGATCAATAGTTTGTTTTTTTCTTTTTTCTTGATTTAACGTCTTTCAGGTGATATCCATCAATTAATTTGGGAACATAAATGCCAAGTGTTAAAGTCATCGTATTTCTCCACTCAGGTTCTGTGGCTGTGTTGATCTCTGTTCAAGCACACGGTAGATGAATCTGATGCTTTCCCTGTTCTGAAGGTCTATACTATTCTCTGTCCCTTCATTTGCAGTTGGGAATGATGGAGAGGTAAAGCTGCCTTCTATTTGTCTTCAAGTCATGGAAGAAAGATTTGGATGCTTCATGCTGAAATGAAATCACTTTTTCACTCAAATTTTTATTTTAGCGGAGGACCCTGCAAAATTAGATGAGCAATTCTTAGAGTCCCAGCTCTCTAATAAATTTCTGGTCAATCACTTCCATTTATTTATCAATACAAATTAAGGAAAGAAATGAAGCATCAAAGAAAAACTCTAAGAATTTTTAATTATCCATTATTCTGCTTGTTGCAATATACTAAGTAATCACATACATATTAAGTTGGATAGGGCACAGTTCTTTGTCCAGCCTTATTTTATAATGCAGTATTAAAATTTTAGATATTGACCTTATTTTTTTAAAAATGTGATCCAAATTAGAGATGGGAATGGTGTATAGACACATATAATGGGGAGAAGTGAAATTGTACTCAAATGGCAAAAACTACTATAAACCATTATGCTTCCAAAAATGATTTCGAAAAATGTATAGCTAGATAATCTATATGTTTTGGGAAAAGAAAATCGAATAGTAATTTATGCCGACATCTTCTTTAGTTGACATTTTGGATGTAACTTTTTTAGTAGTGAAATTTAAGTAGTTTATCTCAGAGGAAAAAAATCTGAATTACAGAGGCCAGGCAGTGGTGTACCTGGTTAACTGCACACATTACAGTGCACAAGGACCCGGGTACAAGCCCCTGGTCCCCAGCTGCAGGGGGAAAACTTCACAAGTGGTGAAGTAGTGCTGCAGGTGTCTCTCTATCTCTTTCCCTTTCAATTTTTCTCGCTCTCTATCCAATAATAGTAGTAATAATAATAATAATAACCAAGAAAGGAAGGAAAATAGTTATAAAAATATGAATTGCAAATATAGTAATGAAACTACAAACTGCATGTTATATGTTCAAGGAGACAATATCTGTATACTGTTTCCAATGTAAAGATTTTTTTTTCCAAAAGGAAATCTTCCTTGAAAAGTTCTTAGCTACTTAGTGTGCAGTTCTACCTCCTCCTCAGAGACTTGATTTGCAATCAACAGTTATGTAAATTTTTATCAGATTAGACTTTCAGAACTAAATTTTCAATAATATATGCAACCATTACCTCAGTAAAACTGACAAAAATGTCAGAGAAAGGGACAAGGTAGAGTTATTAGCAAGATGGTGGGGATCTGAAAGTAATTCAAATTGACAAGGTTCTCATTATTCCCAAGATTATAATTACCTAGAGGGTAAAGAGAAAAGAAAATTATTGTGGACTATTTGACTAGTTAGCATGGAGAGATTGTTATGAGGGACTTACATATCATCTAATTTAAAAGTTCCTGATAAATTATAATCTTGCTTTATTATATAATGTTGATATTTGTACCTATATTTATGTATTAAATTGAAAAATAGTGTCTCAAAAACCATGGCCCAAAAAAGGACATTTCTCTTTAACATGCCTCTAGAAGAGTGGTAGGGAACCTTTTTTCTGATTAGGGCCATTTGGCTATTTTTAACATATTTTGTATGGCCATATAAAATTATCAACTTAAAATCTAGCACTTAATGTTGCTATGAAAAAGTGTTCGATGTTTATGGACCTATTTATTTCCTAATTTTATTTATTTCCTAATTTTACACATAACAATTAAACCCCCACTCGGTCCTCTTTTGCTATCATGTTATTTATGGACTTTAAGTCCCACTTGTGGTTGTTGGTTGCCTTGGCTAAGCTAGACCAAAAGATTTCCATGATCTTTTCAAACCAGGAGATTAGATATTCCCCACCTCTGATCTAGAAGCTGACATACTAGACAAAAATAATTAATTGGATAAAGACAGGGAGAAATTGAGAGAGAAAGGGGAGATAGAAAAGGAAAGAAAAAGAGAGACAACTGCAGCACTGCTTCACTACTCATGAAGCATCCCCTCTACAAGTGGGCACTTGGGCTTGAATTGGTTTCTTGTGTACTGTAATGCATGTGCTCAACCAGGTGTGCTACCACCCAACCCCGTTAAAGTAATCTTTAATATGATAAAACAATTTGGAAAACAAAGACAAGATCAGAGATTAATGCTCCCATCCACTTTATTCTTGTCTTTTTTTTTTTTTTTTTTTAATTCTTGTCTTGATTCTAAAAAGTTGAGACCTGTTGGAGGTTTTGTTTTAAGGGGAAATTTTTTAGAAACTCAGAAAGAATTATGATTGATGATCACGGGCCCCAACAATGCTTGCTTCAAAACCTACCTCCTGGTTCTCCAGCCTTTTTTTAAGCATTTCCCAAGAGAAGGGAAAGAAAAGGTAGATCGCAGTGTTGCTCATGCCTACATTGTGTGTGTTTGTATTTTATTAGTAATTTAATAATGGTTTGCAAGCATATAAGATTATTGGGTGATAGTTCCACTTTACACCCACCAACAAATTTCTGTGAGACTCATTCATTATAACTACCATAGTTTTCACAGTATTAGAGACAGTTCAATCCCTACCCCCAACCCCTTGTTTTTTCATGTTCATGTTGTTTTGATTTCCTGTAATCTACATACAGGAGAAACCATCTGGTAGTTGTCTTTCACTTCTTTACATATTTTACAAAGTACAATAACCTTTAATTATATCCATTTTGTTTGGAAGGACACAACATCAACTTTTTTTTTTTTTGATTACTGAGTAGTACTGTATGTTTGAGGTCAGTAGATTAACCCTTTCTATTTTTTTTAACTGCTACTGTAGTAGTATTTGACTTTCACAATTTTACCAGGTAGCAGGCTCATTCTCAGTTTCACCATATCCAGATTACTGCTTTGATATGATTGTATAAAGTCTTTAATCTTTTCTCATTAGATAACTCTCCTTTTAAGGATTTAAAAATTAATTTTATCATGGTGTTGTGATAACATATTGTGATTAATATTATGATTCTCATACTATGCTGTCTCTAACACACTGCATTTACTGATTCAAAAGCAAAACTAGAAGACCCAGGAAATAGAAAACCTAATGTGATGTATTTATTGACTATATTATTTTATACATAATTTTGTCTTTTAACTAAGTATTGTATGGGTTTCCAGTTACAAAGTATGTGCTTTCATTCACTGCAATTGCTTGAAGTTTTTCTTTCATGCTTCCTGCTTAGTGAACTCTGATTTAAAATTCTTCTTTCATGTTTTCTAATTTTTTAGAGAACTTTGATTGAAGTTCTTTCATATTTTCTATTTCCTTAGAGAACTTTGTTCAGAGCTCTTTTGTGTTTCCTAACTCCTTAGTGGAATATTCAACTCTTGAATATCCTTCTCCATACTATGCTTAGATTCTTGGAGAGTCCTCATAATGAGCTTTCTTTAGTCTTTCTCTGATAGTCCTTCCATTTCTGTATTTTCTTGGAGTTCTTCTGTTTCATTCCTACTATATGGTTTGGCATGTTTGGTAGTTTGGTTCTGCAATATTTCTATTTACACATTTATTCTGCTGGTTGTTTCTGGTCAGCAGGTGGTGTTATTTTGTGGTCTCTGGGCTTCTCTTTGTTTATCTATTGTGTGATGGAGAGGTGGGTGTTGGGGGTTATGTTTTTTTGTAGACTCCTTTTCTGCTCAGTATGATATATATATTATATGTGTGTATGTGTAGATCTATTTTTTCTCTGTATATTTTGAATATGAAACCAAACCCCAGGGGGTTGCTTCTGGGCTACAATTGTGTTCATATAAGCAGGATTTATATTGCCAGTTAGCTGCCACCAGCTTCCTCAAATTACCTTATGTATTGGCCACAGACTTTTGGTCTCTTGGTCACAAGTGCTCCCTACTTTTTTTGGTGTGTCCTTGCCTATAATTCAGTATGTTAATACCCCTGTGGTCATGAATTAAAAGGTCATAAGTTTCCGTTTCTCAGAGATAGCATTGCATGTTGCCTTGACTACTGCTGTGCATAGAAAGAAAATGCACTGTGCTCTGCTGGAGCTTTAAATTCTTTGTTTAGTTTCAGTCCCACACCCCCTCTCACTCCAACTTTATGCACAAGTACCCACTGAGGCTGTGGTGTTTCTGCAGATGTCTCAGCTGTAGTTGGTGAATTTTGTTAAGTTTGATAGTTGTAAATATTTGTTGTTTTGGGAAATAGTCTGCTCTGGTCACTGTTACTCTATAGCCACACCTCACAGAAGTCCTTATTTCAGATAACCTTCATTGTAACCTCATGAAATAAAATGTAGTATTAATCCCAATTTACTGATGAGAAAATAGAAGGCAAGAGACTTACTTTAGAACATTTATAAAGATAGGACATATAATATCAGACATGGGGTGGCTATAATTTGGAGTTTTCTGGACAAAATAGAAGTAGTTCTTTCCTGCTTATTTTTTCTATATTATTGTGTTATCATGTTCCACCTGAGAAAATATATATTGTGATTGTTTTGCTTGGTAAAAAGCTTTTATTTTAAAAATATTCAGTATATTCAGATCACTTTGCTCTATATTTTACATAAGAACCAGTCTCTCAGTTTCATACTTACTTCACTAAGCCTAATTACTTCCAGTTCCATATATTTTGTCCCAAAGGACATAAAGTTATATTTTTAAATTGTTGTGTAGTATTTCATTGAGAATATGATCCATAATTTTTTATGCAATTATCTGTTGATGGGCATTTAAGTTGCTTCCATATTTTGGCTATTGTGAATAATACAGCTGTGATCTTGGGGGTACATATGCCCCTTTGAAATTAGTGTTTTCATGTCTTTTGGATAAATGGTTATTTGCATTTTTAACTACTTTCTCAAATTATATGTCAGGAGATTAAATACTTCCAAAGAGCTTTTACATTCTGGCGATAGTGTCAAACTATGGATCTAACTGATCTGTTTCCTTGACTCCAATCATTCTGAGTAGTTTATTCTAAATTTCCTGTCAGCATACGTCTGAAATATTGGTGATTTCAAATGATGACGAAAGTTATTTTGTATAAACTGTTCTTACAGAACAGTATCTTTGTATGGTATGACATTTATTTTATATTCAAAAAGAATTTTCTAAAATGTCATTGATTATTTAATTAAATTATTTATCATAAACTTAATTTTAGATACAACTTATTCATACAGAGAGCTAAAAATAAGGATATTGTAACTGTGTGTGTGTGTGTGTCCTTATTGCCAACCAGTCAATAAAATCAGCCTGTGAAAATTCAAGGAAATTGTGTCTGGCAGGTGACAGTAATAATACCATATTGAGAACAAACCACTACACACAAAGAATGTTCCTTTTATGTCTTGATTATCAAGTCCCTAATTAATTTTAAATATTCACTATATTTCTGTGATAAACTACTACAACTCATAGTCAATAATTGACTATTTACTAAGTGCCAATATGTGGATATTGTTAAAATCTATAAAATGAATAATGTAGATGAAATGTTTACAACTAAACATATTTGTCTATTTGCAACTTTTGCTTTTCATTTTATAATTAATATAGATTAATTCACCAGTCCAGACAAATGAAATATATATAATTTACAGCATTGATTAATTTGGAAAAAATGAGGTTTTTAATACATAACTTGATTATGCAGAAGGTTTTTCTGTCCCATAACTTTATAAATGCTTTCAAAACTTGATTAAATGATAGGAATAATTTCAGTTCTCCAGAAAATATCCAAGTCTTCTGGTGAACAAACCTGTGTGAAACAAACTATAAAAGCTGATGCTAACATAATAAGGCCTGAACCCTAGAAGTGCAAACAAAATGAATACACAATATATGCGAATAATTATCAGAAAACAAACAGTAATAGTATATAATCAAATGGAAAGACAAAATAGATAGAAGTTGTGGGTGTGGTAAAGAATGTTAGAGAGTCGGGCGGTAGCACAGTGGGTGAAACGCAGGTGGTGCAAAGCACAAGGACCGGCTTAAGGATCCTAGTTCAAGTCCCAGGCTCCCCACCTGCAGGGGAGTCACTTCACAGGTGGAGAAGCAGGTCTGCAAGTGTCTATCTTTTTCTCCTCCTCTCTGTCTACCCCTTCTCTCTCCATTTCTCTCTGTCCTATCCAACAACGACAATAATAACTACAGCAAGAAAAACAAGGGCAACAAAAAGGGAATAAAAATAAATAAATATAAAAAATCTAAAAAATGTTAAATTAAATCTCTGTGTGTGCATATATGTGTGTTTATTGAAATCTAATTATTCAAACTATATACGAAATTTACCCTCATTTAGAAATTTGTGGAATCAGCAGATCTAGTGTTTGGTAGGAAATCATTTTTGGTGTGTTCTAGCTTTTTGTTGTTTTTTTTTCAATTGTTATTGTCACCAGTGTTACTGATGGAACTTGGTGTCACTCTTGGTTGTCAATTTTTAATTTATTCTTTCCCCTTTTTTTGGATAGAGAAATTGAGAGGAAAAAGGAGAGAGACATCTGCAGTATTGCTTTACCACTGGTGAAGCTTTTCTCCTTCAGAAGGAAACCAGAGGCTTGAACTTGGTCAATGATGTTATTCATGATACTGAATGGCTTTGCCAAGTGTAGCACTTCCTAGCTCAGTATTCTGATTTTTAATAGTTCCCTTATTTTAAGTGTGAAATACAGTTTAGAGAAATTAGGACTAAAGAACACAGAGAAGGCCTTTGAGTACATAAACCTTCAAGATCAAGTTAGAAAAAAATATCTTCTACTTCTTTTAGTGTTTGCATAAAGTAAACTGTTGGTTTCAAATGTCCTTCCAATCAAGACTTATTTAAAAGATGTAGTTGGTTATTGTGAAAAGGATACCCAGAAGTAAGTTAATTTCTGATGTTCTGCATTTCCCAAATATAACATTTGTATACAAACCCCAACACACTTAATACATTAATGTTATTTGAAATAGTCAAAGTGGAATAATTACATAACACTTCTCAAAATTATGAACATTTATCTTTGCAGTGGGTGTTTTTTTTTTAAGGGTTACCGGAAGGATGCTTCTACCCAACTGTATGAAAGTCACATCTTCAATACACTATTGAAAAAATGTGTATATATCAGACTAGATATGAGTTCCATTTTAATTTTGCTCTATAAGCATTGCTGGTAAAGTGTGTGTTTAATTATCCATATGCAATTAAGCACTTAAGGGATTAATTAATTAGCTGGAATTTTTAACACTCTTAAAGATGAAAATCACTGTTTAAGAATTATCATTATTAATATGAACAGATGCAAGAGATGAAAGCCTCATTTATGCATGCATATGGCACAACCATCAACTCTTAGCTTACAGTTGATTATGAAGATGGATAAATCTGTTGTTGGCTTTATCGTGTATGTAAAATCTGTTAGAGGCCTATTCAGAGAAATAATTGCTCTTTGAACCAACATGAACACCAATTTCCAAATATTAACTCAGTGAATCTTGAGAAAAATTATACCAAAATTCGTATTCAACAATGCCTATTCTTAACTATAGACAAAAAGTGCTATTTTGTAAAGACATATTTGAATATCTTGAGTATGGGGGTCAGCTGGTGGTGCACCTGGTTGAGTGCACATTTTATAGTGCTCAAGGACCCAGGTTCGAGCCCCCAGTCCCCACCTGCAGGGGGAAAGCTTTGCAAGTGGTGAAGCAGGGATGCAGGTTTCTCTCTGTCTCTTTCCTTCTCTGTCTCCCCCTTCCTCTCGACTTCTCACTATCTCTATCCAATAAATAAATAAAGATAATTAAATTGAGGGTTCCCGGAAGATGGCGGACTGAGAAGCTGCTAGTGGCGTGAGCTCTGACCACATCTTCTGGAAACGGTAGGATTTTTCTGCCTTTAGTAGGTCAGTCAATAAGGGGTCCTAGCGGTGACACCAAGGAGGTGACTATAACTTAATTTGGGTTAAAATATAGAGTAGGAAAAAAAGGGAAAAAAATTTTTTTCTTTCAGTTAAATTGTTAAGCACACCTCCTCCCTCTTCCCCCCCCCCCATAACCAATCTATGGAGACCAGCTCCTAGCAGGCTCCCCTGATGAGCCCCTTTCTTTACCAAAATTCCTGTCCCACCATGAAGTCTCGTTCATTCTAAGTCTATACCCTTCTGAAATCTCTGGCCTTTTTTCTTTCTAAGTAGCCAACCCCCCCACCACACCCCGCATAGCTAATTAAATAATTAAAAATAAATAAATAATTCTTTCTTTTTGACTGTTCTTTTTCTCTTTTTTGTCTATCTCTTTTTTTCTTTTTCTCGTTCTTATCATTGTTTATTCCTTAATCCTACAGCTTCCAAATCCACAGGCCCCATCCCCCACACCACCAAACAGTGTGCTTTTTTGAATTCACTGATTCACATTTCGGAATTATTTTGGGGAAGAATTCTGACTCAGAGTTGGACTCTCACTGCGAGTATCTCTGCTCAACTTCCCTTCCTCCTTTAGCTACCCCTAGAATATACAGTGGATAGTAGATTTGCATAACTGTCTATTTCAGCTATCCTTGTCTAGTCCTGAGTTTTTTTTGTTTTTTTTTTTCCTCTTTCTTAACAGTCAGCTGCCTCTGATCATGAGGTTTGAGGTAATCTGGCACAGGGTTTTTTTTTACTCTGCTTTATTTTATTATTAATATTATATAAAGGCATATATCTTCAACCCCTTTAGGTTGATCAGAATTAACTCTTAGGGTATTTTTCATTGCTAGGGTAGTGGGCATCTTATCTATTGTGGGAGGAACTTGTCTGTTACTCCTACCTCCTCTACAGACTCTCCCCTCCCTCCTCCTCCTAGCTAATTAAAAAAATTAAATTAAATAAAAATAAAGTAATCAAAAAAAACCTTTCCTTTCACTGCTCTTTAATTACAGCTCTTTTTCTCATCTTTTCTCTTTTCTCTCTCTTGTCTCTTTTTTCTTTCTTTTCTTTTTTTTATCTTGTCATACACTTCTTCCTTCCTTCTTCTTTGCCTTTCTGAATTTGTGAATTATTAGGGGGAAGAAATCTGACTCAGAGTGGACTCTCTATGTGTGTATCTCTGCTCTACTTCCCTTTCTCCTCTTGTTACCCCTAGAATATACAGTGGATAGTAGATTTGCATAACTGTCTATTCTTGCTATGCCTTCTTTCTTCTACACTGGGATTTGGTTACTATTTTTTCACGGACTGGAGAAATTCTTTGGCTAACTGGTAGTGATTAAACTGCTTCAATACTTGCTTCAGTTTCTACTGTAATTCCTGAGGTTGGTGAGTGCAATTGTCATAAAGGTATTTAGTACACTGTTGGTTGTGCTCAAGACACAACAACTGAGGAACAATAGAGCATAAAAAAAGAAACACATAAATCAAAAAATGGGTAGATCAAAAACAAATAAAACTGCTACTCCAATGAATGAAGACAAGAGCCCAGAAGAAACAACAAATCAGCCAGAAGTAACCATAGATAAGAAAAGTATGCAAGTAATAATAAACTTATTAATCACAGAAATAAAAACAACATTGGAGGAAAGGAATGGCAGTATTAGGGAAACGACAGTTGAGACCCCCAAGGAAAATGCTGATTATCTTGAGGCAATTAGAGAACTGAAAGCTGAAATAGCTGCAATGAAGAAAGAAGCTGAGGCAAGGGAAAGCAGACTAACAGAAGCAGAAAACAGAATTAGTCAGACAGAGGATGAGTTAGAGAAAACTAAGAAAGAGGTGAAAGAGCTTAAAAAGAGATTGAGAGACACTGAAAACGACAACAGAGACATACGGGATGATCTCAAAAGAAGTAACATTCGCATAATTGGCCTGCTAGAGGAAGAAAAAGAGGAAGGGGAAGTAAACATTCTAGAGGAAATACTAGAAGAAACTTCCCAGACCTGAATAACAGAAAGGACATCAAGATACAAGAGGCCCAGAGAGTACCAAACAGAATCAACCCGGACCTGAAGACACCAAGACACATCATAGTCACAATGAGAAGAAGTAAGGATAAAGAAAGGATCCTAAAGGCTGCAAGAGAGAAACAAAGTTAGTTACATACCAGGGAAAACCCATAAGATTATCTGCAGAATTCTCCACTCAAACTCTAAAACCCAGAAGAGAATGGCAAGATATCTATCGAGCCCTGAATGAAAAAGGGTTTCAACCAAGGATAATATATCCTGCTAGACTTTCATTCAAACTAGATGGAGGGATCAAAACCATCTTAGACGAACAACAGTTAAAGGAGGCAACCATCACCAAACCGGCCCAGAAAGAGGTTCTAAAAGACCTCTTATAAACATGAATATCACTATAATAGTGGCAATATATCAGAGCAAACAAAAAAAATTTTTTGAACGATAGCACTACAATACATTAAATCCATAATATAAATAAATGTCAATGGCTTAAACTCACCAATCAAAAGGCACAGGGTGGGGAGATGGATCAGAAAACATAACCCAACCATATGCTGCTTGCAAGAATCCCATCTGTCACAACAAGATAAACACAGACATAAAGTGAAAAGATGGAAAACTATCGTACAGGCTAATGGACCACAAAAAAGGCCAGAAACAGCCATTCTCATCTCAGACATGATAGATTTTAAATTAAATAGTGTAATAAAAGATAGGCAAGGACATTACATAATGATTAGAGGATCAATCAGCCAAGAAGACTTAACAATTATTAACATCTATGCACCCAATGAGGGACCATCTAAATACGTCAAGCACTTACTGGAAGAATTTCAAAAATACATCAATAGTATTACAATAATAGTGGGAGACTTCAATACTCCACTCTCACACTTAGACAGATCAACAAAGCAGAGAACCAACAAAGATACAAGAGAATTGAATGAAGAGGTTGACAGACTAGACCTCTTGGATATTTTCAGAGTCCTTCACCCCCCAAAACTGAAATAAACCTTCTTTTCAAATCCACATAATACATACTCAAGTATAGACCACATGTTAGGCCACAAAGACAGCATCAGTAAATTCAAGAACATTGAAATCATCCCAAGTATCTTCTCAGACCACAGTGGAGTAAAACCACCATTTAACAACAAACAGACAATTATTAAAAGTCACAGAATTTGGAAACTAAACAACATACTCCTTAAGAACAACTGGGTCAGAGATTCACTCCAGCAGGAAATTAAAATGTTCCTGGAAACAAATGAAAATGAAGACAAAACCTAACAAAATATTTGGGACACAGCTAAAGCAGTTCTGAGAGGGAAACTTATAGCCACACAATCGCATATTAAACACCAAGAAGAAGCTCAAATGCACACTCAAGGACTTAGAGGAAGAGCGACAAAGGAACCCTAAAGCAACCAGAAGGACATAAATCACTAAAGTTAGAGCAGAAATAAACAACATTGAAAATAAAAGAACCATACAAAAGATCAATGAAGCCAAATGTTGGTTCTTTGAAAGATTAAACAAAATTGACAAACCCCTAGCCAGACTCACCAAACAAAAAAGAGAGAAGACTCAATTTAATAGAATTGTAAACGATGGAGGAGATATCACAACTGACACCACAGAAATCCAGAGAACCCTGCGAAACTTCTATAAAGAACTATATGCCACCAAGCTAGAGAATCTGGAAGAAATGGTACAATTTCTAGAAACCTATGCACTTCCAAAACTGAACCAAGAAGAACTACAAAACCTAAATGCACCAATCACAGACAAAGAAATTGAAACTGTTATTAAGAACCTCCCCAACAACAAAAGTCCTGGACCAGATGGCTTCACAAATGAATTCCACAAAACTTTCAGGAAGCAGTTAATACCCATACTTCTTAAGCTTTTCCATAAGATTGAAGAAACAGGAATACTCCCTTCCACCTTCTATGAAGCCAACATCACCCTGAGAATAAAAGCTGATAGGGACACAACAAAAAGGAAAACTACAGACCAATATCTCTGATGAACATAGGTGCCAAAATATTAAACAAGATCTTGGCCAACCGGATATAGCAGCATATCAAAAAGATTGTTCATCACGACCAAGTAGTATTCATCCCAGGAATGTAAGGCTGGTTCAACATCTGTAAGTCAATCAGTGTCATTCACCACATCAATCAAAGCAAAGCCAAAACCACATGATTATCTCAATAGATGCAGAGAAAGCCTTTGACAAAATCCAACATCCATTCATGCTCAAAACTCTACAAAAAATGGGAATAGATGGGAAATTCCTCAAGATAGTGGAGTCTATATATAGCAAACCTACAGCCAACATCATACTCAATGGAGAGAAGCTGAAAGCATTCCCCCTCAGATCGGGGACTAGACAGGGCTGTCCACTGTCACCGTTACTCTTCAACATAGTATTGGAAGTTCTGGCCATAGCAATCAGGCAAGAGAAAGAAATCAAAGGGATACAGATTGGAAGGGAAGAAGTCAAGCTCTCACTATTTGCAGATGATATGATAGTATCCATAGAAAGACCTAAAGAATCCAGTAGAAAATTACTGGAAGTTGTAGGCAATATAGCAAGGTATCAGGCTACAAAATCAATGTACAAAAATCAGTGGTATTCTTTATGCAAACATTAAATCTGAAGAAGAAGACATCCAGAAATCACTCCCATTTGCTATTTCAGCAAAATCAGTCAAATACCTAGGAATAAAGTTGACCAAAGAAGTGAAAGAATTGTATGCTGAAAACTATGAGTCGCTACTCAAGGAGATAGAAACTGATACCAAGAAATGGAAAGATATCCCATGCTCATGGATTGGAAGAATACATATCATCAAAATTAATATTCTCCCCAGAGCCATATACAAATTTAATGCAATACCCATCAAAGTTCCACCAAGCTTCTTTAAGAGAATAGAACAAACACTACAATCATTTATCTGGAACCTGAAAACACCTAGAATTGCCAAAACCATCTTGAGGAAAAGAAACAGAAATGGAGGCATCACACTCCCAGAACTTAAACTATATTATAAAGCCATCATCATCAAAACAGCATGGTACTGGAACAAAAATAGGCACACAAACCAGTGGAACAGAATTGAAAGGCCAGAAATAAATCCCCACACCTATGGACATCTAATCTTTGATAAGGGGGCCCAAAGGATTAAATGGAAAAAGGAGGCTCTATTCAATAAATGGCGCTGGGAAAACTTGGTTGAAACATGCAGAAGAATGAAATTGAACCACTTTATCTCACCAGAAACAAAAATCAACTCCAAATGGATCAAAGACCTAGATGTCAGACCAGAAACAATCAAATACTTAGAGGAAAACATTGCTGAAACACTTTCCCACATACACCTCAAGGACATCTTTGATGAATCAAACCCAATTGCAAGGAAGACTAAAGTGAAAACAAACTAATGGGACTACATCAAACTGAAAAGTTTCTGCACATCCAAAGAAACTATTAAACAAACCAAGAGATCCCTCACATAATGGGAGAAGATGTTCACATGCCAAACATCAGACAAGAAACTAATCACCATATATATAAAGAGCTCAGCAAACGTAGCAACAAAAAAGCAAATGGCTCCACCCAAAAATGGGCAGAGTATACGAACAAAACATTCACCTCAGAGGAGATCCAAAAGGCTAGCAAATATATGAAAAACTGCTCTACGTTGCTGATTGTCAGAGAAATGCAAATTAAGACAACACTAAGATACCACCTCACTCCTGTAAGAATGGCATACATCAAAATGGACAGCAGCAACAAATGCTGGAGAGGTTGTGGGGACAGAGAAACCCTTTTACATTGCTGGTGGGAATGTAAATTTGTCCAGCCTCTGTGGAGAGCAGTCTGAGGAACTCTCACAAGGCTAGACATGGACCTTCCATATGATCCAGTAATTCCTCTCCTGGGGTTATACCCCAAGGACTCCATAAAACCCAACCAAAAAGAGGTGCGTACACTTATGTTCATAGCAGCACAATTCATAATAGCTAAAACCTGGAAACAACCCAGGTGCCCAACAACAGATGAGTGGCTGATGAAGCTATGGTATATATACACAATGGAATACTATACAGCTATCAAGCTTTGCCATGTGTACAACCTAAGGTGTGAGCCTGTTCCCCACTGAATTGAAGGAAACTTCAGTGCTATGATCTCTTTCACTTCCTCTGTATATTTCTGTCTGTCTGTCTATCTATCTACCTACCTACCTAAAATACAAACGAAAAATATTAACTTAATGGAAAAAAAATATATATATGAAAGCTTACATTTTATTTATCAGTAGTATGTTGATTTAAAAAATATGTTTGATACTGCATTACTATAAAGTCAAACCTCACTGATGGCAATACAACTCACATAAGCTTTTAACTAATACTTTCATTTTATCCTGTGACAACACATTGAACTTACAATGTGATAAGTGATGTCCCCTACATAATGTCATAGCAACTAATAAAAATGATATAGAGTTTACAGAGTCAGTTATATCCACTTCTTAAATCACATAAACCTGTTATCTTATTTCTGCAGGCTATCAATTCAAATATAAAATACAAATATGTGCTTTGTTTAGAACAATTTTAACGCTTTGTAAAGCTTTACATTAATATTTTCATTAAAACAATATGTAAATTGCTATTGTTATAAGGAAATAGTACTCCAATTTATAGTCCCTGTTAACATAAACTTATAAAATGAGCATAAACAGTTTAGGAAAAAATAAATAAATACTTATTTCCAGAATAACCCTTAATTGTGCTTCTAAACCCAGTGAGTAAATATTAATGTGAAAGCATTCAAATTCTTAAACATGCAAAAAATAGTAAATGGAGACAGAAATTTTGATCAAATGTAATCAATTCTCTGAAGATATGTAGGTTTCATTATAACAGAATTTCTTAGGCTGTATTAGTTGTTGCTATTATTTCTGATATATGACATTCTCACTGGGGTGAAGTGTTATCTCGTTGTTGTCTTCATTTGCACTTCTCTGACAGTCAATGATATGGAGCATTTTTTTATATGTCTTGGGGCAAAGAAAAAAAATTCCTCCTGTACTGTTGATGGGAATATAATTGGTCAAAACCCTGTGGAGAGCAATCAGAGAACTCTGAGAAGGCTAGAAATGGACTTACCTTATGACCCTGCAATTCATCTCCTGGAGATATATCCCAGGGAGCCAAAAACACTCATCCAAAAAGATATGCGTATACATATGTTCATAACAGCACAATTTGTAATAGTCAAAACCTAGAAGCAACTTAGATGTCTGTGGTATCTATACAGAACATAATACTATTCAGCTATTAAAAATGGTTACTTCACCATCTTCACCTCATCCTGGATGGAGCTTGAAGTAATAATAAGTTAGATAAACCAGAAAGAGACTGATGAGTATGGGATAGACAGAAGTTGAAAAAGAAGAACAGAAAGGTAAATACAAAGCAGAACTTGGACTGGGTTTGGAGTATTATACCAAAGTAAAAGACTTTGGGAATAGAGTAGATTTTCAGGTCCACTGTAGAGGGGTGTAGGTAGGAACACAGACCTTTGGTGGTGGAAATAGTATTAAACTATACTGCTACTAACTTATTATAAATCACTGTTTATTCACTATGGGAGATGCAAATATATTGAGTATTTTAAGTTATTTGAATGCCTAGATTTCTAAATATATATTCCTTTAGCCTAAGCACTGGTGTTTCAAATTTGTGGACTGAATGAATTCTGGCACTGGGCATTGATTATTAAAGCATTTCTAAAAATAAACTTTAAAAAAACAAAGTTATATACAATAATAGAGCATGTAGATCAGATTCAACTGGTCCTGTCAGTATCTAAGGTATACTTATTAATAGATAACACTGAATGACACAAATCATGGTGAGGTCAAGTATGATGCAGTAAATCCTAAACATGGGATTTTCAAAATAAACCAAGCTCCCATTTAACTTGGTTATAATAACAATTATCTATTATCTTTTTTAAATTTATTTATTTTAAAAAGGAGACATTAACAAAACCATAGGACAGGAGGGCTACAACTCCACACAATTCCCACCACCCAATCTCTATATCCCATCCACTTCCCTGATAGCTTTCCCATTCTCTATCCCTCTGGAAATATTAAGCCAACGTCACTGTGGGTAGCAGAAGGTGGAAGGTCTGGCTTCTGTAATTGCTTCTCCGCTGAACATGGGAATTGATTGGTCGATCCATACTCCCAGTCTGCCTCTCTCTTTCCCTAGTGGGTGGGTCTCTGGGGAAGCAGAGCTCCAGGACACACTGGTAGGGTCATCTGTCCAAGGAAGTCTGGTTGGCATCATGCTGGCTTCTGTAACCTGATGGCTGAAAAGAGATTTAACACACAAAGCCAAACAAATTGTTGAACAGTCATGGACCCAAAGGTTGGAATAGTGGAGAGGAAGTGTTGGGGGGGGTACTCACTGCAAACTCTAGTCTACTTCTGCTTTCAGGTATATATTTTGACCTAGTCGATAGATATGTGTGAACATATGCTCTATCTCAGGGGACCTGGCCTATATCTAGGTTTTGGGACTTTGTTAGGAAGTAAACCACCTGGGATGGAATTAGAGAATACTATGAAAGGAAAGGTCTCATCCGAGTAATGAAGCTGAAGGGTTGTCATTCCACACGTGAAGTCTCTGGACACCGTCTGAGCTGAAGCATGTTGAGTTGGCACTTGTTGCATTGATTAGGTTGTGATCTCGGTGGATACAATATTATTTGATATGAATTGGGAGAAACATGCAGGAAAGTGGGTCCTATCCTAAGGTTCCAGGACTGGGGGAAATATAGGCTCTATAGTGGAAATGTGAGGTTCCTACTGTCTTAGGGTTCAAGAAGACAATGGATAGTTATTGTTATCATCACATTATTTGGTAAGTGGGTTAACTTTGAAAAGTCCCTTTGTTAGGATTTGCTCTATAATACCCAGTATCTTGTATATAGCTGTGCCATTGGTTGCTTCTGATCTACCTGGTCTAGGCTTTTGAGAGAGTCAACATATCAAAGACTCAGCCTATATATTAAAAAGACAGTCTGTGTTTTAAAAAGTTTGAGAAATACAATCAATTTTCCCCCTCTTATATAAATTAAATAATGATTTATATGACTACACTTTAATAGGAGTGTACATAAACACCATTTCCACCACCAAAAGACTGTGTCCCATCCCACCTACCCCCACTCACACCCCCCCACCAGCCCAGGAAGCCACATGTCCACCCTCCCCCTCACCACAGGGTTTTTACTTTGGTGCCCTACTTTCAATTTAGTCAGATCCTGCTTTTAGTTTTACTTTCTGTTCTTCTTTCTCAACTTTTGTTGATAAGCAGGATCAACCCATACTTATCTTTCTGACTTAGCTCACTTAACAAATTCCTTCTCGCTCCATCCACAATGGGTCAGAGAAGGTGGTTCATTGTTCTTAATAGCTGCATAGTATTCCATTGTAATTACAATAGTAACTGAAGCAAGGATTGAAGCAGTTTAACCAATACCAGTTAGCCAAACAATGCCTCCAGTCCAAGAAAAAAATAGCAACCAAATCCAAATGAAAAAGAAAAAGACAGGAAAAAAGTGATAGCAAGAATAGACAATTATATAAATCTACTGTCCACTGTAAATTCTAAGGGTAGCAAGAGGTGAAAGAGAAGTTGAGAAGAAACACACACAAGGAGATTCCACTCTGTTTCAGATTACTTCCCCAAAATAATTCACAAACGAGTATCAGAGAATTCAGAAATCAGAAGAAAGAAGAAAAAAATATGAGAATGAGAGAAAAATAGAAAGAAAATTTTTAAAAAGAGCAGTGAAAGGAAAGAGTTAGTGTTTTTTTGTTGTTGTTGTTGTTCGTTTGTTTTTTAAGTAGCTAGGAGGAGGGAGAAGGGAGAGAGTGGATAGAGGAGATAGGAAGTGTGAAACAAGTTCCTCTTACAATTGATAGGACATCTTGTCACCTAGCAATGGAAAATACACTAAGTTAATTTTGGTCAACCTGAAGGAGGGGGAGGAAAGGGACACACACATATATATTATAATAATAATAAAAGAACAGAGTAAAAATCCCTGTCAGTCTGTAGCTTGGATGGCTCCTGTTTGGCTCAGGCAGTCTGAGCAAAGACAGCCAATTATTAAAAAAAATTAAAAAAAAATCACACCCCTGGTGAGCCAGGAATCTTGGTAAAGAAAAAAGCTCAGCAGGGAGCCTGTTAGTAGCAGCTTTCCAGCCCCCAGGGTCTGATAGGGTGGGGGGAGGGGTGCACTTTCAAAATAATCAAAAAATTTCCTTTCTTTTTTCTCTGTTTTCTAACCCAAATTGAGTTATAGTCACCTCCTTGGTGTCACACTTAGGACCCCTTTTGCCCAATCCTGCTGACTGCCAGGTATCCTACCTTTCCAGCAGTTGTTGTTGGAGCTGATGCCAGCAGCTGCCTCCATGTCGCCATCTTGCCTCCACCCCTATCTATTACTTTTTAAACTCTAAGATGGCAAGGAAAAAAATCAGTATATGGGGGTCGGGTGGTGGCACAGTGGGTTAAGCGCATGTGGCGCAAAGCGCGAGGACCAGCGTAGGGATCCCAGTTCAAGCCCCCGGCTCCCCACCTGCAGGGGAGTTGCTTCACAGGCGGTGAAGCGGGTCTGCAGGTGTCTATCTTTCTCTCCCCTTCTCTGTCTTCCCCTCCTCTCTACATTTCTCTCTGTCCTATCCAACAACGAATTACATCAACAAGGGCAATAATAATAACCACAACGAAGCTACAACAAGGGCAACAAAAGGGGGGAAAAATGGCCTCCAGGAGTGGTGGATTCATGGTGCAGGCACCGAGCCCAGCAATAACCCTGGAGGAGGAAAAAAAAAAAAAATCAGTATATATCTCTAGAACCTCTGGGATTTTGCTTGTATTTTTTGATGCCTTTCCTCTTGATCTGCTACCCTGTGAGTAATACTGTCTTTTCTGAACTCAACTAAATTAATGCAACCAGTGCCACTATACCACATTTCACTTTGGCCTGTATCAAGAGATGGCAGTTATGAGATGTCAAGCTTCCCACTCCAATAAGCTAGTTAGACATTTCCTAACATATGGGACTACTTATTTCCATCTCAAATGGCTTACTTCCCCAAAAAACTTATAGACCCTAGGTATAGGGCAGGGCCACATATATCCATTAGTTAAGGGCCACATATATCCATTAGTTATATAACTCGAAGTAGAAGTGTTTAATTAACACTGTGATTAAACTAGTAAGTTCAGAAAGCAAGTAGAAAGATCTAAAGAAAACGACATAACATGTCTAATAAAATATTTACTACTTGACCTAGACACTGTCCTCTCATACACCCCTATTTTACTTCCCTCAGTCACACTATCTACTTAACTACACAAAAGAAAGTAAGTAAAATATATCTCCTAATCTCTTCTAACAGCAATGACATTGATGTCTACAACTTGATACACTATACAATTAGCCAAGAGATATACTGGCAAAAGCATATATATATAAACTAAAGGACAATTATTGTCCCTATGACAGTGTCTATTAGAATCACCAACCAATTAAAATGCAGTGAAACTTAGCTTAACTTAGATCCCACTTAAACCCTAGGTATATTCCATTTTTAACTTGAGGCCAAACCCCATAAAGCCAATACTGGTTTGTATACAACAGATTATACTCATTGATTTAACAACTGGGAGAAAGTCTAAGTTTAATAATGGCAAGAGACTGGTCTGCTGAATGAAAGCCTTCTTGGTCAATACCAGGCCATGCCATCATCTGGGACTCTAGTTGGGAATCCTTAAATTCACACACAGATACGATGGGCCTAGACCTCTAATAGATCACTCCTTCCACCATCACTAGTCAATTCCAATAGGAATGTTGTCATAAGCCCTCTTGTGGGCCTCTATAAGACTTTGCCCTCACTATAAAGTAGCACTGGTAAGGACATCCCACTCTTTAAAGGGAGGTTGGATCAGCCTGCATTGCCTTTCAAGGAAGATTGGTCATGAAATAAGTGCAACCTACAATGTTCCCAGTTGTGAGCATGGACTGTGAGCTCAGACTGACCTGGTAGGTGTCACAGGCTCCTGTGCTAAATGTGAATAGATTTTGGCCCTAGGTCAGATCAATGGGGTAAACAGTTAATTGTATTTTTATGCTTTCTTCAAGTTTGGGAGATACTCTGCCCTAATTCAGCTTTTCTTCCCTATTCCCAACTTTGACACCATCTCCTCAGATGAAATTTATAGTCTACCTTCATGGTAGCTATCAAATTCTGGCAAAAATTACTAAAGTCATGGGTCCCATGGAACATACCTAAAAAAGACTTCCTAGCTTCTTCCCACCCAAAACCCTTACTTTCATCTGCTCTATTTCTACCTTTTGGTGCCTGTTCATTAAGCAACTTAACCTGCTTTATATCTTACCACCTTTCACCCACCAAGACAAATGCTACTATGTTTCCAACCTGACTTCCTGGACAGATGACCTCAACAATATGTCCAGGAACCTCACTTCTCCAGAGCCCTACCCCACTAGGGAAAGATAGAAACAGGTTGGAAGTATGGATTGACCTGCCAATGCCCATTTCTAGCAAATAAGCAATTATAGAAGCCAGGAATTTCTACCTTTTGTACACCAAAAAGAATTTTGGTCCACACTCCTAGAGGGCTAAAGAATAGGAAAGTCTTCATAAGAGGGGATGGAACACAGAACTGTGTGGAATTATACCCCCTATTATCTTACAATCTTGTAAATCATTACTAAATCACTAATAAAAAATAATAAGTATTGTATTGGTTTACTATTTTTTTTACACCAGCTATCCAAAGAGTATAGTTGTTATCTAAGTCCTATTGTAACTACATCTTATTTCTCTCTCTTCAGGAATTTAAATATCTTTCAACCATATAATTTATTCACATATAGTATGATTTATCTTATTATTTTATCTTTGTCTCAACCTAAAACAGCAATGATGATACTGTCTTTTTCTCAATCACAGAATATCTACTTAATGCTTTTTTAAGGGGCAAGTATTTATTAAATAGAAGTGTTTAGTACAATAAATTAAATAAAATATGTGCTAAATATAACTTGAATTTAAGAATCTAAATTTTCTTTGTTTTACAATCAATTTCTAAGAATAATTCCAAAATTATGTCTAAGAAACTCCATTTAAGAGTTTTTTTCTTTAATATTTACATGTTATTTTCAGGGAAGGAACTCTTGACATAATTGAAGGCAGATTTAAAATCAGTCTTTGATTTTTTCCTTAGAGCCTGAGTATTGTGTGTTGAATCTGAGGTTTATGAAGTAAGGCTGTTACTACAATGACAGAGACTAGGGATCTGAGGGTAAATGGCTAAAGATGAGCAATGAGGTTTAAATCTAGAATGGTAATCAGAATACTAGAGAAAGATAGGGGTGAGCCGGCTGTTAAAATATTTCATTAGCTAATGCACAACAGATCGAGAAAGGTGGTCAATTGAGGATAAGTGTTGGAGGAAATAATGTACTTTAATGTTCCTATTGTTCTCAAGAGGAAGATGAAACAGTGATACATAAGGCAATGATGAAAAGTCAATCCATGCCCTAGTTCTGCTTCTCTTTGGTACACATATGGCATCTGGGAGAATAATGTACCTTTATTTAATAGTCACACTTTGGTATTTATAGAAAACCAGGAAACATTCTGAAGAGAGTGTTTATAGAACTTTGGTGATGACAGATTTTTAGTTTAAGCGTACACAAAGAAGAATTTGTGTTAACAGGGTTAGGAAGTGGTAGACGAGATTCATGACAGAAGGAATACTGAACAGTATATAAATATATCTAAATACCTGCAGATGACCTGGCGTGCTGAAAATTATCATTGATAGCAGGTAAACAAGAAAATTGGACCAAAAAGTCATAGTTTCTTAGAACAATATAACCAATCACAGACACCTTCTAAGGACTGTTCTATTAATCAAGCTAGTCTAAAGACTAGACTGACTAGAATTCATCTTATTTACCCCATCTTAGGTGGAGTTTAAAGATATGTTAAGTGAAGTAAGTCAGAAACAAAAGAAAGAATATGAGATTATCTCATTCACAGACAGAAGTTGAAAAACAAGATCAGAAGGGAAAACTCTTAAGTAGAACTTGGACTAGAGTTGATGTACTACACCAAAGTAAAAGATTCTGTGGTGGCAGGGAGGGTTCAGGTCCTGGATCATAATGGCAGAGGAGAACCTAGTGGGAGCTGTATTGTTATGTGGAAATGTTATACATGTACAAACTATTGTATTTTATTGTCAACTTTAAACTATTAATCCTCCAATAAAGAAAAAAAAAAGACTAGACTACCTGGCTATGTTGAGAGCAAAGGAAAATCTGAATATTTTAAGTAGTTATCTGGTCTATCCCAGTGAGCTGGTATTTTTAGTGGATAAACTTCCTGCAGGTTAATTTCCACCAAGTGTCATGGAAACCGGATGCACTATTTGAATGAAATAATCATGTCTTTTAGTTTGGAAAATTCCCTATTTCACCCCCTTTGATTTCTAACTCCTGTTTCCCCTATACCAATTTTCTCTTTCAGTAAATTTGGATAATGGATCTTTATGGGTTATATAATGTGTTTTCATGCCTTGCATCTTTTTCTCTTTATCCTTTTATTCTACTCAGTAGACAAAATTTCTACTTTACCTCTAAATGGGTATTCTACTATCAGTGTTATATATTTTTCTTTTTATTTCATTTCTTGTTTATGAAATGTCCTTTTTTAAAAGCATCTTGCTCTTATTTTATAGAATTAATAAAATTTCTGGCATTTCTAAGGGTATTAACAATATTGATTTGTTTTCTTCTATCTCTATTACCTATTTTCTATATTCTGTAAAAAATTACCTATTTTCTATATTCTGTAATTACCTATTTTCTATATTCTGTAAAAAATGGCGACTAATCCCTAGCACTGCAAAAACGGTATCATCTGTTTTCCATCTACACCATGCCTTGGCCTCGCATGAGCTTAATGTGCAGCTTGGCGATACGAGAACCCGGCATGAAGCCCAGCCAGTCTATCTTGGCGTTACTCTCGATCACACTCTGTCATTTCACGAACATCTCATAAAAACTGCAGCAGAGGTGGGCGCGAGGAATAACATCATTGCAAGACTGGCCAGCTCCTCATGGGGAGCGAGCGCTTCCACACTATGATCATCATCTCTGGTATTATGCTATTCCACTGCAGAATACTGTGCCCCAGTATGGTTCCGTAGCCCCCATGTCCACCTGGTCGATTCCAAATTATATTCCTCCATGAAGATAATTTCTGGAACCATCCATTCCACCCCGGTTCCATGGCTGCCAGTTGTTAGCAACATCGTCCCGCCAGATATTTGTCAGGATGCAGCATCGTCTAAGTTCATTTTCCACATCTACGCTCAACCGGACCTGCCAATATACGCAGATATCTTCGCCCACTCTGTCCAACGCTTGATGTCTCGTCATCCAATCTGGTCCCCTACGCCTACACTGAACTTCTCTGTTCCAGACTCTTGGAAACAGAGTTGGCAGTCAGCTGAGGTAAAGAACAAACACCTAATCAGTAGTTAATTAATATGAGAGGGGGAAATCAATTATATGTCTCAAAGTTTCTCAAAAGACAAACTGAATCTTTTTAATATATAAGCTATGTATTTGATATGTGGACTCTCTCAAAAGCCTAGACCAAGTAGATTAGAAGCATCCAATAGCACAGCTATATACAAGATACTGGATACTATACAGCAAACCATAACAAAGGGACTTTTCAAAGTTAACCCAATTAACAAATAATGTGATGATAATATTAACTATCAATTGTCTTTTTGAACCCTAAGACAGCAGGAACCTCACATCTCCACTATAGAGCCCCTACTTCCCCCAGTCCTGGAACCCTTGGATAGGGCCCACTTTCCCGTATGCATCTCCCAATCCAAACCAAATAATATTGCATCCGCCGATCACAACCTAACCAACGCAACGATTGCCACCACAACATGCTTCACCTCAGACTGTATCCAGAGACTTCACGTGTGGACTGACAACCCTTCAGCTTCATTACTCAGGTGAGACCTTTCCTTTTATAGTACACTCTAGTTTCATCTCAGGTAGTTCACTTTCTAACAAAGTCCCATAACCTAGATATACACCAGTTTCTGTGAGAGAGAGCTTATGTGCACATGTATCCATAAACTACTGCAAAATATATACCTGAAAGCAGAAGTACACTAGAGTTTGCAGTTCCAGATGCCACCAGGATGCTGGCCAGGCTTCCCTGGATTGAAGACCCCACCAATGTGTCCTGGAGCTCAGCTTCCCCAGAGACACACCTTACTGGGGAAAGAGAGAGGCAGACTGGGAGTATGGACCAACCAGTCAACACCCATGTTCAGCGGGGAAGCAATTATAGAAGCCAGACCTTCTACCTTCTGCAACCCTCAACGACCCTGGGTCCATGCTCCCAGAGGACTAGAGAATGGGAAAGCTATCATGGGAGGGGGTAGGTTATGGGGATTGGGTGGTGGTAATTGTGTGGAGTTGTACCCCTCCTACCTTATGTTTTTGTTCATTAATCCTTTCTTAAATAAAAAATAAAAAAAAAAAAAGAACAAACAAACACCTCATCACAGACCCCTGCAAGCATCAACCCGGCTTTGACCTAGCACGTTATGATTGGGCCCTCCTCAATCGCTATCGAACAGGCCATGGCTGGTGCACCACTGTGTTCCATTGCTGGGGAGCCAGAGACGACCTGAACTGCCGCTGAGGCTCCAGACAGAATATGACCCACATAGTCAACTACTGCCACCTCTCCAGATTCAAAGGAGGTCTCGAAACTTTACATCAGGCTCAACCTGATGCTGTTGACTGGCTACGGAAGAAGGGCAAACGCTAGAAGAAGAAGAACCTATTTTCTCTCCTTTCTTTTTCCAAGCTTCTTGGTTTTGGTTTCTCTCATTCATGTAAATATTTTTTCCCAAAGATCTCAATTAAATTGTCTATTAATAATTCATAATGAACAATTAAAACACCCTGATAACTCTGGTCCAAATGAGAAACTGGACCATGACTCATTTATTTTATGAAATTAACCTCAAACTGCCACAATAGATATTTTCTCTAGGGCTATACTGTATCTTCAGAGACAAATGCCCCATTCTTTTCATTTAAAAGGTGGAAAAAATATGCCTCTGTGCATATGATTTTGAAGTTTATATAAATAGAATTTGAAAATAATTTTTAATTATAGTAAATTTATCTATTTGCCTTTGTCTTTGGTAGGAGACCTTTGCCTAGTATTCTTAGATTTGAAAGCCCTTAGTTTTTCTCAGTAGGATATATTAAATATTTTCTCCATCTTGAGGCAATGTAATTATCTAATTACCTGAGATTTTGGCTTGAGAAGAGCATATGGGGTTCTAACATGGTCATATTTTTAAGTAGTCTTATGTTTTCAGTCTTAAACCTTATACTGATCTTCAGATATTATTTTTCTAGCCAATTCTGTATCTCTCCTTGGCAATGAAAACTAATTTACTTCCTTACTCAATAGGAAAACAGATTGCAGTTTTCTATTTGAAGATAATCTTCAAACATCTGTCTATCCACTTTCTTTTAAAAGTGTATTTATATCATTCAGTTTATGCCATCTCCTCTTTCAGTTTCCTTGACATTTTTATTTCCTTATGACCAATATAATTATATTGTCAAAAGAGCAAAATAAATGTTTCCATAATGCTATGCTTAGTTATGTCTTGTGTTTTTCTTACAATATTCTTACTAATTACTTCAAATTTTCCTTGAATTTGAAGCTAAAACATCTGACATTCTGACTTAGTCACTATTCAAATAAGTTGAACTTAAGTAAAATAAAATTTAAAATTAGTGCAATATTTAAATATTATAGCCTATTAGGTATACATCTTATTCCAATGTAAATGCTCTAGGTAGTGAGTCAAGTTAAATGTAAGTCCAAATATGTATATCTCTTAGCTGTACATCACAGTTTAACTTTGTTTTTGGCATTTAGGGTTAACAGTGATATGAAAAACACCCAGTGTGAATATATTATAGAGAAAAATCTTATGTCAAACATTTTTTTCTTTGAAGGTATAGATAAAATTATTTTTCATGCATGACTTCGTAAAAAGTTAGAACATACTTATTTTAAGTGTCTTATGTGCAGATGGAGGATCAAATTTTTACATAAATTTTGCAAGTGTTAGATGTAACTCTGCTTTTCCTTATAATAAGCTGCATCTGCTACTGTGTCACAGTAGAAATCTATTCTCCTATAAAAGTCCTGTAGCCTTTGCTAAAGTTCTTCTGGTTCAACTTAAAGCACCTGGAATTTGCAATAAACTTGGAGGACCTGGTCAAAATCTTTGGCAGTGAAAGCCAAATAGAGTTTATGGTTTTATAATATATTGGTACAATTTTCTGTGGCCTTGTAAAAGTAAGTTGCAAACATCTGCTAAAAAAGTAGTGATCCTTAGCCCCATATATATGAGAAATTCTGCAATACTCTGCTATATAGTAGTAGCCAGACAATAAGAAGAAATCAATTGCTCACTAAAACATGAACATTGCAAAAGTATATTGCTACTGGGGAAATGTTGTAAAATGAATTCTCCATAAGTGCATTTTTCTTAAGATATAAACAATAAGAGAATGACAGGGTTTTTTTTTTTTAAACCATTTAATATAGTTGAGAAGTAATAGCATTCTTATAAGGAACAACTTGTTTAACCAAGTTGTTATCCTGATACTTACAGGCCAGTATTGTTCCACGGAGCTGTAAAAGTAATAATAATAAAAATGTAATGATGGTAAATATTTAAGAAAGTACTTTTGTTTATTTTTAAATTAATGCAAATTTATATATGAGGCATTTTATTCTAAAAATATAGAAAGACTATTTAAGTTTATAAAATCAAAGGTAAAGGCAAACTGTCATATAAAGAAAAGTTACCATTGAATACCGCTTTTAAAATATCTTTGAAAGTTCATTTGTCACAAGAAAAAGTTTGTCTGATGTGCTTTAGCTTGATTGTTTGATTATATGTCCTAAAAATATACTGTAATGGTTAGTTTGTTTTTGGGAGTTTAAGATTTTAGGATGTCTGGTTTAAACCATTTGAAATGTCTTCAATAAAAATATACAGAACACTAATTATTGGCATACCAGAAAAGTCATGACACATTGCTGCATAGAAAAGTATGTCATTGTCCAGTAGAGAAGTATAGAAGCCAGAACTCCCCTTTTCTGCACCCCACAAAGAATATTGGTCCAACTCTCAGAGAAGGAGAAATGTTAGGGGAAGATGATCAGAGCGCTCTGAACTTCCATTCCATCAGGACCCAGAGAGAGAAGAAGCAAAAAGAAAGGACACTGAGAAGTAGTAATGGACATAGGTGTGACTTAGAGAAGGAGAGAAGGCAGGACCTTTAATTCCTGATACAGACACTCGGTCATGTGGGTAATCCCGGTAGCAATTTTAAAAAGTGAAATGAAAAAAAATCTATCAAGAAATTATTCTCTGTGTAAGTGTACTGAGGAGGCATTGAATGTTCTTCTTGGAGCCAAAAAAAAAAAAAAAAAGGGCAAGCATATATAGATAGTTATAGAAATAATAGTAAACCCATTTCTGTGGCTTTTTTCCCAATATTTTTTAATTTTGTAAATCAATATTGTCACTAAAAATTTTGAAAAAGTTAAAAAGAGAAAATATGTCATTACTGTTCTGACAACCAAACAGATTCTGCTGAATGACTTAGAGATAAGGTCTGCATCATTCAGCTGCAAGGGTACTGCTTACATACTACCATATGCCATGGTAATTGGATTAAAATGATGAGAGAATCCTGATGATTTTTCATGTTTGAGGACTTTTATTAGTATATTGGAGCTATAATATATAAAATTATAGGGAACAGGAGAAGAGGTTGTGCACTGAACTTACATGCCGTGGGCACAGGTTCAATCCTTGGTATCATCATATTCCAGAGCCAAGCATTGCTCTGGCTTATCTCTCTCAGTCACTCATGAAAGTTAGTAAGATCTTTAAAAATCTTTTTTTAAAAAAATAAATGTATGAAGTTGAGTTCCAGATGCATATTTAGTGTCAAACACTTCTACAGAGAAAAACTCAATAAATAATTAGTAGAATAAGTGTTGTAAGAATCTTTGTGTAGGAGAATTTACTGTTTATGATTTATTTATACAAGTACTACTGATATTAATCTCAAAAGTATAAGGAGAAAAAAGTATTAGGAGAAAAAAAAAAAACATCATGTGAGTGCCAAGGAGTCCATTCAGAATGATTTTAATATGACTTGAATTTTGTGAAGATAATAATATCAACTAATTCATGGGTGAACCTAACTTTGTAAATTAATAAACTGAGAAAAATAACTTAATACTTGACCAATACATATTCCAGATAGTAAAGAAGTCAAAATATCAACATTCATTTTTTATACTCTCTCTCTCTCTCTTTCTGTGTGTGTGTGTGTGTGTGTGTGTGTGTGTGTGTGTGTGTGTATGTTTTGGGGGACAGGGAGAGTTATTTTGTATAGAGGTAAGACACAGAGAAGAAGTGTGAGACAAAAGCAGTACTAATGAACTGCTTGTGTATAAATATCCCCTTGCATGTGGGGTCAGGGACTTAAACTTAGGTCTTCTCCTTTAATAGCATGTGAATTTTACTGGATAAGCCACAACCTAGCTCCTATAGTCTAGGTTCTGAAGCATACTGGTATTAGTTTAATAACATGTACTACTTTTTTTTCCTCAAGGGTTATCGCTGGGGCTCGGTGCCTATACCATGAATCCACTACTCATGACGGCCATTTTTTTTCCCCCATTTTGTTGCTGCTGTTGTTATTGTTGTTGTTGCTACTTCTGCTGCTGTTATTGTTGTTGGACAGGACAGAGATAAATAAAGAGAGGAGAGGAAGACAGATGGGAAGAGAAAGACACCTGCAGACCTGCTTCACCATTTCTGAAGCAAACCCCCCTGCAGGTGGGGAGTCTAGGGCTCGAACTGGGATCCTTATGAGAAATTTTACACATGTACCAACAATTGTATTTACTATTGACTGTAAACTACTAGTCCCCCCCCAAAAAAAAAAAAAACAGATTCTTATTTTGAGGGCTGGGCAGTGGTGCACTTGGTAGAGAACACATTACAGTGCACAAGCACCAGGGTTCAAGCCTCCAGTCCCCACCTGCAGGGGGAAAGTTTCACAAGTGTAAAGCAGTGCTTCAGGTGTTTTTCTTATTCTAATCTTCTCTATCTTCCCCTTTTCTATCAACTTCTCTCAGTCTGTCTTTATACAATAAACAACAGATTATTTAAAAAGAAATTTTTTTTCACAGTCGCTGGGTGGTTTTGATGCCCATAGTTCTTGAAGGACACAATGAGAAATAATATTTTGATCTCAATAGACATTTCAAGTAAAATTGCTATTCCAGGGAAATGAAGTAGAGGAAAACAGAACACAATTGTGGCACAATCTATCTCACTTGCACACCATGATATTTGTTTAACAAATTTTTGTATTTATTTAAATGTCAAGTGCATACTGTCAATTTATGTAATTATCTCACACCATTGTCATATACTCAGTAGTTATTATCATCTTGCCAAATCCATTTGTCTATTTCCACCCCATAATTTGCTTACTTTTTAACTTTCTCAGAAAAAGTGTCAGTTCTTATTGTGGACATTACACTTTTGTAGCATTTTACGTAAGGGCTTTTGATTTATTTTTAAATATAGTATGATGATTCCCTGATCAATGCTACATCTTTTCTGTTTTGAAAGAAAGTATGTCCTCCCTTTGTTTTTTTCAAAAATCTCTTAGTTAAACTCTTAACTCATTCATTGAGCTAACTTGAGTCAGTAGAAATCTAAATCAGTTATTTCAGTTGTGTTATATTATTTAAGAATTTGGTTTTGTAAGTATACCTTTGTGAAATATCAGTCTGTTGGGTCAGTAGAGGCAACAGGGTAAAAATATTAGTTTCAGAACTGAAGAACTTATTTGATTTACAATGACAATTTCAGATGAAGAGACAATAAATTCAACTTTACTAAAGTGAATGTGGACTGCCCTGATTCCCTCTGTAGAGCTAATTTGAATCTCTTTCCACTTGGGACCTTGGGAATTGTGTCTGTCATTCTAGTCATTAAATTGCATTGTGATGTGTTTGCTTAGCATCTGCCTCACACTAGACAGTAAGCTCCCTACCACAGAGGAAATGTCCTATCCCATCCATTCATTCACTCACTCACCTATCCGTACAGTTTAATGCAATAAAACTATGCACAAGAAATGGCATATAAAATATGTAATAAGCAATGTATTTGAGAATATGTACTAGAAACCATATATAAAATATGTAATTAAATAGATACAGAAAATAAGGGAGAAAACTTAATGGCAATGTTGTAGGCTCTAACAATGTAAATTACAATAATTTGAAGAGTTAATCTTTCCTTCTATTTTCCCTGACAGCTCTGACTTTGCATGGGATGTAGCTCAGCAAATATTTATTTAATTGGTTAATAGATTCTTTTT
The DNA here is from genome assembly GCF_950295315.1 of Erinaceus europaeus. Lineage (NCBI taxonomy): Eukaryota > Metazoa > Chordata > Mammalia > Eulipotyphla > Erinaceidae > Erinaceus > Erinaceus europaeus. The sequence goes on from NC_080166.1 coordinate 105,751,816, forward strand.
CTAAATTTCTTTCAAATAAATTAGTAAATAAGTAAAAATCCAGTGCTCTCTCACTCTCTTTCTCCATTTTATATGTATTGATCAATGCAAGAATAGCAAAGGAAATATCCCTGTTCTAAATATATTAAAAACCACACAAATTGAAATACAGATTGCAAGAAATAATTTTTAGAAAATGATTTTTTTTTAAATTTATTTGTCACCAGGATTATTGCTCAGGCTCAGCTGAGCCTGCATAATGACTCCATTGCTTATGGAGGCTTTTTTTTTTAATTTTTCTTTTTGCTAGAGTGTGAGACAAAGAGAGATTGAGAGGGAGAGAGAGATAGGGGAGACAACTGCAACACTGATCATTGCTAGTGAAGTTTCCTTTCCTACATGTCGAAAGTAGGAGCTTGAATTGAATCCTTGAGCATGGTAACAAATGTGTTCTGCCAGGCATACCACCAGCCCAGCCCCAGGCAATTAGTAAAATTTATTTTAGGGGGCCAGTCAGTGGTGCACCAATTTAAGTTACACATTACAGTGTGCACAGATCCTGATTTAAGCCCCTGGTCCTCATCTTTAGGGGAAAAGCTTGGTGAAGAAGGGCTGCAGATGTCTTTGTTTCCTTTTGTCTCTCTCTCAATTTCTCTATGTTTCTATCCAATCACTAAAAAATTATAAATTCTTTAAAAAAACTTTATTTTTTTATTTAAAAATCTACATTCTTATATCCCAAGAAGTTTATAGCAAGTAGCACAGCAGGCATGAATTCATGAGGTTCCAAGTTCAATCCCTGTATTGCCTCTATGATAGAGTGATATTGAATCTCTCTCTTACTAGTAAATAAATAAACCTATTTGAAATATTACATTATCAAAGATGAAAAAAATATAATGTAGAAATGTTGATAAAAAAATCTACACAAAGCATGGTAATTAGCAAATAAGATTCAGTTTCAACTTGTATTACCCTCCCGCATTTCAGGCTATTCCTACTTATATTCAGGAAGGGACACTGTACCTACCTACCCACCTAACCCAACTACCCACCTACTCACCTACCCACCTACCCACCTACCCACTTACCCACCTACCCACCTACCTACCAACCTACCTGCCTGCCTGCCTGCCTACCTACCTACCCATAGGAATTTCCAGGACATTTGCATTACAAATGTTCAAGGACCTAGAGCTAGTTATTTCTCTAGACGTCTCTGTATTATTTTGGCAAATTTAAAAATAGAAGCTCAACCCTTAATTATGATTTTTCAAACTAGTACACCCCCCACACTAAATGCTATCATTTTCATTTTACATTATGCTGTTTAACTCATAAGTTGTGTTTAAGAGAAGCCTTAAGTGGCACAGATAGGCAAAGTTACTATGCTGTAATGGCACTAACACCTCAGGGGTTTCAATACTGAAAATTTAGCTTTTTATACCCGAAGTCCATGTGATGCTGACAGACACTGAGTAATCCTGACTGACTTACAGGCAGCAAAGACAGCTGGAGCAGCCACGATCTAGAATGGTGCCAAGCATTCTGGAGGAGGCAAGGAAAACATGAAAAGAACACATTTGTCCTCAGAACATCTGTCCCAAAGTGACACTTTCCTCTCCAAATCATACTTGAGTTGACTGGGGACAGGGAGGTATAATCCTACCTTCAATTGGAAGGAAAGCCAATATATTTGAGATTAATCTAGATGACTACTTCAGGTAGATTTCAATATTTAACATAGGTGTAGAGTTAATTATTTTTAGAAATTCTTTACTTTAGTTCAGCCTACATTCTTCTTAATTGCTAAAAACTGCTTTAAAAACTATTTAAAGGAAAATCTTGCAACTGTAAAATGTACTTCTTTGAAAATACACACTAGCTGAATTCCATACTAAGTTCATATTCAGAAATCAAGGATCCAAATAAATGAAACCATAAACAGCATATTAAGAGTGTAATAACTTAAGAATCATTTCCAAAGATATATGTAAATTACTCTAGAAATTGTATTTATTTTATTTCTAGTAATTCACTGTTTTTTCTTCCATTTTATTGAGCAATTAATGGTTTTAATGAATGCATTTAATTGATTTATTGTTTTCTTATTTTTTTGTGTCTATCACCTCTTCAAGTCAAATTTTTTAGATATATAAAGAGAAACAGAAACAAAGAGAGTAAAATACCTGAAATGGGACATAGTAGATACTTCTAGTAGAGTGTGGTTCAGGCTCAAACAAAACTCACGTGACAAATCAGATGTACTATCCAGATAAGCTATCTTGCCAACTGTACTTATTCATTTTTAACTGTGAATCTGTGGTTTATTAATTTTTTCTTTTTGAGTAATGATTTATGTCTCATAAAATTGTGAGATTTCAGGGGCCTAATTTCATACTGTGTTGGTCACTACTCCACCAAAGTTTTGTGCCTCCCCCATAACCACTATAGTTCTCACAAAGTCAAAGACAGTTTGACCACTTCTTTTCCCCTAAGGTTACTTGCGTTAGTTATCTTTATTCCAAATACAATCAAAAACATCCAGCAGTTGTTCTTTATCTGTCTAATTTATTTCATTCAGTATAATCATATCTAGTTCCATTCATGTTGTTCCAAATGATAAAATCTCTATGTTTTTGATTGCAGAATAGTGCTAAATATGCTTCATAACTTCTCTATCTGGCTATCTTTGGATATTTGAGTTGCTTCTATATTTTGACTATTGTGAATAATGTATTTATGAACATAAGGGTAGATATATCTTTTTGAATTAGTGTTCCCATGTCCTTTGGATCTATAGCTAAAAGTGGTATTGCTGGATTGTAAGGCATTTCCATTTTATTTGTTTAAGGACTTCCAAACTTTAAATACGTGTATATATTTTCAGAATGCGGCTTTGCATATATTTAAATGAATGATAGCACAGTCAACCACCAGATAGGGGGTATCTTGGCACCAAGGGGGAGCTTGGTACAATGATGTTTTTCTCTTTTTCTCTTTATCTTTTCACATCAATAAATTTATGATTTAGGAACAGTTAATTTGTACAAATGTGAGGTCCTAGTTTTACAAAATTAATAATTCCCACAATACCTATTGACTATATATACATATACACATAAACATACACAGACATATATAGGGTTGCCAACATTCTAAAAGATGATATAACATGAAGATAAGACAAAGCTCACTTGTGTAGTGTGCTGCTTTGCCATCTGGGCAACCCAGGTTTGAAACTGGCCCCACTGCATTAGGAAAATGTTTAGTATTATGGTCTCTGTTCACTTTCTCTCTTTCCCTCTCCGTCTCTGTCTTTTTCTATCTGAGGAAATAAAGTTATCCTGGAGCTGTGAATCCTCAGTGATGACAAATATAATTAATAATATAATATAGTATACTATAATATATGTGTATGTATACATATATATATCAACACAAATAACAGATGAAAAAGTCTTTAATAAATATTCAATATTCACTTTGAAAGGAGAGAGAAAGAAACCAAAATAAAAATTATTGCATGTGATGGAGGGATTGACTAAGAAACTCAGGCATGCAAACCTAATGCCCTACCATTAGAATCACTTCTTTAGTCACAGGTAATATATATTTTAATTATTGGGTTTTTGTATGAGTTCCATTTTAGTTTGAAGATACGCTTCTTTCTCTGAATCTTTCATTATCTGAATCATTTCATTATCACTGGGGCTCAGTGCCAGTACAATGAATCCATTGCTCCTGGAAGCTATTTTCCCCATTTTCTTGTCGTTGTTGTGGTACAAATAAAGGTACAAAGAAGTCTTACACAAGAAGCTTATCTAAGGTTACTGGAAATATAAAAATAAAAATTATATTTTTGGCTAACATTAAATAATTATTTTTTCTTTATGCATTTCTGCACAATAAGTCTAACAGAATAGTGCTTAACACCAGTCATCATTACATCATCAATGATATAAAAATAGAATATTCCTTTGTAAGTGAATGTAATTAAATTTCCTATAATATGAGTTTTAGGAACAAATTGAAGCTATAAATTAAAATGCACTAAATTAATTCAGGACAGATAAGATATATTACAAAACCTATATATTTACTTCATGGCTTATTACCTCCCAAAGATGGAGATGGGTCTATTTTTTATTAGTTTATTATTTTTTATTTTATTATTGTATAATAAATATTTGAAAATCAAGTGCTTCTTTTCAATTCTAATGAAATAAAATATAGCATTTTCAAATATAAATTTGGGAAGCCTATCTTCTTTTGATTTTCCTGTGAAAAATCCAGATGGTGGCTCACCTGGTTAAGTGCACACATTACAGTGTGCAAGTATGCTGGGTCAAGCCCTTGGTCCCCACCTGCTAGGGAAAGCTTCACAAATGGTGAAGCAGTGCTGCAGGTGTCTCTCTGTCTCTCTCCTCTATCTCCCTTTCTGCTCTCAATTTCTGCTCTCTGTTTCTATTCAATAATAAATAAATAGGTGATAAATAAATAAATGAAAAAAGCTATTTGTTATTAACCTTAACATCCACATATTCTCGTCAGTGATCTTCTGGCTCTGACTGTCTACCAGTCTGGATAATTCACAATGAAGTGTTATCTATCTGTGGCTCATGTAGAGACAATAGGAGATGCTTTACTGAGCTCTCACAGTATTCTGTAGCCTGTGTTTTATCCTTGTCACTCACTATCATAAAGATCTTGGGTGGCAGTATGATTATTGAAGTTTTACAGATGAGGAAAATTGCAGACTTTTAAATAATTTACTCATAATAGCATGGCTGGTTAATGCTAGGAAAGCTCTTCTATAGAATTTTCTTAATACTGTGTTGCTATAGCTTATTTTTTATCACCATTTGGCAGAAACACTGTTTCTTCTTGGATGATGCCTTATTACTTTTATCCCAAATGATTTACCTCTTCATTTAGCCTCATTAATCTATTCCTTTTGGATATCATATATTATATAGGCTATATTCATTGACAGTTTAATGCTATTAATTAAAAAAATTCTTATATGTCCTTGTGTCAGTTTATAACAACTTAATATGAGTAATACTTGGTTCTCCAGCAAAATTATAAATACCTTGAGGGCAGATGCATTGCTTCAGACATAATGGATACCTCTTGAAGCAAAGACCCCAATTTATAAGATGCCTACTAAATAAAAATAAAATTGAATTATGTCAGCAGATGTATCTTTAGTTCAATATTCCTATATTCAGCATTTACTATAATTTGAATAGGCCAGAATTAGTGCTTTATTCTTAGTAGGAAAACATTACACAAATCTCACAGCAAAAAATGCTACTGGCAAAATTACCTCTATTTCTTTGAGTTTTGTCTATTAAAAGGAAGCATTTCATATTGCAAAAATTTGTTTCATGTAGCTCTAAGGTAACAACTTCATCTTTGATAATAAATGAGTGTGGAATGAGAAAAAATTCACTTAAAGCTACATTATGTTAGGATAGATATATTCTTGCTCATCTTTGTTTTTTTAAAGATTGAATTATCCTGAAATGTAAAAATCAGGCTATCTTTACAGAGGAAAATTTAAGTTGGAAATATAATCACAAAAGCAATAATCAGAAATGTATTTCAAATGATCATTTATTAAAAATTCTAAGATTTTTACTATCTAAACACCTGATTTCCAAAACAAAACAAAATTTGCAAAACACATAAGCACAAAGACATTTCTTGGGGGTGGAAGACATTTCTTGGGGGTGAGGGCTACTTATTGATTATATTCATAATTATTCTGTTCCTCATAGTCCAAATAATGATGTGATTTCTCATTATCAAGGAATCTTTCTATATTATGTAAAATATAACCAGGAAAGGAATAGTCTTGAAACACCTCAGTGATCAATTTATCAGCACTGACTTGCTCAAGGAATGCCAGTCTTCATTTATATGTTGGATTTGTTTCTGCCCAATTGCTTCCTGAAGGACAGCTCCAGTTGAAAGTGATGCTGTCAGCTCCAGCTTTATCAAGTGTTGTCTTTCCCTTTTATTTCTAAATCCTTCCAAAATAAGTCATGGTACAAGGTGAGGGATCCACGGTTCAGTTCCTCATCTTTTGTGCTCCTTGTATCAATGAAGAAATGATTATCTTGGAGCTGAAGGAAGAAGAAAAGTTGAGGGAAAAGTTAGAAAACATCATGAGAGGTAAGAGCTGATGTCACTTAAGTGGTTAACAAACAATTTAAATTACAAAGAGAATTTTAAATAGTTTGAGTCATTGCAATTTAAACACTCTGCATTTCTAAAATCTAGTAAACTTTGCTCTGTACCAACAGAATTGTTGAAATATGTGTATGCACCTGTGTATGTGCATGCTCTGCATATTCATTTATGAAAAGGAATTCATTATGCTCTGGGACTCAGGTTCTTTAAAGTCTTTACTTAAATGAGAGCATAATAAAGAGAGAACAAATTCAAAGCACTGTTCAACTCTGGCTTATGGAAGTTCCAGATTTTGGTCCTGGGATTTTGGGCATACAAGCAGGCATACAAGTCAGGTACCCAATCACTGTGCTACTCCCTCTCCTATCCCCTACTGAACTCATGTTGAATGGAAAAGAAATCAGAAGTGAGTAAAGATTTCATCAAATGAATTAGTACAGTAGTAACCAAATCTTAGAGCTATGAATAGACTATGACTTACCTTTCCTGTTAATTTTCAAAATCATGAGATGATACTTACCTGGCAGGGGAGATACCATGATCACGAAGGTGGTTTTCTCAGGGCGAGGCTTATCCATTGCACTCCGGATGTGCTGACCCCTCCGATTTCCCCAAATGTGGGAAACTCGACTGCATAATTTGTGGTAGTGGGGGACTGCGTTTGCGCTCTCCCCTGTAAAAAAACTAAAAAAAAAAAAATCATGAGATCATCTAATATTTCATGATGTAAATTAGGCATTTTTAAAAATAATCTAGATTACAGTTCATTTTTATTAGACTTGATTTTTAGATTTATTCACTAAAATTTAATCTGAAACACTGATGCAGTAGTTTATATTTGGTGGATATACCCAGGTAAGAATTATAATATGGGTTTTAGAGTCTTGAGAAGAAAATAATCCTTTTTGCTTTCTATTCAAGTTGAACAATTGGATGGTCACTTAAATTACTTTTCTTGGAAATATCTGGAATGAATAGTAAAGTATAATTTTCGAGGAAGTTAATGCTTTGCAGTATAGCCTTTGACATATGAATACAATTTCATTATGTACCAGAACCCCACAATTCTTATCTATCCCTTCTTCTCCCTTCTTCCCTAGAGTCCTTTATTTTGATGCAATACACTATTAAGTATAACTTTTATCTTTTAGTTATAAGTTCTTATGGAATAGAAGTATTATGTTGATGATAGTACAAAAAAAAAAAAAGAAAAACAGGCCAGGATAGGCATCAGTTAATGGTCATTTCATCATTGACATTATAATATGTGAGTATCAATTATTTCAATTTACAGTGTAATACTAAGATTGAAACTGTGGTCATTTAAAATCTAATATGAAAATTCTGGACAAGTTCATTAAATCACAGAAGAGTTAATATCCAAGACCATTCTTGGCTGAATTCTGTCAGAAAACTGATTTTACAGAGAATAGTATAAGTCAATAATTAGTTACTCTTATTTTCATATTCAAAAGAGGTATGGTATCAAAATTATGTATTTGTTGGCAAATAGATTATATGTGGATTTTGCAATTAATTTCTATATCAAAAATTATCTTTAAAGTTATAAACTGTGATTTTCCCATTTACAAAGTTATATTAAAATTGCTTCTTTTCTAATCTTGTTTTTCAACTTCGGCCTGAGAGTGAGATCATCCCATATTCACACACAAGTCGAACCTGAAATGGAATTGGAGTATTACACCAAAGTAAAAGACTCTGGGGTGGGTGGGTGGGTGGGGAGAATACAGGTCCATGAAAAATGATGAATGAAATAGTGGGGGTTGTATTGCTAAATGGGAATCTGGGGAATGTTATGCATGTAAAAAAAAAAAAAAGAAGTAGAAACGCAAAGCAGAAATTGACTGAGTTTGGAATATGGCACCAAAGTAAGAAAGCAGAAGTATACTAGAGTTTGCAGTGAGTATCTCCCTAATACTTCCTCTCCACTTTTCCAAGCTTTGGGTCCATGATTGCTCAACAATTTGTTTGGCTTTGTATGTTAACTCTCTTTTCAGTCACCAGGTTCCAGGTGTCATCAGGATGCCGGCCAGACTTCCCTGGATTGAAGACACCACCAATGTGTCCTGGAGCTCAGCTTCCCCAGAGACCCATCCTACTAGGGAAAGAGAGAGGCAGACTGGGAGTATGGACCGACCAGTCAACGCCCATGTTCAGCGAGGAAGCAATTACAGAAGCCAGACCTTCTACCTTCTGCAACCCTCAATTACCCTGGGTCCATGCTCCCAGAGGGATAGAGAATGGGAAAGCTATCGGGGGAGGGGGTGGGATATGGAGACTGGGCGGTGGGAATTGTGTGGAGTTGTACCCCTCCTACCCTATGGTTTTGTTAATTAATCCTTTCTTAAATAAAAAAATAAAAAATAAATAAAAAAAAATTGCTTCTTGTCAGTATACTAGTGAAGTTATTTTTATTCAAATATTCTTTGAGAAAGCATGTAAAAAGAAACCATAATACATTAATGTTATCTCTAATCTCATAGATATTAACATCATTAGCTATAAAGAACATGAGACAAAATCGGAATTAACTTACCTCTGGTGAGAGTCAGAGTAAAATGCTATAGCATTCTCTTTAATTCTAAGAACTGGCACCAAAAACTAATTCATAGATTCCTAGAATGGTATTAACTAACTTCCAACATAGTGATCAAATATGAGACTTTAAAATTTTTCTTTTCAGTATCATACAAAAATAGTTTTTTTGAGATAATGTAATATCAAAGAGATTTTTTTATTCTAGTAAATGTATTTATTCTCGACTTCTAAGTTTTATGCTTTAATCCTTTCTTGAATAGATAGATGGACTTTACACAGAGAAGTTTTGAAGTAAAATATTTGAAACTAAGCAGATCATTTTCAATGGAATGCTTAGATTTTTATAAAACTTAAATTCATTTCTTCTGTATAAATGAGGATATTGATGCCTACATCTTAGAGTTGCTGGTATATCAAGGTAAATGATTCATGTTGAACACTCATTGGTAGTTAGTGCATGGTGCAAATTAAAACAGGTAGCTTCATTTTTTTTTCTTCCTCCTTAAAGATAGATTCTGGATCCAATTTTTCACGTACAGAAATAATATCTCCTTAAAGCTTTGGATACATCTGATAAAATGTGATTTTTAAGAAGGTTCTTCAACACAGGATTCATAAACTTTCTCTATGTGAATAGTCTCAGTTATAATTTGTGTGGTGAATATGCAAGTAATTGATGCTAAGCTCCTATGGTTATGTGCAAATAAAAGGAAATAAATACAAATGTAGTGTAGTAGCTGAGAAATATATATACATCACAGGAAGACATTATTATTAATATTATTTTTATTAATTATTATTGAAAACAATTTATCGAAAGATTATATTTCTGCCATATTCCCACACCATATTTTCACATGCTTCTCATCATTTGTGGAAGGACGCAAATGTTGCTATTTATTTTGTTTCCAATTTGAAGGCCAGTATGAACATACACACATTTCATAATAATTTATTAAGAAAAGAAGGCTTTTGGGAGTCGGGCTGTAGCGCAGTGGGTTAAGCGCAGGTGGCGCAAAGCACAAGGACCGGCATAAGGATCCCGGTTCGAGCCCCCAGCTCCCCACCTGCAGGGGAGTCGCTTCACAGGTGGTGAAGCAGGTCTGCAGGTGTCTATCTTTCTCTCCTCCTCTCTGTCTTCCCCTCCTCTCTCCATTTCTCTCTGTCCTATCCAACAACGACGACAACAACAATAATAACTATATAATAACAAAATAATAACTAAATAATAACAATAATACAACAATAAAACAACAAGGGCAACAAAAGGGAATAAATAAATAAAATAAAATATTTTTAAAAAAAGAAAAGAAGGCTTTTTTTGTGTGCCTGTTGTTATGAAATTTCCCACCATATTTAAAGCTGAATGAGGCAGGTAAAATGTATACAAAGATTAATAATCCCAAGTGTTTTTGATGAATACCCCTGATTGGAATCAAACTATCCATTTGTGGATAAAATGTAACTGACTGTTGGTTGAAAAGAGAGTTAGCATACAAAGACAAACAAATTGTTGACTAACCATGGACCTAAAGTCTGGAATAGTGCAGATGAAGATGCTAGAATGATGCTGACCAGACTTCCCTGGACAGACAACCCCTCCAATGTGTCCTAGAGCTCCACTTCCCCAGAACCCTTCCCCACTAGGGAAAGAGAGAGACAGGCTGGGCATATGGATCGACCTGCCAACACCCATGTTCAGCAGGGAAGCAATTATAGAAGCCAGACCTTCCATCTTCTGCATCCCACAATGAACTTGGTTCCAAGTTACTCCCAGAGGGTTAAAGAACAGTAAATCTATCAGGGGAGGGGATGGGATACAGAGTTCTGGTGGTGGGAATTATGGGGAGTTGTACCACTCTCATCCTATGGTTTAGTCAATGTTTCCTTTTTATAAATGAACGATTTTTTAAAAAAAATCTGAAATGGAAAAAAAAAGACTAAAGTTAGTATCTCTTACTGTCTAAGAACACACCACAATATGTAAATATACCTGACCTTCCACTATGACATGTGTCACTAGGTACTAAGAAAAATGAACACCATCAACTGTTTAAAAAAATTACCCATGCCCGGCAGAGAAGCAATTATAGAAGCCAGCCCTTCCACCTTCTGCTCCCCATAAAAATCTTTGTTCCATTCTCCCAGAATGATAAAGAATAGGGTAACTTTCAATAGAGGGGAGGGAATATGGAACTCTGGTGGTTGTATGGAATTATACCCCCTTGATCCCACAATCTTGTCAATCATTGTTAAATCACTAATAAAATAAAAATAAATAAATAAATGTGCTGACTTAAGTAATATTCCCTTTTAAAGATGTACACTGAGTTGAAAGCTGATAAGATTCCTAAATATTGTGGTGGCGTGGAAGATGGCGGACTGAGAAACTGCTAACAGCGTGTTCTCTAATCACATCTTCCAGAAACGGTAGGATTTTCTGCCTTTAGCAGGCCTGTCAATAAGGGGTGACACCAAAGAGGTAATTATAATTTAATTTGGGTTAAGAATTAGAGTAAAGGTGACACGGACTAGCGGGGCTCCAGACTTCCCAGGCGGCGCCGGGCAAGGTGAGTGTGCCGGGAATTGTCCTCCGCCCAGGAAGGCGGCTCCTCCGCCGGTTGCAGAGCACGGCGGACAGAGGACCAGGAGAGAGCACTTTAGCTCGGGGGCTTTCTCTTGGGAGTCTCCAGGGTCCACTGCGACCCTGAGGGCGGATCCAAAGACTTCTTAAGTATAGCTCTCATTGCATCAAAGGACTTGGAGCTAGTTTTCATTTTCGAGAAATCCTTTAAAAAAGTCTGGAGGGGGGGGTCTCCCGGAAGATGGCGGACGGCGAAGCTGCTAGCCTCTGAGCTCCGAACGCACTCCCCTGGAGACAATAGGATTTTCTGCCTTTAGCAGGCCAGCCAATAAGGTGTCCTTAGACACCAAGGAGGTGACTATAACTTAATTTGGGTTAAGAATTAGAGTAGGGAAAAAATTCTTTTTTCTTCCTTTTAATTTTCAAGCATACATCCTCCCCGCCGCCCCCCCCCCCCCATAAGCAGTCCCTGGGACCAGCTCCTAGCAGGATACCCCATACCACCAAACAGGGTGTTTTCTTTTTTTTTTGAATTCACTGATACACATTTGGGAAGTGCCTTGCACTGCTCATTAATTACAACTCTTCTTCTTATCTTCTCCCTTTTCTCTCTCTTATCTCTCTCTCTTTTTTTTTTTTTTAATATTGTCATACACTTCTTCTTTCTTTGCCTTTCTGAATTTGTGAATTACTTTGGGGAAGAAATCTGACTCAGAGTGGACTCTCTAGGTGTGTATCTCTGCTCTAGTTCCCTTTCCCCTCTTGTTACCTCTAGAATATACACTGGATAGTGGATTTGCATAACTGTCTATTCTTGCTATCCTCTCTTTCTTTTCTCTTTCTTCAATGGGATTTGGTTACTATTTTTTCACGGACTGGAGAAATTGTTTGGCTAACTGGTAACGATTAAACTCCTTCAATACTTACTTCAGTTGCTACTGTAATTCCGGAGGTTGGTGAGTGCAATTGTCATAAAGGTATTTAGTACAGTGTTACTTGTACTCAAGACACAACAACTGAGGAACAACAGAGCATAAAAAAAAGAGAGAAACATGTAAATAAAAAAATGGGTAGATTAAAAACAAATAAAACTTCTACCCCAATGAATGAAGACAAGAGCCCAGAAGAAACTACAAATCAGCCAGAAGTAACATAGATAAGAAAAGTATGCAAGCAATAATAAAATTATTAATCACAGAAATGAAAACAACATTGGAGGAAAGGAATGGCAGTATTAGGGAAACAACAGTTGAGACTCCCAAGGAAAATACTGATTATCTTGAGGCAATTAGAGAACTGAAAGCTGCAATAGCTGTAATGAAGAAAGAAGCTGGGGCAAGGGAAAGCAGACTAACAGAAACAGAAAACAGAATTAGTCAGACAAAGGATGAGTTAGAGAAAACTAAGAAAGAGGTGAAGGAGCTTATAAAGAGATTGAGAGACACTGAAAACAACAACAGAGATATATGGGATGATATCAAAAGAAGTAACATTCGTATAATTGGCCTGCCAGAGGAAGAAAGAGAGGAAGGGGAAGCAAACATTCTAGAGGAAATAATACAAGAAAACTTCTCAGACCTGAAGAACAGAAAGGATATCAAGGTTCAAGAGGCCCAGAGAGTACCAAACAGAATCAACCCAGACCTGAAGACACCAAGAAACATCATAGTCACAATGAGAAGAAGTAAGGATAAAGAAAGGATCCTAAAGGCTGCAAGAAAGAAATAAAAAGTCACATACAAGGGAAAACCCATAAGATTACCTGCAGACTTCTCCACTCAAACTCTAAAATCCAGAAGGGAGTGGCAAGATATCTATCGTGCCCTGAATGAAAAAGGGTTTCAACCAAGGATAATATATCCTGCTAGACTTTCATTCAAACTAGATGGAGGGATCAAAACCTACTTGGACAAACAACAGTTAAAGGAGGCAACCATCACCAAGCCGGCCCTGAAAGAGGTACTAAAAGACCTCTTATAAACAAGAACATCACTATAATACTTGCAATGTATCAGAGTAAACAAATTGTTTTTTAGAACAATGGCACTACAATACATTAAATCCATAATATCAATAAATGTCAATGGCTTAAACTCACCCATCAAAAGGCACAGGGTGGGGGGATGGATCAGAAAACATAACCCAACCATATGCTGCTTGCAAGAATCCCATCTGTCACAACAAAATAAACACAGACTTAAAGTGAAAGGATGGAAAACTATCATACAGGCTAACGGTCCACAAAAAAGGGCAGGAACAGCCATTCTCATCTCAGACACAATAGATTTTAAATTAAATAAAGTAATAAAAGATAGGCAAGGACATTACATAATGATTAGAGGATCAATCAGCCAAGAAGACTTAATAATTATTAACATCTATGCACCCAACGAGGGACCATCTAAATACATTAAGCATCTACTGAAAGAATTTCAAAAATACATCAATAGTAATACAATAATAGTGAGAGACTTCAATACCCCACTCTCACACTTAGATCAACAAAGCATAGAACCAATAAAGATACAAGAGAATTGAATGAAGAGATTGACATAATAGAGCTCTTGGACATTTTCAGACTCCTCCACCCCAAAAAACTGGAATACACCTTCTTTTCAAATCCACATAACACATACTCAAGGATAGACCACATGTTAGGCCACAAAGACAGCATCAATAAATTCAAGAGCATTGAAATCATCCCAAATATGTTCTCAGAACATAGTGGAGTAAAACTAACATTTAACAACAAACGGAAAATTATTAAAAGACATAGAATTTGGAAACTAAACAACATGCTCCTTAAGAACCACTGTGTCAGAGACTCACTCAAACAGGAAATTCAAATGTTCCCGGAAACTAATGAAAATGAAGACACAACCTATCAAAATATTTGGGACACAGCTAAAGCTGTACTGAGAGGGAAACTTATAGCCATACAATCACATATTAAACACCAAGAAGAAGCTCAAATGAATGACCTTACTGCACACCTCAAGGACTTAGAGGAAGAGGAACAAAGGAACCCTAAAGCAACCAGAAGGACAGAAATCACTAAAGTTAGAGCAGAAATAAACAACATTGAAAATAAAAGAACCATACGAAAGATCAATGAAGCCAAATGTTGGTTCTTTGAAAGATTAAACAAAATTGACAAACCCCTAGCCAGACTCACCAAACAAAAAAGAGAGAAGACTCAAATTAATAGAATTGTAAACGATGCAGGAGATATCACAACTGACACCACAGAAATTCAGAGAATCCTGCGAAACTTCTATAAAGAACTACAAGTACCAAGCTAGAGAATCTGGAAGAAATGGAACAATTTCTAGAAACCTATGCACTTCCAAAACTAAACCAAGAAGAACTACAAAATCTAAATGCACCAATCACAGACAAAGAAATTGAAACCATTATTAAGAATCTCCCCAACAACAAAAGTCCTGGACCAGATGGCTTCACAAACGAATTCTACAAAACTTTCAGGAAACAGATAATACCCATACTTCTTAAGCTATTCCATAAGATTGAAGAAACAGGAATACTCCCTTCCACCTTCTATGAAGCCAACATCACCCTGATACCATAAGCTGATAGGGACAGAACAAAAAAGGAAAACTACAGACCAATATCTCTGATGAACATAGATGCCAAAATATTAAACAAGATCTTGGCCAACCGGATACAGCAACACATCAAAAAGATTGTTCATCATGACCAAGTGGGATTCATCCCAGGAATGCAAGGCTGGTTCAACATCTGTAAGTCAATCAATGTCATTCACCACATCAATAAAAGCAAAGCCAAAAACCACATGATTATCTCAATAGATGCAGAGAAAGCCTTTGACAAAATCCAACACCCATTCATGCTCAAAACTCTACAAAAAATAGGAATAGATAGGAAATTCCTCAAGATAGTGGAGTCTATATATAGCAAACCTACAGCCAACATCATACTCAATGGACAGAAGCTGAAAGCATTCCCCCTCAGATCGGGACTAGACAGGGCTGTCCACTGTAACCGTTACTCTTCAACATAGCATTGGAAGTTCTTGCCATAGCAATCAGGCAAGAGAAAGAAATCAAAGGAATACAGATTGGAAGGGAAGAAGTCAAGCTCTCACTATTTGCAGATGATATGATAGTATACATAGAAAGACCTAAAGAATCCAGTAGAAAATTACTGGAAGTTATTAGGCAATATAGCAAGATATCAGGCTACAAAATCAATGTACAAAAATCAGTGGCGTTTCTTTATGCAAACACTAAATCTGAAGAAGAAGACATCCAGAAATCACTCCCATTTACTGTCTCAGCAACTGTCTCACTTCACTCCTGTGAGAATGTTATAGATCAGAAAAGGTAACAGCAGCAAATGCTGGAGAGGGTGTGGGGTCAAAGGAACCCTCCTGCACTGCTGGTGGGGATGTAAATTGCTACAGCCTCTGTGGAGAGCAGTCTGGAAAACTCTCACAAGGCTAGACATGGACCTTCCATATGATCCAGTAATTCCTCTCCTGGGGTTATACCCCAAGGACTCCATAACACACAACCAAAAAGAGGTGTGTACTCCTATGTTCATAGCAGCACAATTCATAATAGCTAAAACCTGGAAGCAACCCAGGTGCCCAACAACAGATGAGTGGCTGAGAAAGCTGTGGTATATATATATACACAATGGAATACTATGCAGCTATCAAAAACAATGAACCCACCTTCTCTGACCCATCTTGGACAGAGCTAGATGGAATTATGTTAAGTGAGCTAAGTCAGAACGACAAAGATGAGTATGGGATGATCCCACTCATCAACAGAAGCTGACTAAGAAGATCTGAAAGGGAAACTAAAAGCTGGACCTGATCAAATTGTAAGTAGGGCACCAAAGTAAAAACCCAGTGGTGAGGGGTAGACATGTAGCTTCCTGGGCCAGTGGGGGGTGGGAGTGGGCGGGAGGGATGGGTCACAGTCTTTTGGTGGTGGGAATGGTGTTTATGTACACTCCTAGCAAAATGTAGACATATAAATCAGTAGTTAATTAATATGAGAGGGCGAAATCAATTGTATGTCTCAAAGTTTCTCAAAAGACAAACTGAATCTTTTTAATATATAGGCTATGTATTTGATATGCGGACTCTCTCAAAAGCCTAGACCAAGTAGATTAGAAGCATCCAATAGCACAGCTATATACAAGATACTGGATACTGTACAGCAAAGCATAACAAAGGGACTTTTCAAAGTTAACCCAATTAACAAATAATGTGATGATAATATTAACTATCGATGGTCTTTTTGAACCCTAAGACAGCAGGAACCTCACATCTTCACTATAGAGCCCCTACTTCCCCCAGTCCTGGAACCCTTGGATAGGGCCCACTTTCCCGTATGCATCTCCCAATCCAAACCAAATAATATTGCATCTGCCGATCACAACCTAACCAAAGCAACGATTACCACCTGAACATGCTTCACCTCAGGCTGTATCCAGAGACTTCACATGTGGAATGACAACCCTTCAGCTTCATTACTCGGGTGAGACCTTTCCTTTTATAGTACACTCTAATTTCATCTCAGGTAGTTCACTTTCTAACAAAGTCCCATAACCTAGATATACACCAGTTTCTGTGAGAGAGAGCTTATGTGCACACGTATCCATAAACTACTGCAAAATATATACCTGAAAGCAGAAGTACACTAGAGTTTGCAGTGAGTACCTCCCTAACACTTCCTCTCCACTATTCCAAGCTTGGGATCCATGATTGTTCAACAAATTTTTTGACTTCATATGTTAACTCTCTTTTCAATCACCAGGTTCCAGATGCCACCAGGATGCTGGCTAGGCTTCCCTGGATTGAAGACCCCACCAATGTGTCCTGGAGCTCAGCTTCCCCAGAGACACACCTTACTAGGGAAAGAGAGAGGCAGAGTGGGAGTATGGACTGACCAGTCAACACCCATGTTCAGCGGGGAAGCAATTATAGAAGCCAGACCTTCTACCTTCTGCAACCCTCAACGACCCTGGGTCCATGCTCCCAGAGGGCTAGAGAATGGGAAAGCTATCATGGGAGGGGGGTGGGTTATGGGGATTGGGTGGTGGGAATTGTGTGGAGTTGTACCCCTCCTACCTTATGTTTTTGTTCATCAATCCTTTCTTAAATAAAAAATTTAAAAAAAAAAAGATTCCTAAATATTTCTGAGTTGGTGGGGTACATTTATCGTCTTTGCTAATAAATCCATTAAGTTTTTATTGTACAGAATTAACTCAGGGTCCATTTGTCCAATGTTCACGTATGTGAAGTTATACCTAGCAAGGAGACTTGGCAGCTTTCTCTGACAACTTACATGTACGCAATCATTCAACAGAGAAAAATGTTGATCATGTCACTAACTACTCTGTAAAGGGTGGAAAGAATAGATAATTAGGTGGGTCTTAGGGGAATGGAGTAGAGTTAATAAATAGATGAATCACTTAGTGAATAGCAAAAATTTCATTTACAGATGTAATTCTAGAAGTGCCTCTTACTTTTTCCATTGCACAAAGTGAGTGGCCCAACAACATGCCTTTTAATATTTGGTTTCATTACTTTCCAAGTACTATAATTAATTTGCTCTGAAATGCAGTGGAATTTATCACTTTGCTACTCCAACTCTTAATTTTCATTCTGTTCCCATGAGTTAAACAATATTAAAGCTATCAGGGGAAGGGATGGGATATGGAGATTGGGTGGTGGGAATTGTGTGGAGTTGTACCCCTCCTACCCTATGGTTTTGTTAATTTATCCTTTCTTAAATAAAAAATAAATAAAAAAACAATATCAATGTGGTCAGTTAAACAAATACATACTTATTCTTTTAAAGAGATCTTTCTTAATTAAAAGACCATTGTTCTATTAAATAGACATGTCTTTCATTATTTCATTGAATATTTTGAAATCATTATTCTGTGTAAATAGAATTTTCTGATTTTTGAATCCAATTATTAGGTATCCTATATTATATAGTGATATATGAAATATGTCGTAGTGATGTTTACCATCACAGTTTTATTAGATGAAATTATATCTCCTAAATAAGAATATAATAATAGATTGACTTCTCAATGTCTGAACATAACATAATTACTTTACTAATTTTCCCTTTATTTTTTTTCTTAACATTTAAAGGATAGTACATGCTAAATTCTGATTAAATTGTGTTTCAGAAAAATGGTGAAGAAAGTATTTTTAAAATTTTAGTCTTGACAACACATATTAAAATAAGACACAGACCAATTATGTTGATCAGATTTAAAGCCAAGATCCTTTTAGAAGTCTACATATTGCTACATATTGAGCAAAGGAAGAAAATAAAGGACATTACATGGCATTTATAATCTAAAATAAATCAGCACTCATTTAGATTTTTCATTTCCTTCCAAATAGAAATTATTTCCACTAGCATATTCTCCCAAATTTCATACTTTGTTTTGAGAAATCTAAGAATATTTGGATATAATAATTATTTAATTGCCAAAGGCCCTGGGAATATAGCCTAATGGACATAGGCTTACCATACACGGCAAAAACACTTTTATTCCTGATGATCCTGGATTTCTAGCACCATCATAAGCAAGAGTTGAGCAGCACTCTGGTAAAGAAGGAAGGACATTGTGGGATGCAGAAGGTGGAAGATCTGGCTTCTGTAATTGCTTCCCCGCTGAACATGGGCGTTGGCAGATTGATCAATATTCCCAACCTGTCTCTCTCTTTCCCTAGTCGGGTGAGGCTCTGGGGAAGCAGGGCTCCAGCACATATGGTGGGGTCATCTTCCCACGGAAGTCCAATTGGCATCCTAATGGCATCTGGAACCTGGTGGCTAAAAGAAGAGTTAACATATAAAGCCAAACAAGTTGTTGACTAATCATGAACCTAAAGGCTTATTTCATCTGAAATAGTTCAGATGAAGCATTGGGGGGGGGGGGGGCTCTCTGTTTTGTAGATAGTAGTCCTATTTTAGTTATATTCCAAAGGTCCCATGACTATATTAATGTTTTTTTTTCCTGAGCCTGACATCTGATATGCAGGTGGACCCAAGTTATTGTCTGGGGAAATGATGTCATGGCTAGAAAAAGGTCTGGTTACTTTCTAAAGAGAGTACTGCGTGGTTAGGCTGTTAGATAATTCTCATATATGAAAGAAAAAGAAGAGAGAACAAGAGTGGATATTAATTGTTTGTTTTATATCATTAAAACATTGGAATAATGATGAAGGGACATGGAGAAGGATATAGAGGAAGCTTTTTGATTCAAACCACTTCATTGGGGGAATACTGATATAAGATAGTTGTACCAGGTATCTTGTGATATATATATATATATATATATCATCACTTGTTGTTTTCGACGGGTTATGTTGTTTTCACCGGGCTGGCTTCACGGGCGGGTAACAGATGACCAGGGACTCATGGCTGGGTTGTATGCAGTATCTCTTTATTCATGCAGGACACAGCACAATCTAAGACGAGCTAAGCTGAACTCAAAGTACAGTACTCTAAAACTCACAATGCTGTCTTTATATATACTTGCCAAGTAAGGTGGAAACAGGATGTGACATAGAGAGGGTGGAGAGAAAAGTGACTGGTGAAAATCAGAGTGTGACAAAGAAGGGATCAGGGTGTGACAAGGAGGGGTTGGAGCAGGCGAGAATCCTATCACTGAACCACAAATGCCCTGGAGGGAGGTGGAACTTGTTAACAGTGGTTATGTAAATAGAATAGTGTTAAGCAGGGGGGATTTAAACCAAATGAAACAGAAGGGGTCTCATGCATACCAACAATCACTGATAAAGAATCTGGAAAACACCGGAGGAATTCAGGCACTGTTTCATTTATCCTAGATGGAAGAGGTAAAGGGAAGAACACTTTGAAATAGTAATAGGTAAGCACAACTTGGAAAGAAAGTGAATAAAAATGGGCAAAATATAGATAGACAGATAGATATGCAGATGATAGATTTAGGTGTATAGTCAAACCATATCTATTACCTTTACAGAACTATTGCAATTTGTGCTGAAGGAGACATGGGGACACAGATGATAGAAATGGTGTGGAATTATACTACTATTATCTTCTAATTTTGTAAATTTTTTCTTTTGTTGTTCTTGTTTTATTGTTGTTGTTATTGGTGTCGTTGTTATTGGATAGGACAGAGAGAAATGTAGAGAAGAGGGGAAAACAGAGAGGGAGAGAGACACAGGGAGAGAAACACCTGCAGACCTGCTTCACTACCTGTGAAGGGACTCCCCTGCAGGTGGGGAGCCTGGGGCTCGAACTGGGATCCTTACGCCAGTCCTTGCGCTTTGCACCACATACACTTAACCTGCTGCACTACTGCTGGATTCCTATGAGTAGTTTTCTTATCTCCACATGACAATTACCTGGGCACCACACCCACCACTAACTAAAGTCTTCTCTAACACTCTTTAAAGTATAAAGGCAGAGAAGATTGTGAGGGAGCAATTTATTTCTCTATTTATTGAGGAGTTAATGGATTACAATGTTAAGTGAGGTAAGCCAGAGAGAGAGACAACACACAATTTTTTAAGGAGATTATTTGGGATCTGACTTCAGTAATACTCATTTAATGTAATTACTGTACAGTAGGACATATGTCCATTTTATAATAATAGCTAGAAACTCAAATTTAGGATATTATCTTTTACAAATTATATTAAAAGACAAAAAATATGTCATATGCAAGGAAGTCAATATAACTAGAGAAGAGGAAGGACATGTGTCTGGTTCAGTTTTGAAAAAAAAAAGTTTATGATTTTAGAATATCTCTATAAAGTAGAAACTGGAGAGATAGTTCTCTGAGTTGAGTGCATGACTTGCTATACATGAGCCCTCTGTTCAAACCCAGATACCTTATAGGACATGCAATAGCAACAAAGTAAGTGCTGTTTATCCTGTCTTTCTGTCTCCATCTGAAAGAAAAAGTATCACAGATGTGGTTAAGTCACAAATATAAGAGTGACTTGTGCATGCCCCATAAATTCTTTAGAGCATCTAAAAATTTTACAGATTTCAAAACTAACTTTTACCATATGCCAACAGTACAGTAAAATATTTGCAAAAAAAAAACAGAGTGGAGGCATATATAAAGTAGAAGCATATAAAGATGAACCTAATGATTTTTTAAAAATATATTGTCTGTTAGAACTATTTTCCCATATATAAAAGAAGTGTGGTTATCAGCCCTCTGCTCAGTGTATGACAGATAAAGATTTTTTTCCCACTTTGTGTGTGTGTGTGTGTGTGTGGTCTCTCTTGTTTTGGTGGTGATTCCTTTTGCTGTGCAGTACTTTTTCAATTTAATTTAGTCCTATTGGTTTATTTTTGGTTTTGTTTTCCTTGCAAATGGAATTGGCAAAGATGTTTCCTTTGCAATGTCTTGGTCAAAACATGAAGAGATTATGTTGAGTTAGACAAGACAGAAATATAAATACAAATGCCAAATAATCTCACGTATAGATTGAACTTAATAATGAAAGGCAGTAAGGGAAAGCATAAGGTGAAACATGAACTAGGTGTGGTGTATTACACCAAAGCAAAAGACTCTGGGAAAGGAAGAAAAGGGACAGGATAAAGGGGCATTGAAATCCTGATGTGTCTACTACATACCTATCAAGGAGAGATTGGAGCTCGTGCCTTTGTATTTAAGATTATACTATAAACCATTAACAAGTCAATTAAAATAAAATAAAAGAGATGTAGAAAGTCAAAAAAAATGTGTCTCATTCTTATGAGATTTTAGAATGAGAGACAAAGCTCATAATGTACCGTGAAGTGACAGACATCTGGTAATTGCCCTCAAAATGTGAGTTTAGATGCAAAAGAAAATGAACTCTCAGAGTTGTTAAGTAAGAAACCATGGAGAGATAAGAAGTTGTACTTGTGTGTCAACAACTGCACTGTAAACCACTACCTACCTCTCACCAGTAATATGAGGAAAGAAAGAAATTGGCTTCTCATCACAGAATCTGAAGTCAGTTTTCAAGATAGTAACCCAAAGGTGAATAAGATGTCAAATTGCTAGTATCCTTCTTTGATTTTCATTAAACAAACAAACAAAAAATCTGCAAAGAAAACTTTTTTTTGTAGAACTCAAATTATATTTATATTGGGTTGTCAGAAAAATCATGACTTATTTTTCTGTGTTTTTCTATGCAAAAATGCATCATGACATTTCCAACAACCATATTACCAAGTGACATTTACTACTTCTTGAACTCAGTAAATAACAATTAAGATTTATGAAGACGATAGAATACATAAGAAAAGCAAGTGAAAAACAGAATAGAAGTGAACTAAAATGATGGCTGAACATATTATCTGATGGATAGTTTAAAGCAGCTTTAGGATAATATATGTTCATAGATGTGAGAAAATGTTCAAGTTTTTGTCAGAGAAATATAAATTATAAAGAATCAAATGATAATTTTAGAACTGAAAAACACAATAGCCTAAAATAAGAAGTCAACAGGGAAATTTACAGATGATTGACAGGGAAGCCACATTTAGCTATGTGATTCAACTATTAAAAAATGAAAGGAAGCAAAGTCAAAATAAGTAGCAAGAAAAAGAAATGACCCAAAGACACCACTCACCTTAAATGCAGTAATAGCTGTTTTTCTAACATAAATGAAAGCCAGAACTGTGAGTGTGAAATACCTATTTAAAGTACTTTAAGACTAAATATTCATCTGTGTTCTTTTACCAGTAAAAATGTCCTTCAGAATAGATATTTCCTGGCAACAAAATCTGATAGAATTTATCACTAAACTATTCATGTTAAAAGATATATTCAGAATAGTCTTCAGGCAAAAAGAAATATTAACAAAAGTAAGGAGATACAGAAAAAACCAGTAATATGCATATTAAGTATGTAGGTAAATACAAGTGAATAATAGTTTTATACAATGATTTCAAGTCTCATGTTTAACACAGATCTAATATGTATTATCTATCTAATGCATATATATTATGTCACAAGTCAGTACATAATTAAGAAGCTTCCAAGTGTTCTAGTGTTTACACTGCATAAGACTTGGTGATATGTTAGATGCTTATTGTAGTATTTTAATCACTAAAAGAATAGTACATGGGGCTGGGGAGGTAGCATAATGGTTATGAAAAGAGATTCTCATGCCTGAGGCTCCAAAGTTCTAGGTTCAATCCCCAGTACCACCATAAGCCAGAGCTGAGCAGTGCTCTGGTAAGAAAAAAAAAATATATATATATATATATAGAGAGAGAGAGAGAGAGAGATAGATAAATTATTATATGTTTATTACAGTAAAAGGAGGGTATAACGAAGATAAAATAAATTCTAAATTAAGAAAGACAGTAAAAAGAAAAGAAACTTTCCAAGCATATTAACAACAAAAAAAATGTTTTAAGAGTGGATAATTTCTAATATCAGTAACTTGCATTCAATGCAAATAAGCTAAATGGTAGAATTTAGGGTCAAAATGATAAAATGATAAATATCCAACTGTATTATTTTCTTACAAATGGGAGCTTTAAGGGATATCTGAAAATAAATAATAAAAATGATAGAACACAGCAAAATTAGAGGAAATGTCTGTATCCAAGTTCATAAGTTCCCAAATCGTTTACTTCCATTACTATTCTGTCTCATTGTCTCTCAGCATGTAGATCTGTAGGTGCTTAAAAGACTTCAGTTTAATCTTGATCACTACTAAGATGATTTATGAGGGGATGTGAGCTTCCCCTGGATTTGTAAAATCATAACAAATAGCATATTTTATTATATTCCATCTCTTTCCCCAGTGTGACCAACAGTTCCATTCAAGCTTTAATACCATCCATTATCATGTTTCTGTGGTCTATAATTACAACAATTTTGCTAGAAGTTTTAACGTCTTAATATTTCACTTTTGTTTAGTCTGTGTTTCTGGGAGGGAAATTTTAAAACATCTCTTGGAAAATTTATGCTTTCCTTTCATACGAATACCAAGTTCTTTAAAGAAAAAGACAGACACAAAATTAGAGCTAAAAGAATCATGTAAATCTTCTTGGATAAAAATAAAAGCATTTGTAAGTTTGTAGAGGCTATAATGATTTGGTAGAGATGAAGAGCAGGAAATACTGATATGTAATACTAAAGCTCAATATTAATAGTTTCAGGGCGCCTCGGAGAATATTAGAGTGGTTCTGTATTTACTATGCTTATTGCTGGCATTTTCTTGAAAATAAAAACAAAAGGATTTTGGAAGAGTTTCCATGTATAATATGCTTTCTACCATGATGTGGATTTTGCTCACTTGTTTGTTTGTTTGTTTATGGAAGAGAGGAGAACCAGGGTATCACTTTGGATTATGTGATACCAGGACTTGAACTCAGGACCTCATGAATGAGAATACTTCAAGCATTTTAAAATAACTTTTTAATGCAAGAAGTCTAGAATCTTGTGTGTATCGACTTTGAATCTTCAATTCTGAAGATTATCCAGTGAGTTATTTGAAAATTTTAAATTGTTATATGCTTGGTAAGGTGATATCAAGAACTGAAACATTTCAGGGAGCTAAAAATAGCTAGCATGTGACATGCATGTCTTGCTGTGTTCACAGCCTGGGTTTGATCCCTGGCAATACATCTCACTTCACCAGTGCTGTAGTTTTTCTCCTGCTCACTTTGTCCCTCACTGTCTTTAAAATTAAGAGAGAGAGACACACACACACAGAGACAGAGACACAGAGAGAGAGTGCCTGGGAATGGTTAACTGCATAAGATCACAAAACCACACAAACAACAACAACAAATTAGAGAAGAATTTCTGTGGGAAAGGAATGGAAAGAAAATCTGTCAAAATTAAGCTTAGATTTTTCTTTTTCTTCTTCTTATTTTTTTTTTTAATTTATCACACCCTGTCCCTCACTCCCTAGAGTCCTTTGCTTTGGTGCAATACACCATGTCCAGTCCATGTTTCACTGTGTGCTCTTCCTCCCTATCCTACTTATTAAATCCTGCTAGTGAGATCATTTGGTATTCATCTGAAGTGATAAATGCAAGAGAGATGTAAATTCCTATTACGTACTATGGATATAGTGACTTCAGGGAGCTCAGTGAACAGGAAAGTGCTTCTGAGAAAAGTATAGTTAACATACAAGTCCAGAGTTGAGATGAAACATGAATAACTGCATTTATTGCCAGTTAACCCAAAGAGTCAACTTGCCTGTCATCTAAAAGATGCATATTGACTTCTTATTCTTTTTTCCAATGTAAGAATAATGATTGCTAATAGAAGAATAAATGGTGTTGATATCTGCTAGAGTATGTACTTAGCCCCAAGGAGAAGGAACCACCATTATTAATAAGCTAATTACTGGACTGAAATTTACGTAAATAAACTTTCGCTGGTGGTATAATGCTCATAATTGCGAAGTTCTTTCTAGACACAACTGAAATTTTCAAAGATAAGATTTGTGTGTCTGAAATAATCTTAATGAACCAGCTATTTGGAAGACATTTTTCTTACAAAACAAGACTTGACATTCTTTGGAAATATGGAGAGAAAATCCTAGTGTTTCTACTAAATAGGCTGGATATCAAAGGTTATTTTATCCATTTCCGAAATAACATATGAATAAAATAGTGATTTTTTTTTTTTGCTTCCAGGGTTATCGCTGGGGCCCAGTGCCTGCACCACGAATCCACTACTCCTGGAGGCCATTTTTTTCCCTTTTGTTGTCCTTATTGTTTATCGGATCGGTGTTGTTGTTACTATTATTGTTGTTACTATTATTGTTGTCATCATTGTTGTTGGATAGGACAGAGAGAAATCAAGAGGGGAGGGGAAGACAGAGATGGGGAGAGAAAGACACCTGCAGATCCGCTTCACTGCCTGTGAAGCGACCCCCCTGCAGGTGGGGAGCCAGGGGCTCCAACTGGGATCCTTACACCAGTCCTTGCGCTTGGCTTCTGTAATTGTTTCCCTGGTGAACATGGGCTTTGACAGTTCAATCCATACTCCCAGCTTGTTTCTCTCTTTCTCTAGTGGGGCAGGGTTCTGGGGAATCAGAGCTCCAGAACTCATTAGTGGGGTTGTCTGTCCAGGGAAGTCTGGTTGGCATAATGCTAGCATCTGGAACTTGGTGGCTAAAAAGAGAGTTAACATATAAAGCCAAACAAGATGTTGACTAATCATGAACCTAGAGGCTGGAGTAGTGCAGATGAAGAGTTGGGGAGAGGGGGGAGTCTCCGTTTTGTAGGTAGCTAGTAGGCACATTTCACTTATATTCTAAAGGGCCTGTGGCTATACTAGTTGTTGTTTTTTTGTTTTGCTTTGTTTTCCCTGAGCCTGAAAACTGATATGCAGGTGGATCCTAATTACTGTCTGGGAAGATGACATCGTCCCTGGATAAAAAGGACCAGAAAGCTGGAACAGGCAAAATAGTAGCTCCCAAATATGGGAAAGATAAATAAATATTGTTGACTGTATACCTCATTAATTTGATCTTATCTGGGGTCCATATTCACTTAGGAGCCTATGTGATCTCTGCATCCCTGTAGATCTGAGCTCACATTCTGTAGTCATAAGTAGGAATATTCCAAGCTGCCCCAATTTTAGGACCTTCTTCAGGATGTTGTCCAGCCTCCCTTCTGAGGATGCAACATTCTCAGCCACTGTTGATCCAAGTTGAGGGCAAGGTTCTATGGGGGCCCACAAAGGGGTCTATTTTGTTGTTCCTGATAGAAATGACCAGTAATAATGGAGAGAGGGATTTATTCAAGGTCTAGGCCCATCAAGTCTGTTTGGGAATCTCAGGACTCCCCAATTAGAGCCCCAGCTGATGGAATGGCCTGATAATGACTAAAGAGTCATCATTAAAGTATGCCAGTCTCTTGCCCTTATTCAGCTTTTTCAGTCCTTGCTTTGATAAGGTTAGCTTTGGAATGAGTGAGAGAACTGTAATAGGAACTAGGTGAGGAGTGTGTCTAAGTCTAAGTAGATACTATGAACTTGATTTCATTATGAACTTGATACTGACTCACTATAGACTATTGTGTATTTTTGCTTTCAGGTATATATTTTACCCTAATTTATGCATATATGTGAACATATGCTCTATCTTATGGGACCTGGTCTATATCTAGGTTTTGGGACTTTGTTAGGAAGAGAACCACCTGGAATGGAATTAGGGAATCCTATGAAAGGAAAGGTCTCACTGGAGTAATGAGGCTGAAGCGTTGACATTCCACACTTGATGTCTCAGCCAATCATTTGTTGTTGGGTATCTGGGTTGCTTCCAGGTTTTAGCTATTACAAATTGTGCTGCTCTGAACATAGGTGTACACATCTTTTTAGTTGGGTGTTATGGAGTCCTTGGGGTATATCCCTAGTAGAGGAATTACTGAGTCATATGAAAGGTCCATGTCTAGCCTTGTGAGAGTTCTCCAGACTGCTCTCCACAGAGGTTGGACCAATTTACATTCCCACCAGCAGTGCAGAAGGGTTCCTCTGTCCCCACAGCCTCTCCAGCATTTGTTGCTGCTGTCCTTTTTGATGTATACCATTATCACAGGAGTGAAGTAGTATCTCAATGTTGTCTTTATTTGCATTTCTCTGACAATCAGTGACCTGGAGCAGTTTTTCATGTGTTTGTTAACCTTTTGGATCTCTTCTGTAGTGAATATTCTATTTTCCTCTGCCCATTTTTGGATGGGGTCATTTGCTTTTTTGTTGCTAAGTTTGCTGAGCTCTTTGTATATTTTGGTTATTAGTCTCTTGTCTGATGCATGACATGTGAAGATCTTCTCCCATTCTGTGAGAGGTCTGTTTGTGTGATAGTTTCTTTGGCGGTGCAAAGTTATTTTTTAATTAATGCATACATTTTGGTAGGAAAGCACTACAATTAAAATACAATAGTCAAAATATTGACCTACATTTTATATAACATAGTATAGTAACTGAAGAAGGCAAAAATAATAACTGGAGTGCAAGATTCTGCAATAAGTAATTTCTTCTTTCAGAGGCATATAACATTATATTCTAATAATTTTATTTTAATGAGAGAGAGAGAGTTGTAAGAGAGAAAAACAGGGAGAGAGAGACCAGAGCACTGCTCAGCTCTGACTTATGGTAGTGCTGGATATGAAACCTGGTACTTTACAGTCTTAGGCTTAAGAGATTTTTGAATAACTTTTATGCTATCTGCCTAGCCTAGCAAATAGCAATAGAGTGCTGACATTTTGGGGTTTTGTTTGTTTGTTTTGCTTATTGGGGTAATTAAGGGTTTACAGTAAATACAGCTGCTGATACATGTGTGAAGTTTCTTAGTTCTCTGCTAAACACTCTTATCACCAGCCTAGGTTCTTCTCCACATAATGCACCAGGATCTGAAAGTCACTCCCCACTACCCCTACCCCCACCCCCCCCACCCCCCCCCCCACACACACATCTGACCCTAAAGTCCTTTACTTTGGTGTAATATGGCAAATCCAATCCAAGTTCTACTTTGTGTTTCCCTTCTCTGTTCTTATTTCTCAACTTCTGCCCATGAATGAGATCATCCTTTACTCATCCTACTCTTTCTGGTTTATCTCACTTAACATGATTTCTTCAAGCTCCATCCAAGATGAGGTAAAGAAGGTGAACTCATCATCCTTACAAGTTGAGTTGTATTCCATTGTGTATATATACCACAACTTTCTTAGCTACTTATCTGTGATTGGACATTTAGGTTGCTTTCATGTTCTGGCTATTACAAATTTTGCTGCTATGAACACAGGTATACACAGATCTTTTTGAACTGGTGTGATTGATGCCGTAGGAAAATTCCCCAGGAGAATTGCCAGGTCATTGGGTAGGTCCATTTATAGCTTTCTGAGAGTCCTCCAGATAGTTCTCCACAGGGATTGGGCCAATTTACATTTACATCAGGAGTGCAGGAGTGTTCCTTTACTCCTGCAACCTCTCTAGCTTTTGTTGTTACTATCTTTTCTCATGTATGACATTTTCATGGGATTGAAATGGTATCTCATTGTCTTAATTTGCTCCATTAACTTGAAGCATTTTTTCAAATGTCCACTGGGCCTTGGGATCTCTTCTTTGAATATTCTATTCATACATATTCTCCCCCACTTTTAGACTGGATTTATTTATTTATTTTTTTAGCTGAGTTTGATGAGCTCTTTATATGTTTTGTCTACTAATCTTTTGTCTGACATATGGTATGTAAAGATCTCTTATCTTGTAAGGAGTCTCTTTGTTTGGTTGATGGTTTCTTTTACTGTGCAGAAACTTATTATTTTATTATTGCCACCAGTATTATCACTGGGGCTTGATGATGGCACTGCAAATCCAATGCTCCTTAACAGACATTTTTTTTTTCCTTTCAAAACATTTTTTTTTTTTTTGTATTTCTATCTTATTTTGAAAGTAAAGAGAGAAATTGAGAGGATGGGAGGAGAGAGGCCAGAGAAAGATAGATACCTGCAGACCTGCCTTACTACTCATACAACATCCTCCCTGCAGGGGAGCAAGGACACAAACCTGGGTCCATATGCGTAATAATGTGTACACTCAAGAGGCAACTGCCCAGCCTCCAAGTACTTTTTTTTCTTGAGAAAAATTTAAAATACAAAGTCTCATATAAATATATTTAGTTCTGAGATTCACAGCTAATTTTTTTTTTTAAGTTTTACTAAGAATTCCCTTGGTACACCGGACTCTAAGATTGTATTCCGGTCCAGAAATTAAAATTTGTGAGATTCTCTCTACTTTCAGTGACTGGGAAGGTTCATTCAAAAGCATATTGTGCCTTCTTTCTGGTCTACACTGTATAGAAGAATATAAAGGATGTGTTATTCCTCAGCATTTGAGTAAGATTTTGCTAAGTAGCATGGTTATCAATCTTTTTTTTTCCTTTTTCTCAGAAAGCATAAAGATAAGTATACAACAAATCATACAATAGTACAGAGTTAAGTCAGCAAAATTTTATCTTTCTTCTCTTAATTATTTATCCACATACACATTATAATATACTTGAGTAAGCTATCTCCTCCAAAAAATATATTTTTCCAATGTTTTAATGCTTCTAAACAGTTGATATTTTCCCTTTATCCCCTTGTAGTGCTTTTATAAATCATTCCAAGCCAAGTCGTGTTGCTTTAAATATCCCGTCTGTTATTTCTGATATACTATCTAGTGTTGATATAATGTATCCACAACACATGAACTCAATTCACTGGTACAAGCCTGAAGCTCAAATTACAGAGCACATTCAAAATTATTCTTTCTCCAGAATGACAGCAAATTTAGTCATGAGTTCATTTGGCATATAGTTAAGTCTGTAAATGGACCCCTCAATCAGGGTCTAATATATTCCTGATGGGGTTGAAATTTTTGCATGCTAATTTATTCCTGATGGGGTTGAAATTCTTGCATAAAGTTAAACTTCAGAATGTGAAGGAAATGCAAAAGCAGAAGGTGGAGACTATCCTAACCCACTTGTGTTTTGGGGAAAACGACCTGGAGTAACTAGATTTAGGTTATAATTGAGTCTTACTGGTGGATACTCATAAGCTCACATACTTTATTTGAGGCACTTTTGTTTTTAATATCATAATCCTCCAGGGAAAAAATTTAGAGTGTTGCTGACACATTCAAAATACGTAGTAGAATTACTCTACAACATAGCAATTTTTGAATATGTGTAAATAATTCCCAATTAGTTCATGTTCCATCAATTTATAATTATTCAAAAGAGGACTAAATGAACAATCTCAATAATGATAAAAAAGAATGATTAAATTATATACTTGGGAAAACAAACTTTTCATTTCAATTGTATATATTTCCATGTAATTTGCATTATGTCAATATAATTAAGCCAAATGTGAAAGTAGCTAAATGCTAAAACTAAAAGCTGAAAAACTGTAATTTTCAAATGCATCAAAATGTAGTAGAGCAACTAGCATTGATTATATATTTATAAACCCAAAAGAAGACTGTGCTATTGTGAAATGCTTCTCTGTTATAATGAGTGTTTTGAACTTATTTCTTTGAGAAGCAGTAGATATGGAAGATCTGAAAACAGAGAAAACATATTTTTGTAATGATATTATTGGTGCTCAGGTGTTGGGCTTGTTGTGATAAAAATAAAGCCTTTTATGGAGTTGTGAAATTGGATCCCTAGAGTATATAGAAACTTACAAAAGATACTATGTGAATAAAGAAATAGAAATAGTAATAAAAAAGGAAAAATAGAGAAATCGTCAGATGATCCAAGAATTCTTAAAAATAACAATGATTTGGATAATCAGGAGAAAGAAAAGTAAGTTGAGTCATGATTTTTTTGTTCCTCAGAGTCTTACAATGAGAAGGAGAGGGATCTTAGAGAGAGTAATATGAAAAACTGAGAAATCTGGACATATTTATTTATACCACTGCTGAGTATTACTTATATGCTCACTAGTGTGTATGTGGCTTATACCACCAATTGACTTTGTTCAGCAGGAGTGTGAGTAGAAAGTTGAGGTATATCAAAGTGAAGGTAAAGAGATAGTATAATGGTTATGCAACAGACTTCCACGCTTGAGGTGCTGAGATTCTGGGTTCAATCTCCAGCACTACCATATACCACAAATAAGCAGTACTCTAGTCAAGTTGAGGGGGAAGGGGAGAGGGAAAGGGAGAGGGAGAGGGAGAGGGAGAGGGAGAGGGAGAGGGAGAGGGAGAGGGAGAGGGAGAGGGAGAGGGAGAGGGAGAGGGAGAGGGAGAGGGAGAGGGAGAGGGAGAGGGAGAGGGAGAGGGAGAGAGAAATATCAAACTGAAGAAGTAGCTTGATATGTTGTTCTTTATTTCTGGAGCTAGGACTTTGAACATTGATAGATGGCTCTACCATCCTTCTGCAAACCTTTCATTCTTTTTAATTTGGAGAGAGATGAGAGACTCTATAGCACTATCATCTGTGGACTGCTCCCAGTGCTATGTGTTCCCATATGGTGTTAGAACTCAAATCTAGGACCTCACATAGTAAGGTGTATGCTCTACCAAGTGAGCTATTTCCTGAATTCCTATAACATTGGTTATTCTTAGCAGCATTGTCGTAAGAATTTTATGAGATGAACATAACTACTCATGCTCACCAATCTTGTGGCCACTTACTATATGTGGCTGCGAGGCTGTTAAAAGTGACTGACACATATAGAACCGATAGTCACTTGATGTTCTGCTATACATGAATGTTTAATAAACATTATCTTAACCTTTAGAGAATATTTATATTAATAAAGGAAATCTATATTTTAAGGAGCACTCTCTCCTTATATACATTCTAGGGAAACAAGGATGATACTAAGTCATAAGTGAATTTTACTGATGGAACTCAAAGCTGCATATCAAATTTTACCATTGTTTGCCAGACTTTTAGTGGTAAAGTCACAATTGGACCCGCCCACTCCCCAGTCCCATCTCATGCTTCTGCATTTCTACATTTCTTCTCTGTCATTAGCTGAAACATATGTGAGAATTCTAAACCACTTTGGAGAGTTACTCACTTTCCCATTGGTATCTCCAAAGTATACATAAGGTGTACATGTTAATAAACTGCTTGTTTCTCTCTTAGAAATCTTTTATTTTTTATTTTTATTTATTTATATATTTTTAATTTATTTTTTATTTAAGAAAGGATAAATTAACAAAACCATAGGGTAGGAGGGGTACAACTCCACAAATTCCCACCACCCAATCTCCATATCCCACCCCCTCCCCTGATAGCTTTCCCATTCTTTATCCCTCTGGGAGCATGGACCCAGGGTCGTTGTGGGTTGCAGAAGGTGGAAGGAGGTCTGGCTTCTGTAATTGCTTCCCTGCTGAACATGGACGTTGACTGGTTGGTCCAACTCCCAGTCTGCCTCTCTCTTTCCCTAGTAGGGTGGGTCTCTGGGGAAGTGGAGCTCCAGGGCACATTGGTGGGGTCTTCAGTCCAGGGAAGCCTGGCCGGCATCCAAATGGCATCTGGAACCTGGTGACTGAGTAATGAAGCTGAAGGATTGTCATTCCACATGTGAAGTCTCTGGACACATTCTGAGCTGAAGCATGTTGAGGTGGCAATCACTGTGTTGATTAGGTTGTGATCAGCAGATGCAATATTATTTGATATGGATTGGGAGAGATATATGGGAAAGTGGACCCTATCCAAGGGTTCCAGGACTGGGGGAATTGGGGGCTCTATAGTGGAGATGTGAGGTTCCTGCTGCCTTAGGGTTTAAAAAGACAACTGATAGTTAATGTTATCATCACATTATTTGGTAATTGGGTTAACTTTGAAAAGTCCCTTTGTTATGGTTTGCTGTACAGTACCCAGTATCTTGTATATAGCTGTGCTATTGGTTGCTTCTGATCTACTTGGTCTAGGCTTTTGAGAGATTCCGCACATCAAATACATAGCCTATATATTAAAAAGATTCAGTTTGTCTTTTGAGAAACTTTGAGACATACAATTGATTTTCCCCCTCTCATATTAACTACTGATTTATATGTCTACATTTTGCTAGGAGTGTACATAAACACCATTCCCACCACCAAAGGACTGTGACCCATCCCTCCCGCCCACTCCCACCCCCCACTGGCCCAGGAAGCTACATGTCTACCCCTCACCACTGGGTTTTTACTTTGGTGCCCTACTTACAATTTGATCAGGTCCTGCTTTTAGTTTCCCTTTCAGATCTTCTTAGTCAGCTTCTGTTGATGAGTGGGATCATCCCATACTCATCTTTATCTTTCTGACTTAGCTCACTTAACATAATTCCTTCTAGCTCTGTCCAAGATGGGTCAGAGAAGGTGGGTTCATTGTTCTTGATAGCTGCATAGTATTCCATTGTGTATATATACCACAGCTTTCTCAGCCACTCATCTGTTGTTGGGCACCTGGGTTGCTTCCAGATTTAGCTATTATGAATTGTGCTGCTATGAACTAGGATTACACACCTCTTTTAGGTTGGGTGTTATGGAGTCCTTGGGGTATAACCCCAGGAGAGGAATTACTGGATCATATGGAAGGTCCATGTCTAGCCTTGTGAGAGTTCTTCAGACTGCTCTCCACAGATGCAGGACCAATTTACATTCCCACCAGCAATGTAAAAGGGTTCCTCTGTCCCCACAACCTCTCCAGCATTTGTTGCTGCTGTCCTTTATGATGTATGCCATTCTTACTGGAGTGAGGTAGTATCTTAGTGTTGTCTTAATTTGCATTTCTCTGACAATCAGTGACCTAGAGCAGTTTTTCATATGTTTGTTAGCCTTTTGGATGTCCTCTGAGGTGAATGTTTTATTCATATCCTTTGCCCATTTTGGGTGGGGTCATTTGCTTTTTTGGTGCTATGTTTGCTGAGCTCTATATATATTTTGGTAATTAGTTTCTTGTTTGATGTCTGGCATGTGAAGATCTTCTCCCATTTTGTGAGGGGTCTCTCTGTTTGTTTAATAATTTCTTTTGATGTGCAGAAGCTTTTAAATTTGATGTAGTCCCATTGGTTTGTTTCTGCTTTAGTCTTCCTTGCAATTGGGTTTGATTCATCAAAGATATCCTTGAGGTATAGGTGGGAAACTGTTTTACCAATGTTTTCCTCTAAATCTTTGATTGTTTCTGGTCTAACACCCAGGTCTTTGATCCATTTGGAGTTGATTTTTGTTTCTGGTGAGATAAAGTGGTTCAATTTCATTCTTCTGCATGTTCCAATCCAGTTTTCCAAGCACCATTTATTGAAGAGAGCCTCCTTCTTCCATTCAATGCTTTAGGTCCCCTTATAAAAAATTAGGTGTCCATAGGTGTGGGGATTTATTTCTGGGCTTTCAATTGTGTTCTACTGGTCTGTGTGCCTATTTTTGTTCCAGTACCATGCTGTTTTGATGATGATGGCTTTTTAATATAGTTTAAGGTCTGGGAGTGTGATGCCTCCATTTCTGTTTCTTTTCCTCAAGATGGTTTTGGCAATTCTAGGTGTTTTCAGGTTCCACATAAATGATTGTAGTGTTTGTTCTATTCTCTTAAAGAAGCTTGGTGGAACTTTTATGGGTATTGCATTAAATTTATATATGGCTCTGGGGAGAATATTCATTTTGATGATATTTATTATTCCAATCCATGAGCATGGGATATCTTTCCATTTCTTGGTCAGTTTCTATTTCGTTGAGTAGCGACTCATAGTTTTCCGCATACAAGTCTTTCACTTCTTTGGTCAACTTTATTCCTAGATATTTAATGATTTTGCTGAAACAGTAAATGGGAGTGATTTCTGGATGTCTTCTTCTTCAGATTTAGTGTTTGCATAAAGAAATACCACTGATTTTTGTACACTGATTTTGTAGCCTGATACCTTGCTATATTGCCTAATAACTTCCAGTAGTTTTCTGCTGAATTCTTTAGGTTTTCTATGTATACTATCATATCATCTGCAAATAGTGAGAGTTTGTCTTCTTCCCTTCCAATCTGTATTCCTTTGATTTCTTTCTCTTGCCTAATTGCTATGGCAAGAACTTCCAATACTATGTTGAAGAGTAATGGTGACAGTGGACAGCCCTGTCTAGTCCCTGATCTGAGGGGGAATGCTTTCAGCTTCTGTCCATTGAGTATGATGTTGGCTGTAGGTTTGCTATATATAGACTCCACTATCTTGAGGAATTTCCCATCTATTCCCATTTTTTGTAGAGTTTTGAGCATGAATGGGTGTTGGATTTTGTCAAAGGCTTTCTCTGCATCTATTGAGATAATCATGTGGTTTTTGGCTTTGCTTTGATTGATGTGGTGAATGACATTGATTGACTTATGGATGTTGAACCAGCCTTACATTCCTGGGATGAATCCCACTTGGTCGTGATGAACAATCTTTTTGATATGTTGCTGTACCCGGTTGGCCAATATCTTGTTTAGTATTTTGGCATCTATGTTCATCAGAGATATTGGTCTGTAGTTTTCCTTTTTTGTTCTGTCCCTATCAGCTTTTGTTATCAGGGCGATGTTGGCTTCATAGAAGGTGGAAGGGAGTATTCTTGTTTCTTCATTCTTATGGAAAAGCTTAAGAAGTATGGGTACTAACTGTTTCCTGAAAGTTTTGTGGAATTTGTTTGTGAAGCCATCTGGTCCAGGACTTTTGTTGTTGGGGATATTCTTAATAATGGTTTCAATTTCTTTGTCTGTGATTGGTGCATTTAGATTTTGTAGTTCTTCTTGGTTCAGTTTTGGTAAGGCATATGTTTCTAGGAATTGAGCTTTAATTAAAGAGCAGTGAAAGGAAAGTTTTTTTAATTGATTACTTTATTTTTTTATTTTATTTTGTTTTGTTTTTTAATTAGCTAGGAGGAGGGAGAAGGGGGGAGGCTGCAGAGGAGGTAGGAGTAACGAGACAAGTTCCTCTCACAATAGATAAGATGCCCCCTACCCTATCAATGAAAGATACCCTAAGAGTTAATTTTGGTCAACCTAAAGGAGGGGGGAGAAGAGATATGACTTTATATAATATTAATAATAAGATAGAGCAGAGAATAAAACCTGTCCCAGATTGCCTCAAGCCTCCTGAACATAGGCAGCTGATTGTTAAGAAAAAAAAAAACAACCTTAGAACTAGATATGAATAGCAGGAATAGACAGTTATGCAAATCTACAATCCACTGTATATTCTAGGGGTAGCTAAAGGAGAAAGGGAAGTTGAGCAGAAATACATGCAGAGAGTCCGCTCTGAGTCAGATTTCTTCCCCAAAATAATTCCCAAATGTGTATCAGTGAATTCAGAAAGCTGAAGGAGGAAGGAAGAAAGGATGACAAGAATGAGAAAAAGAAGAAAAGAGAGAGAGAGAGAAAAAAAAGAAAAAGATAAGAAAAAGAACAGTAATAGAAGAGCAGTGAAAGGAAAGAGTTTTTTATTTAATTTGTTTTTTATTATTTAATTATCTATGTTGGGGGGGGAGGGAGAGAATGGGTAGGGGTGGTAGGAAAAGTGAGACAAATTAGTTTAGCAGTGAATAAGACACCTGGTCCCCTAGCAATGGAAAATACACTAAGAGTTAATTCTGCTCAACCTGAAGGAGAGGGGGAAAGGGGTCTACGTTTATCTTGTATTGATAATAAAATAGAACAGTGTGAAAAACCTGTCCTGAAGCTTGGATGGCTTCAGATTGCCTCAGGCCCTCTGAGCAGAGGCAGCTGGTTGGCTACTTAGAAAGAAAAAAGGCCAAAGGCTTCAGAAGGGAATAGACATAGAATGAATGACACCCCCTGGTGGGACAGGAATCTTGATAAAGAAAGAAGCTCAGCAGGGGAGCCTGCTCGTAGCAGCTCTCTAGTCCCCAAGGGGATGCGGTTCGGGAATAATAATTTAAAAGATAATTTTTTTCCCTTTTTACTCTATTTTTTTAACTCAAATTAAGTTATAGTTACCTCCTTGGTGTCCCCACAAGGAGCCCTTATTGACTGGCCTACTAAAGGCAGAAAATCCTACGATTTCCTGTCAATGTGGTCAGAGCTCAAGCCACTAGCAGCTTCTCAGTCCGCCATCTTTCGGAAAACCTTACAAATCTTTTATTACAAAGATCCCAGCTAAGGGCCCATGACTTTAGTTTTTGCCTGAGCCTTACATCTGATATGCAGGTGGACAAAGGTTATTGTCTGAGGAGATGATGTCACGGCTTGAAAAAGGACCAGAAAACTGGATCAAGGAAGAGAGTAGCTCCCAAATATGGTAAATGTGTATAAATATTGTTGACTGTAAACCCCATCAATTTGATCTGATATGGGGCCCATATTTAGCATAGGAGCCTATGTTACTTCTACAACCCTGTAGGTCCTAACTTGCATTCTGTGGTCATGAGTAGGAACATTCCGTGTTACACCAATTTCAGGACCCAGATTCCTCAGGTGGTAGATAGAGTATGTTATCTAACCCCCTTTTGGAGAATGGAATATTCTCTACCATTGTTGATCCAAGTTGAGGGAAAAGTCCTATAGGAGCCCACAAAGTGGGGTCCATTATGTTTTTCCTGATGGAGATTACTAATGATAATGGAGAGAGAGATCTATTTGAGGTCTAGGCTTATCTTGTCTATGTGGGAATCCCAGGACTCCCCAAATAGGCCCCAGCTGATAGGGTGGCCTGATAGTGACTAAAGATTCAATGATGAAAGTTTTTGAAAATAGTGGTTTGGGAGGTGGTGCTAAAGCACTGGGCTCTCAAGCATGAGGTCCTGAGTTCAATCCCCGGCAGCATATGTGCCAGAGTGATGTCTGGTTCTTTATCTTTCTACTATCTTTCTCATTAATAAACAAATAAAATCTTTTAAAAATAAATAACTAAATTTGACATTTTCATTATGAGCAAAGTGATTTTAAGGTTATTTTTATGGGACTATAAAAATTATACAGAAAATCTATTTAGATGAGATTGGAGTCTGGAAGAGAATGCCTATGTACAGTCATCAAACTCTAAGCACCCAGGATTCCATGGGAAGTGATGCTACTTCCCCATCCCCATCAGAAGGCAGAGGAGGCATTAATCCACAAAAGTCTCTCTAACAGATAAATAAGGGTATGTTTTCTATGGATAGAAAAGTGCATGTATCTTTTTACTTTAGGGCTATATTTTGAAGTTGTTGTTTATTATTCATTTGTTATATTATTTTGATTATTTCTGAAGCTCACCCCAACTCCCTACCCCAGAACCAGACCCCAGGGGCTGCACAGCCTCTCCTCAAAGGCTTCCAGCTGAGCTATTTTCTTTACCAAGATTCCTGGCTCAACAGAAGTGTCATTCCAATCCTTTTCCATTTTGATTTCCTTCTCTGTTTTTTTCATTAAGTGACTGGGGCTCTATTTGAGTGACAAAATATCTGAATAATCAGAGCCTTATTCCTGCCTGGGAAATACTATATGGAGGCTTTTTTTTTTTTTTTGGATACTTCATATCATACAATTGGCTGTCTTTGCTCAAGCTGCCTGAGCCTATCTGGAGCTGCCCAAGCTACAGACTGACTGCTAGGGTTTTTTACTATATTCTGTTTCATTATTACTATTATATATACATGTGTCCATCCCCCCCCCTTATTCAGATTGACCAAATTAACTGTTATTGTTTTTTCCATTACTAGGTAACTAGGTGTCATATCCATTGTGAGAAGAACTTGTTTTACTCTACCTCTTCTCTCCACTCTCCTTTTATCCTCCTCCTAGATAATTAAAAAAAAAAAACTCTATCCTTTCATTGATTTTTTTATTTCATTATTTTTTTTGTCTTCTTTCTCCTTCTTTTGCTTTCTGAATTCACTGATACTCATTTGTGAATTACTTTAGGCAATAAATATGACTCTGAGTGGACTCTCTGTATGTGTCTCACTTCTCTACTTTCCTTTCTCCTCTTGCTATCCCTAGAATTTTCAGTGGACAGTAAATATGCATAATTGTCTATTCTTTTTTTCCCTTTTTTTCCTTTTTCTTTTCTTTTCTTTTGGATTTGGTTGCTATTTTTTCATGGACTGGAGGTGTTGTTTGGCTAACTGGTATCGGTTAAACTGTCAATCAGTGTCACTCACCACATCAATAAAAGCAAAATCAAAAACTACATGATTATCTCAATAGATGCAGAGAAAGCTTTTGACAAAATCCAACACCTATTCATTTTCAAAACCCTACAAAAAATGGGAATAGATGGGAAATTCCTCAAGATAGTGGACTCCGTATATAGCAAACCTATGGCCAGCATCATACACAATGGACAGAAGCTGAAAGCATTCCCCCTCAAACTGGGGACTGTCCACTATCGCCATTACTCTTCAGCAAAGTATTGGAAGTTCTTGCCATAGCAATGAGGCAAGAGAAAGAAATCAAAGGGATACAGATTGAAAGGGAAGAAGTCAAGCTCTCAGTTTTTGCAGATGATATAATGGTATACATAGAAAAACCTAAAGAATCCATCGGAAAACTGCTGGAAGTTATTAGGCAATATAGCAAAGTGTCAGGCTACAAAATCAATGTACAAAAATCAGTGGCATTTCTTTATGCAAACACTAAATCTGAAGAAGAAGACATCCAGAAATCACTCCAATTCACCACTTCAGCAAAATCAATCAAATACCTAGGAGTAAAGCTGACCAAAGAAGTGAAAGACTTGTATGCGGAAAACTATTAGTCACTACTCAAGGAAATAAAAACTAATATCAAGAAATGGAAATATATCCCATGCTCATGGATTGGAAGAATAAATATCATCAAAATGAATATTCTCCCAAGAGCCATATATAAATTTCATGTGATACCCATCAAAGTTCTACTAGCCTTCTTTAAGAAAATAGAAAAAAAACTACGATCATTTATCTGGAACCAGAAAAAACCTAGAATTGCCAAAACCATCTTGAGGAAAAGAAACAGAAATGGAGGCATCACACTCCCAGATCTCAAACTATATTATAAGGTCATCATCATCAAAACAGCATGGTACTGGAACAAAAATAGGCACACAGACCAGTGGAACACAATTGAAAGCCCAGAACGAAACCCCCACACTTATGGACATCTAATCTTTGATAAGGGGGCCCAAAGTATTAAATGGAGGAAGGAGGCTCTCTTTAATAAATGGTGATGGGTTAAACATGCAGAAGAATGAAACTGAACCACCTTATCTCACCGGAACAAAAATCAACTCCAAATGGATCAAAGACCTGGATGTCAGACCAGAAACTATCAAATAATTAGAGGAAAACATTGGTGGAACACTTTCCCACCTAATCCTCAAGGAAACCTTTGATGAAACAAACCCAATTGCAAGGAAGACTAAAGCAGAAACAAACCAATGGGACTACATCAAATTGAAAAGCTTCTACATAGCCAAAGAGACTATCACACAAACAAAGAGACCCCTCACAGAATGGGAGAAGATCTTCACATGCTATACATCAGACAAGAGACTAATCACCAAAATATACAAAGTATTCTGCAAACTTAGCAACAAAATAACAAATGACCCATCCAAAAATGGGCAGAGATTATGAACAAAAGATTCACTACAGAGGAGTTTCAAAAATCTAACAAACACATGAAAAACTGCTCTATGTCACTGATTGTCAGATATTGGCATTTGCCAATAAAGACAACATTGAGATACCACCTCACTCCTGTGAGAATGGCATGTATCAAAAACTACAGCAGTAACAAATACTGGAGAGGCTCTGGGGACAAAGGAACCCTTCTGCACTGCTGGTGGGAATGTAAATTGGTCCAACCTCTGTGGAAAGCAGTCTGGAGAACTCTTACAAGGCTAGATATGAACCTTTTATATGACACAGTAATTCCTCTCCTAGGAATATACCCCAAGGACTCCATAATACCCAACCAAAAAGGTACGTGTACACCTATGTTCATAGCAGCACAATTTGTAATAGCTAAAACCTGGAAGCAACCCAGATGCCCAACTATAGATGAGTGGCTTGTCGGGCTGAGCTTCACTGATGGGAGACAGACGACCAGGGACCCATGGCTGGGTCGTATGCAGTATCTCTTTATTCACGCAGAACACAGTGCAATCTAAGCCAAGCTAAGCTAAAACTAAACTAATATACTTGCCAAGTAGGGTGTAACAGGATGTGACGTACAGAGGGTGGAGCGAAAAATGACTGGTGCAAATCAGGGTGTACTAAGAGAGGGGGAGGAGCAAAAACACATCATGAACCAGTGGGGATTAAACCAATGCCATGCAGGCATGCCGCTGCTTAGATAATAGTGGTTATGTAAATAGAATACAGTGTTAAGCAGGGGGGATTAAACTAAATGAAACAGAAGGGGTTTTTAGAAGCAGAATTAGAAGCATACCAACAGTGGCTGAGAAAGGTGTGGTATGTATACACAATGAAATACTATGCAGCTATTAAGAACAA
This sequence comes from Erinaceus europaeus, assembly GCF_950295315.1. Taxonomy (NCBI): domain Eukaryota; kingdom Metazoa; phylum Chordata; class Mammalia; order Eulipotyphla; family Erinaceidae; genus Erinaceus; species Erinaceus europaeus. The sequence continues at coordinate 105,794,060 of NC_080166.1, forward strand.
TGAACCCACCTACTCTGACCCATCTTGGATGGAGCAAGAAGGAATTATGTTAAGTGAGCTAAGTCAGAAAGATAAAGACTCATAAACAGAAGATGAGAAAGAATAACAGAAAGGGAAACTCAATGCAGGATCTTGTAGTAGGGCACCAAAATAAAAATCCTGGGTTGAGGGTGAGGGTGGATGTTCAGCTTCATGGGGAGGGGGCAGGCATGAGAGGGCATAAGGGAAGGGAGAAGGGAATGAGACACAGTCTTTTGGTGATAGGAATGGTGTTTATGTACACTCCCATTAATTTGTAGACATATAAATCACTAAGTAATATCAGAGGGGAAAATCTGATTGAATGTCTCAAAATTTTTAAAGCACAGAGTAGCATCTTTTTAATACATAGGCTGAGTCTTTGATATGTTGCCTCTCTTAAAAGCTTAGACCAGGGAGAACAGAAGCAACCAGTGGTATAGCTATATACAAATAATATGAAAGGACATAAGTTATGGTGATGTGTATGATACAGCAAATCCTAAGAAAGGGATGTTTCAAAGTTAACCCAATTGCCAAATAATGTGATTATAGCAATAACTAGCTATTGTCTTCTTAAATCCTAAGAAAGGAACCTCCCACTTCCAGTATAGAGCCTGCATTTCCCCTAGTCCTGGAACCTCTGGGGTGGGGCTCACTTTCCTGCATGCTTCTATCAAGTTATACCAAATGATATTTCATCCACTGATCCCACACTAATCAATGCAGCAAGAAACACCTCAGCCTGCTTCACTTCAGACTGTGTCCAGAGACATCAGGCATGGAATGCCAACCCTTCATCCTCATTACTCGTGTGAGACCTTTTCTTTCATGGTATTCTCTAATTCCATTCCAGGAAGTCCACTTCCTAACAAAGTCCCAAAACCTAGATATAGGCCAGGTCCCATAAGATAGAGTATACGTTCACATGTATCTATAAATTAGTGCAAAATATATACCTGAAAGCAAAAATAGACAATAGTCTATAGTGAGTCAGTATCAAGTTCATAATGAAATCAAGTTCATAGTATCTACTTAGACTTAGACACACTCCTCACCTAGTTCCTATTACAGTTCTCTCACTCACTCCAAAGCTAACCTTATCAAAGCAAGGACTGAAAAAGCTGAATAAGGGCAAGAGACTGGCATACTTTAATGATGACTCTTTAGTCATTATCAGGCCATTCCATCAGCTGGGGCTCTAATTGGGGAGTCCTGAGATTCCCAAACAGACTTGATGGGCCTAGACCTTGAATAAATCCCTTTCTCCATTGTTACTGGTCATTTCTATCAGGAACAACAAAATAGACCCCTTTGTGGGCCCCCATAGGGTATTGCCTTCAACTTGGATCCACAGTGGTAGAGAATGTTCCGTCCTCTGAAGGGAGGATGGACAACATACTCTATGACACATTTGAGGAAGATGGGTCAATATTGGGGCAGCATGGAATGTTCCTACACATGACCACAGAATATAAGCTCAGATCTAGAGGGATGCAGAGGTCACACAGGCCCCTAAGCTAATTATGGTCCACAGATCACATCAAATTGATGGGATTTACAGTCAACAATATTCATGCCCCTTTCCCATATTAGGAAGCTAATCTCTTCCCTGATCCACATTTCTGGTCCTTTTTCTATCCATGACATCATCTCCCCAGACAATAACTTGGATCCACTGGCATATCAGATTTCAGGCTCAGGGGAAAAAAGAAATATGAAAAAAAAAAAAAAGCTAGTATAGCCACAGGCCCTTTGGAATTCAACTAAAATATTCTTACTAGCTATGTACAAAATGGAGGACCCCCCCCCCAACTCTTCATCTGCACTATTACAACCCTTAGGTCCATGATTGATCAATAATTTGTTTGGCTTGGTATTTAACTCTCTTGTCAACCACCAGGTTCTAGATGCTAGCATGCTGTCAACCAGACTTCCCTGGACAGACAACCCCTCCAATATGTCCTGGAGCTCAGCTTCCCCAGAGCCCTTCATCACTAGAGAAAGAGAGAGGCAGGCTGGGAGTATGGATCGACCTGTCCATGTCCATGTTCAGCAGGGAAGCAACTGCAGAAGCCAGCCCTTCAACCTTCTGCATCCCACAATGACCTTGGGTCCATACTCCCAGAAGGTTAAAGAATAGGAAAGCTATCAGGGGAGGGGATTGGATACAGAGTTTTGGTGGTGGGAATTGTGCGAAGTTGTACCCCTTTTATCCTATGGTTTTGTCAGTGTTTCCTTTTTATAAGTAAAAAGAAAAATTAAATAAACAAATGTAAATATTCCAATGTAATTCTACAGTAAAAACATTAAGTAAAATGAACTTTACATATAACAGAGAAAAGAAGGTAAGGTGAACAGAAAAATGCAGCAATATGTTTCAGGCTATAGGAAAAGAAAGAAAAGCTATTCATAGATGTTAACTAGCTAGTAGCTGACATTTTATAGATGATATTAGAAGTTGTGAAATAGTTTCAGGATATCATTAATAAGAAAAGGTCACTGTGACTTAATGTTTAACATATATAAATAAGCAAGGTATGACAGATTTCTATATTTCCCAAGATATCATAGTTTCAGTACAAAGAACCAAAAATATATGTGTAAAATTTCATTAAGGAAAATTCAAAGCAGAAGAAATCCTTTGTTCTATATCCATGAAATATTTCATCATTCTATTTGGGTTAATTATGTTTAATGCCAGAATCTTCTTTTACAGATAATTTCACAGTGGCTGTTTGTATATGTACATACTTATAACTTCTAATATTGGGCTGACTAGATAGAGGTTGATTCCTAATTTTAGGTTGACTAACAATATATATGTATATTTTTCTTATTCAATAAGTGAAGTCTTCCTGATGGAAAGTCTTGCTGATTTACATAGAACATAAAGAAAAGGAGCTTTTCAAGGTAGCTTTTCAAGCTTTTCCAGTGGTTATTTTCAACTAAGATGCTTGTCTTCCTGACTGCTGGTCTCTGGAGGCTTATTGAACTTAACTTTTCTGCACTGTACACTGCCATTCAATATTCATCCTTAGAGGCTTCTCCATATTCTCTTTTGTAAGGTCTCTCCAAACCCAGAACTCCATGTCTACTATGCAAGTGGTTTCTTAATGTCTAATTGAAATCAGCCTCGTAAGCTTCAGATGCCAATTTCAAACTGCCTGATCCACATCAACACCTTGGTTTCCTACTGGTGCTTCAAAAGCAATACACAAAACACCTATCCCAAGAAAACAGTCACTTGACTATTTTAAATTTCTTTTGGTGCCAATTGTTCTTATAATGATCTTAGTATAATCATGAAGATCTAGCACATACTTTACCTATAGCTTTCTCTTGTACCTAGAACAATAAAGAACATTTTTTTCTCTAGTCTAATTTAAATAAAACTGATCATTATAACATATTTTATTGATAATACATTATAGGACAGTCATTGTGACATGAATATAATCTCCTTATGTACCAGGACCCTCAACTTTTCTTACACCCTTCCCTTCTCCGCACTCCCCAGAGTCCTTTGCTTTGATACCACACACCATGCCCAGTCTATGTTTCACTTTGTTTTCTACCTTCCTGTCCCTGTTTATTAAGTCTTACTTATAAGTGAGATCATTTGGCATTTGTCCTTCTTTTGGTTTATCTCACTTAACATGAATTTTTTAAGTTCCATCCAAGATGACACAAAGGAGATTACTTAATTTTTAATAGTTGAGTAGTATGCTATTCTGTATATATATACATTTTTAAGCCACTCATCTGCCATTGTGCATATGAATTGCTTGCAAATTTTGGCCATTACACACTGTATTGCTATGAACATAGGTATACAAAGATCTTCTCTGATAGATGTTTTTGTCTCCTTTGGATAAATCCCCAGGAAAGGCATTGCTAGGCTATAAGGTAGGTCTATTTCTAGTGTCCTGAGAAATCTCCAGACTGTTTTCCACAATAGTTGGACCAATTTAAATTCCCAGCAGCAGTGCAAGAGTATTCCCTTTACCCTATATCCTCTCCAATATTTGTTGTTACTGCTATTTCTAATTATATGGCATCTCATAGCTATAAAGTGCTATCTCGCTATTGTATTCATTTGTATTTCTCTGATAACCAGTGACTTTGAGCACTTTCTCATGTCTGTTGACCCTCTGGATCGCTTCCTTTGTAAAATTTCTGTTCAAGTCCTTGACTTACTTTTTGATTTTTTTTTTAATTTACTGGACTCTTTATTTTGGCTATTAGTCTTTTATCTGTGGTTTGTTGTATAAAGATCTCCCATACTGTAGGATGTCTTTATATTAGGGTGGTGATACCCTTTGCTTTTCAGTATGATGCAGTCCATTGACTTTTTTGTTTTTCTTTTCTTTGCTGTCGGATTTGAATCTTTGAAGACCTTTTGAAGCGTATGTCACGAAGTATTTTGCCAATATTTTCTTCTATTGTTATATATATATATATATATATATATATATATATATATATCCAACAATATATCCAACAACTGTATACAAAATATAATTTTATGTGATGTTTCATACTTGACTAAGTATTATCAGTTTATTGTCACCATAATCTATAGAAAATTGTATGTTTCCTAAGATATTCACATGTTGGCCAGGATGATCTGAATTTGTTAGAATAGAGTTGCAAGTTAGGAATATGTCACCAAAAATTAATATATTATCTCTAAATTCCCTTATAATCAGACATCTACATACATCAGTATATCAAAATGCTTATACATTTTTCAGAAATGTGTGTATATAAAATGAAGATTACCTCATCAACCTGGCAAAACTGTTGATAAATCTAAACAAATAAAAGTGAAACATTTCAGTAGTAGCTGAAACATAATTTCATCATAAATACTTTTGTTGTGATATATGAATCTCCAAGGATCTTTTATAGTTACTATGTATTTAAGTTTTTATATTCATGATAAAGCATTCTGAATTATAAAAGACACTTTCAAAAGTTCAAGATGATATGGTGCTTTAAATATATTCTAAAATTGAATTCTAGTGTGTATTGTATAGATATGGTAGAATAAGATATATGTAGTGACTTGCTTCACATAATGTTAATCCAGAAATAGAAAATGAGAGCCAAGGCTGGAGATAAAATTCACGTATGAGGGCCAATCTCTTGCTATGTGCATAACCCAGGTTTAAGCCTCAGCACAAGATGGAAGTATCATAGGACTGAGGGATACTTTCATAGTATAGTATCTCCCTTTCTTTCTGTGTCTCTTATTATTTCTGAAAAGGTTACATAGGAGCAAATACCATGTCACCATGGCATAAAGGAAAGAAGGAAAAAAGAAAAGAAGGAAGGAAGGAAGGAAGGAAGGAAGGAAGGAAGGAAGGAAGGAGGGAGGGAGGGAGGGAGGGAGAGGCAATCAAGTATTTATATGGGATTGAAGAATTGTGATAGAGGGTAAATGGTTTCTTTTTTAAATTTTTTAATTTTTTTAATAAAAAGGAAACACTGGCAAAAACCATAGGATAATAGGGGTACAATTCCATACAAATAATGGTTTCTGATAGAAAACTAAAATGTGTTCTAAGAAGGAGTAAAACTTTGGAATTTGGGAAGTTAAATAATGGCTAAAGGAAGGGAAGTTAACAAGTTTAAACTAGTATTGGCTATGGATATTAAATATATGATTTTACTCCTTAGAAAAAGTCCAAAATCAACCAAGCTTATGACCAGGATGTCCATTTACCTGGTTTCTCATACAATTCCTATTTGATCCAGTTCAAATTTTGGTCAAGTATAAACAAGAGGGTTAAATTTTTCTACTGTGGCATCTCTAACCCCATTTTAAAACTGCTTCCTTATGCTAGTTTATAGTAATGGACTTAGCTTGATTGAAAAATTGGTACTAGAATATCAATCTTAAGAGTCAGCATACATCCTAACACACCATGTTATTTACTGTACTAATATGTGGTAATCTGTTTTTTATGAGGTGCTGTCACCACATTTTTAAAATTAAAAAAATGTGGGGCCAGGCAATTTCTCACTCTGTAGAATATTCATGTTACCATGCATAAGGACATGGGTTCAAATCCCTGGTTCCCACCTGCAGGGGGGAAGTTTCATAAGTGATGAAGCAGTACAATGCTGTCTCTTTTTCCCTCTCCCTCAGAATTCCCCTTCCCTTTCACTTTCTCTTTGTCACTATCAAAAAACAAAGAAAAAATCCTTTAAGAAAACAAAATGACAAATGCAGCACTGTTCTGTCACACATGAAGGTTCCTCCATGCAGATGGGGACCAGAGTCTTAAACCCAAGTCCTTGTGCATGGTAATGTTCACACTCTACATACAGATATACACAATATGCCACCTCGTGGATCCTACATTCACAAGTTTTCAGCCTTTTATTATACATCCTTGTGTTTGAAATAGGTCTCTAGAGCAAAGGTTTTGGTGACTAGTGATCTGGAAATTTTTATGCTCTACTTTTCACAATGTGGAATTCTAACTAGAAGGTGGGTTCATAGCCAGAGACTTTTCCTCAGTAACACCACTCCACTTGTTTCCAGCTTTATCTATGTGAACAGTTTGGCCAACAGAATGTGAACAACTCTTTAGTAGCATTTCTATTGTTGTGTATGTGTGTTGTCTTTTTTTTTTTTTTTCTTTTTCTCCTCTATCAGCTATAAGACTCCAAAAACTTAGGGGAAAGCAAACCCTTAGATGAAAGAGTTTTTAAGTTAAAATCAGCCTGTTTTGAGCAAAATTCCCTCACAATCAGAAACAACATAGTGAGCTGTTACATGAATGAAGAGTAAATGCCTATTGGCTAACCCCTTTTTAAATATTAAAGTCCTAGTCCAGAGAGGTTATTCAGCAGTAGAATACTGGCCTTGCATGCATGAGTTTGATTGATTGCTGGTATCAAAGAAAAGTTATAAAGAAAATGTGAGTGGCTGGGCGGTAGCACAGTGGGTTAAGTACATATGGCACAGAGTTCAAGGACCTGTATAAGGATCCCGGTTCGAGCCTCCTGCTCCACACCTCAGGGAATCGCTTCACAAGTGGTAAAGCAGGTCTGCAGGTGTCTATCTTTCTCTCCCACTGTCTATCTTCTCCTCCTCTCTCGATTTCTCTCTGTCCTACCCAACAACAACGACAACTGTAACAACAATAACAATAACAACCACAAGAAGGGCAACAAAAATGGGAAGAATAGCCTCCAGGAGCAGTGGATTTGTAGTGCTGGCACAAAGTCCCAGTGATAACCCTGGAGGCTAAAAAAAAAAAAAAAAATGTGAATCAGAACTCCATGGATGGTAGGATAGTACTTACTCCTCTCTCCTCTCTCTCTCTCGTTCTCTCTCCTCAACTCATTTTTAAATGACAGTTGGCCTGCTATACTATGGAACATATCTTTCCCTTTCTCCTCCATTTATTTTAAAAAGCACCTAAGCTGAGAGTGAGGGTGTTTTGCAGATAGCCACCATGGCAAGATGGGAAACTGTACCCATGTGCCAACAACTATACTGAAAACCATTAATCTCCCATAAAAAATGAATAAGTAAAAATAAGTAGCAGATTCTTGGTGGGGAATGTACATGTGTTTGTGTTTTGTGGAGCTTTCTGAAAAGGAAAATAATAATAAAGTTCTTTTGACATAATAAAATCAACTTATTTTGAAGCCCCAACATGTAAAGAAAGATTGAAGAAAGGAAGAGAGGGAGGGAAAGAAAAAAAGGAGGAGAAGAAAAAATTATATTAGAATGGTAGAATATATTTTATTTAGAATTGTAAAAATTTTTCTAGCTGGGGTCAGGCAGTGGTAGCACCCCGGGTTAAGTGCACATAGTACAAAGCAAAAGGACCCACTCAAAGATCCCAGTTCAAGTCCCAGGCTATCCACCTGTAGGAGGTGGGGGTCGATTCACAAGTGGTGAAGCAGATCTGCATGTATGTTTCTATTCTCCTCTCTCCCTTTCCCCTCTCAATTTCTCTCTATCCTATCCAATATGGAAAAATTGTTTCCAGGAGCAGTGGATTCATAGTGCAGGCACTGAGCCCCAGAGATAACCCCAGATGACAAATAAATAAATAAAGTTATTTCTAGCAAGCAATAAATAATGCTTTTGAGGTTATGTATTTGTATATGCATATCCATATATAGACTAAGTATGAATTGAACTTTCATTATTAAGATACAATGAACCTAGAGATGAAAATTTATGCTATATAAAGAAAACAGACATCTGAATATCAGGAAGAGTTTTTTTAACATTTTTTAAATTTTTTATTTATTCCCTTTTGTTGCCCTTGTAGTTATTGTTGTCATTGCTGTTGGATAGGACAGAGAGAAATGGAAAGAGGAGGGGAAGATAGAGAGGGGGAGAGAAGGACACTTGCAGACCTGCTTCACCACTTGTAAAGCGACTCCCCTGCAGGTGGAGAGCCAGAGACTTGGACAGGGATCCTTACACAGGTTCTTGCGCTTTGCGCCACATGCACTTAACCTTGCGCTACTGTCAGACTCCCCAGGAAGAGCTTTTCTTGAAGCATTCTGAGGTAAGCAGTGAAAAGCAATATAGCAAGTAGAGAAGACTTTAAGCATGTATTGTGTTATAGGCAACATCACAGTATTTCTGATTTGCCCTATGAGGTTGAAATACTAGCATTAATAAACTTCCATTACTTCCCTACTGAAGTCTTTTGTTCTAAAGGCTCCTGAAGTTCAGTTATCAAAATGAACACTTCCTTTTTCCTGATTATCACTTCTAAACAACTAGGGGCTGACATAGTAGGGCTGGTTATCCATTTGAAGACTTCACCCCCAGCTGGGTTCTTTGCAATTTAATTGGAAAGGTAGGGAAGCAATTAGAAAATAGTTGCTCCAACACAGAAGATATATCCTGGAGCCAGCTGTGCTGTCGAAAAACATTTCCCATGCATGACAATTAAAAAACGATTGGGAGCCTATTTCCAGTAAGTCACAGATGAGACATTTTAAAGAAGGTGGGCAGGATGTGGCATAACTGTCACAGGGAAGTTATAGCTGTGGGAAGCAGAAACAAAGGTGGGGAAATCAAGATCAGAATGAAATTCAAAGTTTCAGACAGTGTTTTTAAAAATATAAAAGAGCAAGTGATCTGTGTTACTGACAAAGACTACATCATCCTTACTTCCAAGTAATAATAATATCCACAGATGGCCTGTTTCTAATTTTCCATTATTGCATTGATGTCGGGGGGGGGGGTCTTTTTTTCCCCTTTTTTTCCACTACAGTCACCACCTGCACTTTGTAATCCACTTAAAAATAGACCTTTTCTGAGGGAATGAAATTGATTGATATGAAAATAAAAGTGAACCTGGGAGCTTCAGCTGTCATCTAGAGATTCATATAGAAAAAAAGTAAAGACTGTAGATGCTACATGTAGATACAGCACAAAAATTAATTATATGCAATCAGACTTATTTAATTAGGTACTTCTCTGAATGAATAGAAAGTTATAGCACAGGAAAACTTTTCCTTGGTCTAGTTTCACTTCAAATATCAAATCTTTTATAGCAACAGTAAGATGGCCAAGCTATTGGATTGTGTCAAATTATGTTGCTGACATAAAAGGATTTAATTTCTTTATTGGGCAATTAATGTTTTACATTCACAGTAAATAAAATAGATTGTACATGCATAACATTTCCCAGTTTTCCATATAATAAAACAAGCCCCACTAGGTCCTCTGTCATCCTTCTTGGACATGTATTCTCCCCCCTCCCACCCACCCCAGAATCTTTTACTTTGGTGCAATATGACGATTCCAGTTCAGGTTCTACTTGTGTTTTCTTTTCTGATCTTGTTTTTCAACTTCTGCCTGAGAGTGAGATCATCCCATATTCATCCTTCTATTTCTGACTTGTTTCACTTAACATGCATTTTTCAAGGTCCATCCAAGATCAGCTAAAAACGGTAAAGTCACCATTTTTTATAGCTGAGTAGTATTCCATTGTGTACATATATACCACAACTTGCTAAGCCACTCATGTGTTGTTGGACACCTGGGTTGCAATGCGACTGACTTTTGAATGTTAGTTTTGTAGACTGACGCCTTATTATATTGCCTGATGATTTCCAAAAGCTTCTTGCTGGATTCCTTAGGTTTTTCTAGGTATACTATCATGTCATCTGCAAATAGGGAGAGTTTGACTTCTTCTCTTCCAATCTGTATGCCTTTAATTCCTTGCTTCTGCCTGGCAAGAACTTCCAACACCATGTTGAATATGGTAATGGTGATAGTGGGCATCCCTGTCTAGTACCTGATCTGAGGGGAAATGCTTCCAGTTTTTCACCATTGAATATGATGTTGGCTGTAGGTTTGCTATCTATAAACTCCACTATCTTCAGGAATTTTCTATCCCCATTTTTTGTAGTGTTTCAATCATAAAGGGATGTTGTATTTTGTCAAGGGCTTTCTCTGCTTCTATTGCTATGACCATGTGGTTTTTGGTCTTGCTTTTATTGATGTGGTGGATCACATTGATTAATTTACATATATTAAAGCAACCTTGCATGCCTGGGATAAACCCCACTTGGTCATGATGAACAGTCTTTTTAATATACTGCTGTATCTGGTTGGTTAGAATTTTGTTCAATATTTTAGCATCATGTTCATCAGAGATATTGGTCTGTAGTTTTCTTTTTTGGTTGTGTCCCTGTCTGCTTTTGGTATCAAAGTGATGTTGGCTTCATAGAAGCTGGCAGGGAGTATTACAGTGTCTTGAGTCTTCTGGAAGACGTTTAAAAGTAGAGGCATTAGTTCTTCTTAAGGTTTTGTTGAATTCATTTATAAAACCATCTGGTCCAGGACTTTTATTTTTGGGAAGATTTTTGATAACTATTTCAATTTCATTAGCTGTGATGGGCCTGTTCATGTTATCCACTTCCTCTTTACTTAGTTTTGGAAGTTGGGAGGTATCTAGGAAATTGTCCATTTCTTCCAGGTTCTCTAGCTTGGTGGCATATAGTTGTTCATAGAAGCCTCGCATGGTATGTTGAATTTCTGTGGTGTCTGTTGTGATATCTCCTCTTTCATTTGTGATCTGATTTATTTGGATCTTTTCCCTTTTTTGTTTTGTGAGTCTGGCTAAAGATTTGTCAATTTTGTTCACTCTTTCGAAGAACCAACATTTACTTTCATTGATCTTTTGTATGTTTTTTTTTTTGTTTTCAATGTTATTGATTTCTGCCCTAACTTCAGTGATTTCTGTCCTTTTGGTTGCTTTAGGGTTCCTTTGTTGTTGTTGTTCTTCTTCTCCTCCTCCTCCTCCTCCTCCTCCTCCTTCTTCTTCGTCTTTAAGATGTGCAATCAGGCTGTTTATTTGTGCTTTTTCTTGTTTCCTAAAGTGTGCTTGTATGGCTATGAGCTTCCTTATCAGTACTGCCTTAGTTGTGTCCCAAATATTTTGATAGCTTGTGTCTTCATTTTCATTAAACTCTCAAAACATTTTGATTTCTTCATTTATTTCCTCTTTGACCCAGTAGTTGTTAAGGAGTGTACTGTTGAGCTTCCACATTTTGGGACTATTACTAATCTTTGTTGATTATTAAGTGTTAGTTTAATTCCACTGTGGCCTGAGAAGATGCTTGGGATGACTTTAATGCTCTTGAATATGCTGATGCTATCTTTGTGGCTTAACATGTGGTCTATCTTTGATAATGACCCATGTGGATTTGAGTAAAATGTGTATTCCAGTTTCTTGGGATGGATGACTCTGAAAATGTCCAATAGTTCTAGTTTATCTATCTCCTCATGTAGCTCCCTTATGTTTTTATTGATTTTCTGCCTTGATAATCTGTCAAGTTTAGAGAGTGGGGTGTTGAAGTCTCCTACTATGACTGTGTTGCTGTTAATATATTGCTGTGGCTATTTCAGTAGACGTTTGATATATTTAGATGGCTTCTCATTGGGTACATAGATGTTAATAATTGTTAAGTCCTCTTGATTGACTGATCCACCCACCCACCACCACAACCCCGAGGCCCCCAGAAACCAAATAGCCACCCTCCCCCTCACCACAGGGTGATTACTTTGGTGCCCTATTCTCAATGTAGTCAGATCCTGCTTTGAGTTTCCCTTTCTGTTCTTCTCTCTCAACTTCTGTTGATGAGTAAGATCATCCCATACTCATCTTTATTTTTCTGACTTAGCTCATTTAACATAATTCCTTCTAGCTCCATCCACGATGGGTCAGAGAAGGTGGGTTCATTGTTCTTGATAGCTGCATAGTATTCCATTGTGTATATATACCACAGCTTTCTCAGCCACTCATCTGTTGCTGGGCACGTGGGTTGCTTCCAGGTTTTAGCTATTATGAATTTTGCTGCTACGATAATAGGAGTACACATATCTCTTTGATTGGGCATTATGGAATCCTTGGGGTATATCCCTAGGAGAGGAATTACTATGAAAGGCCCATGTCTAGCCTTACAAGAGTTTTCCAGACTGCTCTCCACAGAGGCTGTACCAATTTACATTCCCACCAGCAGTGCAGAAGGGTTCCTCTGTCCCCAGAGCCTCTCCAGCATTTGTTGCTGCTATCCTTTTTGATGTATGCCATTCTCACAGTAGTGAGGTGATACCTCAGTGTTGTCTATATTTATATCTCTGACAATCAGCAACCTGGAGCAGTTTTTCATATGTTTGTTAGCCTTTTGGATCTCCTCTGAAGTGAATGTTTTGTTCATTTCCTCTGCCCATTTTTGGATGGGGTCATTTGCTTTTTTGGTGCTAAGTTTGCTGAGTTCTTTGTATATTTTGGTGACTAGACTCTTGTCTAATGTATGGCATGTGAAGATCTTCTCCCATTCTGTAAGGGGTCTCTTTGTTTGTATGATAGTCTCTTTGACTGTGCAGAAGCTTTTCAATTTGATGTAGTCCCATTGGTTTGTTTCTGCTTTAGTCTTCCTTGCAATTGGGTTTGTTTCATCAAAGATTTCCTTGAGGTTTAGGTGGGAAAGTGTTCCACCAATGTTTTCCTCTAATTATTTGATAGTTTCTGGTCTAACATCCAGGTCCTTGATCCATTTGGAGTTGATTTTTGTTTACAGTGAGATAAGGTGGTTCAATTTCACTCTTCTGCATGTTACAACCCAGTTTTCCCAGCACCATTTATTGAAGAGAGCCTCCTTCTTCCATTTAATGCTTTGGGCCCCCTTATCAAAGATTAGATGTCCATAAGTGTGGGGGTTTATTTCTGGGCTTTCAATTCTGTTCCACTGGTCTGTGTGCCTATTTTTGTTCCAGTACCATGCTGTTTTGATGATGATGGCTTTATAATATAGTTTAAGGTCTGGGAGTGTGATGCCTCCATTTCTGTTTCTTTTCCTCAAGATGGTTTTGACAATTCTATGTGTTTTCTGGTTCCAGATAAATGATTGTAGTGTTTGTTCTATTCTCTTAAAGAAGCTTGGTGGAACTTTGATGGGTATCACATTAAATTTTTATATTGCTCTGGGGAGAATATTCATTTTGATGATTTTTTTCTTCCAATCCATGAGCATGGGGTGTCTTTCTATTTCTTGGTATCAGTTTCTATTTCCTTGAATAGTGACTCATAGTTTTCCGCATACAAGTCTTTCACTTCTTTGGTCAGCTTTACTCCTAGGTATTTGATTGATTTTGCTGCAGTGGTGAATTGGAGTGATTTCTGGATGTCTTCTTCTTCAGATTTAGTGTTTGCATAAAGAAATGCCACTGATTTTTGTACATTGATTTTGTAGCCTGACACCTTGCTATATTGCCTAATAACTTTCATTAGTTTTCTGCTGGAATCTAGGTTTTTCTATGTAGACTATCCTGTCATCTGCAAATAGTGAGAGCTTGAAATCTTCCCTTCTGATCTGTATTCCTTTGATTTCTTTCTTTTCCTTGATTACTATGGCAAGAACTTCCATTACTATGTTTAAAAATAATGGTGATAGTGGACAGACCTGTCTAGTCCCCGATCTGAGGGGGAATGCTTTCAGCTTCTGTCCATTGTGTATGATGTTGACTGTAGGTTTGTTATATATGGATTCCACTAGCTTGAGGAATTTCCCATCTATTCCCATTTTTTGTAGAGTTTTGTTCATGAATGGATTTTGTCAAAGGCTTGGATTTTGTCAAAGGCTTGGATTTTGTCAAAGGCTTTCTCTGAATCTATTGAAATAATCATGTGGTTTTTGGCTTTGCTTTTATTGATGTGGTGAATGACATTGATTGACTTACATATGCTGAACCAGCCTTGCATTCCTAGGATAAACCCCACTTGGTCATGATGAACAATCTTTTTGATATACTACTGTTTCCGGTTGGCCAAGATCTTGTTTAATATTTTGGCATCTATGTTCATCATAGATATTGGTCTGTAGTTTTCCTTTTTTGTTGTGTCCCTATCTGCTTTTGGCATCAGGGTGATGTTGGCTTCATAGAAAGTGGAAGGGAGTGTTCCTGTTTCCTCGATCTTATGGAACAGCTTTAGAAGTATGGGTATTAACTGAAGGTTTCCTGAAGGTTTTGTAGAATTCATTTGTGAAGCCATCTCGTCCAGGACTTTTCTTCTTGGGGATAATCTTAATAACTATTTCAATTTCTTTGGTTGTGATTGGTGCAATTAGGTTTTGTAGTTCTTCTTGGTTCAGTTTTGGAAGGGCATATATTTCTAGTAATTCTTCCATTTCTTCCAGATTTTCTAGCTTGGTGGCGTATAGTTCTTCATAGGAGCTTTGCATGATTTTCTGGATTTCTGTTGTGTCAGTTGTATATCTTCTCTATAATTTACAATTCTATTGATTTGAGTATTCTCCCCATTTTTTTAGTGAGTCTGGCTATGGGTTTGTCAATCTTGTTTAATTTTTCAAAGAACCAACATTTGGCTTCATTGATCTTTTGTATGGTTCTCTTATTTTCTATGCTGTTTATTTCTGCTCTAATTTTAGTGATTTCTGTCCTTCTGGTTGCTTTAGGGTTCCTTTGTTCCTCTTCCTCTACATCCTTAAGGTGTTCAGTAAGGTCATTTATTTGAGCTTTTTCTTATTGTTTAATATGTGATTGTATGGCTATGAGTTTCCCTCTCAATACTGCTTTAGCTATGTCTCAAATATTATGATAGGTTGTGTCTTCATTTTCATTTGTTTCCATGAACATTTGAATTTCTTGCTTGAGTGTCTCTCTGACCCAGCAGTTCTTAAGAACCAGTGGTTCTTAAGCAGTATGTTGTTTAGTTTCCAAATTCTTTTGTCTTTTAATAATTTTCTTTTTGTTGTTAAATGTTAGTTTTATTACACTGTGGTCTGAGAAGATACTTGGGATGATTTCAATGCTATTGAATTTGTTGGTGCTGTCTTTTGGCCTAACATATGGTCTATCCTTGAGTATGTGTTGTGTGGATTTGAAAAGAATGTGTATTCCAATTTTTTGGAGTGAAGAACTCTAAAATGTCCAGGAGGTCTAATCTGTCCATCTCTTCATTTAATTTTCTTGTTTCTTTGTTGATTCTCTGCTTTGTTGATCTGTCTAAGTGTGATACTGGGGTGTTAAAGTCTCCCACTATTATTGTATTACTATTGATGTACTTTTGAAGTTCTTTTAGTAGGTGCTTGATGTATTTAGATGGTCCCTCATTGGGTGCATAGATGTTAATAATTGTTAAGTCTTCTTGGCTGATTGATCCTCTAATCATTATGTAATGACCCTGCCTATCTTTTATTACTTTATTTAATTTAAAATCTATTGTATCAGAGATGAGAATGGCTGTTCCTGCCCCTTTTTTGTGATCCATTAGCATGTATGATAGTTTTCCATCCTTTCACTTTAAGTCTTTGTTTGTCTTGTTGAGTCAGATGGGATTCTTGCAAGCATCATATGGTTGGGTTATGTTTTCTGATCCATCCTTCCACTCTGTGCCTTTTGATGGGTGCGTTTAAGCCATTGACATTTAATGATATTATGGATTTAATAAATTGTAGTGCCATTGTTCAACAATTTTTTATTTGCTCTAATATATGGCCAATATTATAGTGATGTTCTTGTTTATAAGAGGTCTTTTAGAATCTCTTTCAAGGCAGGCTTTGATGGTGATGGTTGCTTCCTTTAACTTTTGTCTGTCTAAGAAGGTTTTGATCCCTCCGTCTAGTTTGACTTAAAGTTTAGCAGTATATATTATCCTTGGTTGAAACCCTTTTTCATTCAGGGCTCGATAGATATCTTGCAATTCTCTTCTGGCTTTTAATGTTTGAGTGGAGAAGTCTGCTGATAGTCATATGGGTTCTCTCCTGTATATGACTTTCTGTTTTTCTCTTGCAGCCTTTAGGGTCCTTTCTTTATCCTTACTTCTTTTCATTGTAACTGTGATGTGTCTTGGTGTCGTCATTTCTGGGTTGATTCTGTTTGGAAGTCTCTGGGCCTCTTGAATCTTAATGTCCTTTCTGTTGTTCAGAGCTGGGAAGTTTTCTTCTATAATTTCCTCTAGAATTTTTACTTCCCCTTTCTCTCTTTCTTCCTCTGGCAGGCCAATTATATGAATGTTACTTCTTTTGAGATCATCCCATATGTCTCTGTTGTTGTTTTCAGTGTCTCTAAATCTCTTTCTGAATTAATTAATTAGTTAATTTATAAAATGGAAACGCTGACAAGACCATAGGATATCGAAGATTACAATTCCCACGACCAAAGCTCCATATCCCATCCCTTCCCCTGATAGCTTTCCTATTCTTTAACCTTGTGAGATTATGGACCCAGGATCATTATGGAGTGCAGAAAGCAGAAGGTCTGGCTTCTGTAATTGCTTCCCACTGAACATGGGCATTGACAACTTGATCCATACTCTCAGTCTATCTCTCTCTTTCCCTAGTGGAGCAGGGCTCTGAGAATGCAGAGCTCCAGGATACATTGGTGGGGTCCTCTGCCCAGGGAAGTCCAGTTGGCATCATGGTAGCATCTGGAATCTGGTGGCTGAAAAATAGTTGACAATAGTTGAAAGCCCCCAAAATTGTTGACTAATCATGAACCTAAAGGCTGTAATGTTGCAGATGAAGATTTGGGGTTTCTGTGTTGGAAATAGCCAGTAGACCTATTTTAGGTATATTGCAAATGGCCCATGACTTTATAAGTTTTTCCCTGAGTCTCACATCTGATATGCAGGTGACCAAGGTTATTGTCTGAGGAGATGATGTCTTGCTGGAAAAAGGACCAGAAACCTGGATCAAGGAAGAGAGTAGCTCCCAAATATGGTAAATGTGTATAAATATTTTTTACTGTAAACCCCATTAATTTGATCTGATCTTGGGTCCATATTCAGCATAGGAGCCTATGTAAGTTCTATATCGCTGTAGGTCCCAACTCACATTCTGTAGTCATGAGTAGGAACATTCCGAGTTGCACCAATTTCAGGACCCATATTCCTCAGGTGGTAGAGTATGTTATCTAACCCCCTTTTCGAGGATGGAACATTCTCTACCATTGTTGATCCAAGTTGAGGGCAAGATCCTATAGGAGCCCACAAAGTGTGGTCCATTATGTTTTTCCTGGTGGAGATGACCAATTATAATGGAGAGAGAGATATCTATTTGAGGTCTAGGCTCATCTTGTCTATGTGGGAATCCCAGGACTCCCCAACTAGGCCCCAACTGATGGGGTGGCCTGATAGTGACTAAAGATTCAATGTTAAAATTTTTTGAAAATAGTGGTTTGGGAGGTGGTGCAGTAGCTAAAGCACTGGACTCTCAAGCATGAGGTCCTGAGTTCAATCCCCTGCAGCACATGTGCCAGAGTGATGTCTGATTCTTTATCTTTCTACTACCTTTCTCATTAATAAACAAATAAAATCTTTTAAAAATAAATAAATTTGACATTTTCATTATGAGCAAAGTGATTTTAAGGTTATTTTTATGGGACTACAAAAATTATACAGAAAATCTATTTAGATGAGGTTGGAGTCTGGAAGAGAATGTCTATGTACAGTCATCAAACTCTAAGCACCCAGGATTCCATGGGAAGTGATGCTACATCCCCATCCCCATCAGAAGGAAGAGGAGGCATTAATCCACAAAAGTCTCTCTAACAGATACATAAGGGTACGTTTTCTTTTGATAGAAAATTGCATGGGGGGGGTCGTGCGGTGGCACAGCGGGGGGTCAGGTGGTGGTGCAGTGGGTTAAGCACACATGGCGGAAAGTGCAAGCCCCCAGCTCCCCACCTGCAGGGGAGTCGCTTTACAGGTGGTGAAGCAGGTCTGAAGGTGTCTGTCTTTCTCTCTCCCTGTCTTCTCCTTCTCTCTCCATTTCTCTCTGTCCTATTCAAAAACAACAACATCAATATCAACAATAATAACTACAACAATAAAACAAGGGCAACAAAAGGGAATAAATAAATAAATAAAATTTTAAAAAAGGAAAGTGCATGTGATTTTTCACTTGGGATTATATTTTCAAGTTGTTTATTATTGGTTTGTTATAATAATTTTTAATAAGTTCATTTTCTTTGTGAGATAATCGATTATGTTTGGATTAAACAACATAGTAATTTGATGGTACTGTGATGGCAAATTTTCTGCCCACATCCTTGTCCAATTTTCTAAAGATGTGCTTTTGTGTGTGTATGTGTGTGTGTCCCAACCAGCAGGGCAGTGAACAGGGGCTAGGAACCCAAAAAGATCTGAAATGAAAGGAACACGAGACATGAAGAATGACAGCAAGACAGGTTTCTGATCAAGCTGCAAAATTTTATTGTGTTCACAGGCATTATAAGGCTTTGGGGAAGGAGAGGGAATGCTGGAGGAGGGGGAGGGGAGCAATCTTCAAAAGTGGAATGTTCCTTGCAACAAATGGCTGAAACCAAACTGTGTGTTGATTCATTTGTGTTGACTCACTTGATTACTGATAAATGGTTTACCTAAGGGGAAATGGCCTGCCCAGGGGGGAATTAACACTTGTCTTGAGGGGTTCCATTGTCTCAAAGCTTATCATCTATCAAGCAGAGAAATGGCTCCTGACATATCCTCCCTTTGTTATAATTTTAATTTGAGGCAGGCAATTGGGGGTGAGTAGCGGAGACCCTAACAGCAGGTTTGGTGGACATAACCAGAGGGGAGAAGTATTTACCCGATTCCTCCTGTGGGGTGAGTGCAAAACCAACCTTCCTGCATCTTATAAGGCTCTCGGTGTCTTTTTGGGGAGGGGAGGCAGAACCACAGTTTCTAGGGAAACAATTTTTGTTGCTGACACCAACCTCCATGCAAATCAGGTTTGCTTCATGGGGGACGCAGAGGCAGACGATAGGGTCCTCCCCCTGCAGTGCTTTGCCTTGCACCCCTTACTGGTATCCTTGCCCTGCCAAGGTTGGATGTCTCGATGCATAATTCTGAGTTTTATGCCATCCGAAAAGGGGGTCTGTCATCCTCAGGTTCAGCCAGGCCTCTATCAGCCAAATCAAGTCTGTGATAATGTATTTGCAAATGTTTTAATGCCAAGGAGTCAATCTGCCATTTTATAAAATCAGTAATCTTATTAAAAATAAATGGTCCTAAGGTAACCATTAACAAAAGACTAATAAGGGTCCCATAAGGGGCTCTGTAGTGACTCAAGACTATTTGTGGTGGAGTCTATAACCTGTTGTAATTTGGCAGAAGATTCATGGGAGGAATATATAGAGTGTCCTAGCATGCCACCAGCAAGTCTAAGGGAAGCAGTCAGTGGATGTGATGTCCAGGGGAAGAAACAGCACTTGGTCTGGTCAGCGCCAACTGATGAAATTTTTCTTCTTCATAGAGGGTCAGCTGTGGAACAAGCAAAACTAGGAGGCAAGGACCAGGTAGAGAAAAATTGACATGAAAATATAGTGTTGGGAATTGTGTGGAGTTGTACCCCTCCTACCTTATGCTTTTGTTCACTAATCCTTTCTTAAATAAAAAATTAAAAAAAAAAAAAAAAAAAAAAAAGAAAATATAGGATGGTGTTTACCAAAACACAGAGGAGGTACATACACATTAGAAGTCAAGGTGAGGTTCCTTGAACATCAAGGAATATTTTGAGAAAAGTGAGCAGTCCAGTCAATAAGCATGCAAAGATGAAGTTAGCAGTGGTAGGTCAGCAGAAAGAGAAGACTTGGATAGGCTGGTGAGGTTAGCTGGAGTATATACTGCCATGGCGTCCTTTGTGGTAAGGACTTGCCAACAGGGACTCTGTGGATTTTGCAAGAGCAATGTCATCCACCATAATAAAAGGAAAACAAACATGGACATCCAGTGTTGAAAAAGAGAAAAAGAATATGTCTCTATGACTGGAAAAGTGGGTGGCTTTGTCAATGAGATAGATATAATAAATGGACAATTAGAATTTTTGTAAATATTAAAAAGGTTTAGTATGTTACTTCATTGACACTTTAGCCAACTGAATACTGGGGGGTGCATTCTCCTTTTTTTTTTTTTATTAATTAAGCTTAAGGGTTTTAGTTTTTCTTGTTTGAGCTGTAGCCCACATAAATTTAGAAAAAATATCAACTGAGAAAAAAAAAGTTTTTTTGTTTACTAAACATGGGCAGGTGAATTACATCTATCTGTCAGAGAGCATTGGCTTTTATCAATGGAGATTAATCTTAAAAGTCTGAATAACAGGATCTTAATTAAACAATGCAGGAGCCAGTAAAGTGCTCTCACTATGGCAGGTCAAGCGTTAAAATTTTTAAGAGGCTTGTAAAAAAAAATGAGAAAAATTTTAGGATATGAGTGACTTTAGGAGTCATCACACACCCATAAATAAAAAATTAAAAATGTTTAGTTTTAAATCTTACCATATGAGCAGTCAGTTCTTCATGTGCAGATGTACCTATAATTATTTACTTAGGGAGAGAACTTTTACCAAGTTAATTGATGATCTAATGGTTAGAATTGGCTTGAGGTTTTTTCTATGATTTTAGAAGGCTCTTTATTAGAATATACCAATATGTTATAGAAAGTTAATACCTAATGTGTTGACATGATAAAATGTTTACCATTTTTTAGCATTATTTTAAACTGATTAGACAGTTTAAGTACAATACTATAACTTTAGTTTATTAAGATCTTTACTCATCACAAGGCTATCATGAGTAAGCATAGATATAAAACTCTTAATAGATTTTGCTCTTTAGAACTCTAATATGGCAACTTAAAAGGCTAAAATAAAACCTCATAGTTTAAATGTTCAAAATAATAATTTTGTTAAATCAGGATTTGCCAAAACAAATCTTCTATCAGACCAAAAGCACAATGTATTACCTTAATTTATCAAGAATAAACCTCTGGCAGTGTCTTAAAACAAACCAGATAATTTTTAAAAGCAGAAAGATATAAAGAGGAAAACCAGAGCAAAAGCCTCTGGCATGTAAATAATTAACATAACCATTGTGTTATCTTTTACTAACCCAAGCCAGTCTTAAAAACAATTTTAAGTAAAATGTTAAACTTTGTTTGCTAGGATCTTTGTTTATCACAAAGTTATCACACCCTTAGGGCAGCTATGAACAAGGGTGGGTACACAACTTAATTGATCTTTCACTTTGATTTGGATAGGTAACTTAAAAAGCTAACATAAACCTTATAGCTGAAATGTTAAAATAAATTTTTACTGTTAACATTTCTTTTAGATGATCATTTTACACTAAATAATTTTGTTGAATCACATCTGTTGAATGAAAGTTTTTTTATCAGGCCAGGAATATGTTTAACCCTTTTTTCCTGGCAAGGCCACTGCTCTACACTGACTGGGTTATTAGAAAGTCAGTTCAAGGATGGAATTAACAAATTATCAAACAGTGGCAGTTGTATTGGGGTGCTTATAATATTTACAATTTTTACAAGAGTGAGAGAGACTGTAGAGGCATTTTACCACTCAGAAAATCTTTTAACTAATGAACTGATGCTGATATTAGCTATCAGAAGGACGAAACTGTCTTATATTTTACTTTGGTAAAGGTGTGCCAACTCTATGAGTCAGGATCTTTAAAACCACATTTAGCTTAACTAAATATTATTTAAAACTTAAAACAAACTTTAGTTACTTAGGGGTTAACACACATTAATGAAAACAAGGTTAGCACAGACTTAAAACATACATTCTTGGTGAACAGAAAAATTTTCCCTTTGAAAAACCGCTTTCATTTTTGGATTCCTAACTCACAGACTATCTACCCAGGAGGGGCGTTTGTGGCTAGGGAATGACTGACTTCAGTCTTTGCCAATCTGTGGAGCAGTAGCTCTGCCGTGATTGGCTGTGCGGGTGGAACAGGCAGGCTCAGTTTACCGCCGCAGCACAGAGAAAAATCTTTGAAATTTTTTTTTTTTAGGCTAAGGTACATTTTACAGTTTTAAAGAAAGTGGTCTAATCAGTATTATTGACCAAGTCAAGGACCAGAACACAAAATGGAGGGGCTGTGTAGGGAGGCAGTCTGGACAAGGAAGAGCGTAGGGGTTAGGGTTAGTCAGTTTGAGCCTGGCTCCGAGTAACAGGGAAAGCCAAAACCGGTTTTGATTTGGATGGTTTAGTTTTAGTTTTAGGGGTTGGGTTTTTTGGTGAGACTAAAAATGTAAGCTCTTCTGTAACTACAGCTATTTCTTTCATTAATTGAAGCTGCTCTCTCTGGTCAGCAAGGACCTTGCGGAGGGTGGAAATTCCTGTAGGGGCTCCTGAGTGTGCCCACCTGACAGAAGGATTGTCAAGGAGAGGGTCAGGATGGAGAGCAGGGGCATGGATATAGGGAGGGGAATTAAAGGGAGGAGGACACCAATCAGGATTGTAGTATCTGGCAGCCTCTTTTTCTAGCAAAGCCTCATTCTCCGCGGGAAGTGCTTCAGGAGAGGGGGGGTTTTTTAAAACTGGATAGAGGTGGGGGAAAGAATGCTGGGTTTTATCCTCATGTAAATTAGCAATAGGAGGGTCAATGGAGGGAAGTTTAGTGAGTGATGTGGAACCTGTAGGGAGGGGAACAGGGTTTTTACTTTCATCGGGTGCTGGGAGGCTTTTATTTTGACTGGGTACGGGGAGATCAAGATCAATAATCACAGAAGGGCATGGGGATGGGGAATTTGTCCTGGACGGTGGACTAGAAAGTTGCCGGAGGACCTTTTCACCCTCTGTAATAAGGTTTTTAATATCAGGGTGATTATTATAAATTTTTAAGATATCATTAAATTCCAGTAACAAAAGGCAAAAACAGGTACACGTTCAGGACCAAAAGACTGATAGTGATCGTTAAGACAATCACCAATTCTCCTCCAAGGCTTCTCATCTATAGTGCCTTCCTGGGGGAACCAGGGGCAAATATTTCCAATATAATCTAAAAATTTCTTTAATTCTTTCTTTTTAACCCTAGTTCCTCATGTCTTGAGTGACTCCTTGAGTCCTTTAATAAATAAATCTTGTTTGCTAAATTCATGTCCCATGGTTTTGCTTACCTCAGCCGCTGTGACACTCTCCTCCAGATGCGACTCATGGTCGGGTATCTCCGTGACGATCTATGCGAGTCTTTGCGTTACCCCCTCTGCCGCGGTGACTCTGTGAATTCGGATAGGCCTATCCTCTCAATCAGCAGAGTTCCTAGGTCCAGAAGGCTTCTTCGCCCCACGTTCCGGGAGCCAGAATGTCCCAACCAGCAGGGCAGTGAACAGGGGCTAGGAACCCCAAAAGACCTGAAATGAAAGGGACACGAGACACGAAGAATGACAGCAAGACAGGTTTCTGATCAAGCTGCAAAATTTTATTGTGTTCACAGGCATTATAAGGCTTTGGGGAAGGAGAGGGAATGCTGGAGGAGGGGGAGGGGGAGCAATCTTCAAAGCGGAATGTTCCTTGCAACAAATGGCGGAAAGCAAACTGTGTGTTGACTCACTTGTGTTGACTCACTTGATTACTGATAAATGGTTTACCTAAGGGGAAATGGCCTGCCCAGGGGAGAATTAACACTTGTTTTGAGGGGTTCCATTGTCTCAAAGCTTATCATCTATCAAGCAGAGAAATGGCTCCTGGCATGTGTGTGTGTGTGTGTGTGTGTGTGTGTGTGTGTGTGTGTGTGTGCTGAGTTTACTGAGCTCTTTATATATTTTGATTATTGGTCCTTCACCTGAATTTTGGTCTATAAAAAGTTTATCCCACCCTATAGCTTGTCTTTCCATTTGAGTAATGGTATCTTCTGCTGTCAAGAAGCTTCTCAGTTTGAAATACTCCTATTGTTTTTTATTTCTTTGCTGTTGGATTTGAATCTTTGAAACATTTTTGAAGAATAGGTCATGAAGTGTTCTGCCAATGTTTTCTTCTATATGTTTCATAGTTTCTAGCCTAAAGTTAATGTTTTTGATCCACTTGGAGTTTTTTTTTTTTGCCTCCAGGGTTATTGCCGGGGGCTTGGTGACTGCACCAAGAATCCACTGCACTTGGAGACCATGTTTTCCCCCTTTGTTGACCTTGTTGTTTTATCATTGTTGTGGTTATTATTGTTATTGTTGCTGTCCTTGAATAGGACAGAGAGAAATCGAGAGAAGAGGGGAGACAGAGGTGGGTAGAGAAAGATAGACACCTGCAGACCTGCTCTGCTTTGTGTAGAGGGACTCCCCTGCAGGTGGGAAGCGGGGGTGGTGGGCTGGAACCAGGATCCTTACTCTGGTCCTTGTGCTTTGAGCCACATGCGCTTAACCCGCTGAGCTACCACCTGACTCCCGGAGTTGATTTTTGTACACGGTAATATGTAGTGGTTCATAGTGGTTCACTTTCATTTGTTTGCATAGTTCAACCCATTTTTCCCAACACCATTTGTTGAAGAGACTCTCCTTTTTCCACTTAGTGTTTTTGGGTCCCTAGAATTATTAAACAGATGTGATATTGAAGTTTTATAATAACAGTTACAAATATATATCTCTTCATGAGAAAGACATGTAATGGCACATTAGATTAAATATACTAGCCCAATATAGTGAAGGCTAGCTTCGTAACTGATAGTGCAATTATCAACAAAAATACCAGTACCATTTTTTTTTCATCTTAAGACTATAAAATTAATTCAGATAGTTGTTCTGACAAAAGTTATATTCTAAATCACACCACTTATAAGATTAATTTCACATTAATGCACACAGACAACTGTGTGTGCTATAACACTTAAATTATATTTTAACAAACTATACACTTGATCTTTCTAACCTTGTAAATATGCATGATGATGAAATTGTTTAATGATGCTTTTAGTTAAAAGTATATTGACTCATTAATTTAATTTTTCATTTGAATGTAGGAGTAAATAATTCTGAACTCAAAGTAACTTTAAAAATAGAATAGACTAAAATTAAGGACTCCAGACAAATGAATTTTTTTCAGAATCTTGCGCTGGCTTACATAACTTTTTTTTTTTTTTAAGATACCACCATTTTGACCTTTGGGGAACTAATTCAGTTTCCAATGGAGATGAGAACTGTATGGAATTATACCCCTTTTATTTTACAAATTTGTAAACCAACATTAAATTATTGATAAGTAGTATAAAAAGGTTACTACCACTTGAAGAATATACTCTTAGCAAACTATTTTCAGTTGCGCTGTTGTAGACAGAGTTTAAGTTTAGAGTGGGGAGACAGAACAATGGTATCACATAGGACTTATATGACAGAGGTCCCAGGTTCAATTTCAGTGCCACCTATAGCCAGAATTAACTGGTTCTTTAATCAAAAAGACAAGAATAAGAGCCTTCAGAATAATTCACCAGGCAGGGCTTCTACATTGCCATGTGTCAAGATCCAGATTCAAGCCCCTGGTACAACACATGGGAGTACTATGGCACTGAGGGGAGATCCCTCACTCTTGGCACCAGTGAAACCCTGATGACAGTAACAAAATAAAAACACAAAAACAGATTTTAACTATATAGTTTAATTTCTTTCAATACATGCTATTGCTTTAATACCTACTTTGCAACTCTTTCAAAATATATTATTGATTTCAGTGGTGTACAATTATAAATAATATACCAAAAGAAAGCAAGAAGGTTTTATAGTTGAGGAATATTTGACTTAAAGTTTAATTTAACATCTTTAACACTATAGCAACATTTAAATATTGATAATGCATTACCTTTAATTATTTAAAGAATTATTCATTTGTGTATTATAAGATAGATAAAATAAGAGAGAAAGGCGTGAAAGAGGACCAGAGCACTGGTCAGTGCTAACATAAAGTAATGCCCAGGATCAATCCTGTGATCTCTGGGAGTTCAGGCAAGTTGGTGCTCTAATAAACTGAGCTAACTTCCTGGCCCATGTTACCTTTTAAAAATATGTTATTATTCCATAGCCTGACAACAACTGTGTGTGTATATAATAGCTTGCAGAACATGTATACACTTAGATAAATGATTCAACTAATCTATTTTCTATCACTGCATGACTAAGTATTTAAAAGTTTTTCATAAGTTTATAAATTATAGATGCACACAGACACACACACACACACACACACACGTAATTTAAATGACTATAGCTAAAAGAGAAACTTCCTTAACATACCCAAGAAGTCTTCAAAAGACATATAACTTTGTGGAGAAGATTATTTAGATTGAAGATCAATTGAAGTTTCACAGGTTCATGAGAAAAATTTCTTCACTCTTTGACACCACCTATAAGGATGAAGATTAAGTGTCTTATTCAGAATTGGGTTTATATCCAGAAATAACCTTTTGTCAGAGAAATTTATGTATAAGATAGAGAAAGTAGACTCAAAGAATTGAGACACCTACCCCTTCCTCTCTCCTTGAAGGCATAGTTTCCCAATTCATTCATTTGCTTGGGACATAAGCCTCATTTGCCTAAAACATTTACTTTAGAATTTGTATCCATGTAGAGTCTCCATGCATATGCAATTAACTCTGTTCATTTCTCCTACTAATCTATCTGATGCTAATTTGATTGCTCAATTATCCCTTGAAGAACCTGGTAGGACACTGGGAAATTTTCTTGTAGTTCCACCTTCTTAGCTAACTTAAAAAAAAAAACCACCTTGATAAGAAAAAAAGACAATAAAGATTAAAATTCAATAAAGAAATAAAATATAAGAAAATGACCAATAGGGGACCAGGAAGTAGTGTAGTTGGTTAAGTGCACATGGAGCAAAGTGCATGGACCAGCATAAGGATCCTGCTTTGAGCTCCCGGAGCCCCACCTTCAGGGGGGTCACTTCACAAGTGGTGAAGTAGGTCTGCTGGTGTCTATCTTTCTCTCCCCCTTCCTGTCTTCTCTTCCTCTCTCGATTTATCTCTGTCCTATCCAACAATGACAGCAATAACAGCAAAATAAAGATAAACAACAAAAGGGGAAAAATAACCTCCAGGAGCAGTGGATTCGTAGTGTAGGCACTGAGCCCCAACAATAAACCTAGGAGGCAAAAAAAAAAAAGGAAAAGAAAAGAAAGTGCCTGTTGTAAATGATGTCCAATTAAAATTACTTGTCAAGGAAAAAAAATAAGGAGTTGAAGGAGGGCATTTATTTTGCAAAAGGGTGTGCAGCCTACAGTGGCCTTCAGGCCTTCTCCCATCTTTTATACCTGACACAGAACTGTCCCCCTCACCCCGGGCTAGGCTTCAGAGCTCACAATCTCCCTTTTGCCTAAATAAGTAAAGGAGGAAGAGAGTGACTGCCAGTTGTGACATGACATGTGCTAGAGACTAGAGGTGAAAGTTGCCAGCTGGGGGGCTGCGGAAGATGGTGGACTGAGAAGCTGCTAACAGTGTGTTCTCTGATCACTTCTTCTGGAAACGGTAGGACTTTCTGCCTTTAGCAGGCCTGTCAATAAGGGGTGAAACCAAAGAGGTGATTATAATTTAATTTGGGTTAAGAATTAGAGTAAAGGTGACACGGACTAGCGGGGCTCCAGACTTCCCAGGCGGCGCCGGGCAAGACGAGTGCGCCAGGCATTGTCCTCCGCCGGGGAAGACAGCTCCTCCGCCGGTTGCAGAGCGCTGCTGGGCGGCGGGCAGAGGACCCAGAGAGAGCACTTTAGCTTGGGGGCTTTCTCTTGGGAGTCTCCAGGGACCACCGCGACCCTGAGGGCAGATCCGAAGACTTCTTGAGTATAGCTCTCATTGGATCAAAGGACTTGGAGCTAGTTTTCATTTTCGAAAAATCCTTTAAAAAAGTCTGGGGGGGGGGGTTTCCCGGAAGATGGTGAACTGAGAAGATGCTAGCTGCTGAGATCCGAACTCACTCCCTGGAAACAATAGGATTTTCTGCCTTCAGCAGGCCAGCCAATAAGGTGTCATAGTGGTGACAAAGAGATGACTATAACTTAATTTGGGTTAAGAATTAAGAGTAGGGGAAAAATTCTTTTTTCTTCCTTTTAATTTTCAAACATACATCCTTCCCCCCCCCCCCATAATCAGTCCCTGGGGACCAGCTCCTAGCAGGATACCCCATACCACCAAACAGGGTGTTTTTTTTGAATTCACTGATACACATTTGGGAAGTTCCTTGCACTGCTCTTTAATTACAACTCTTTTCCTTATATTCTCCCTTTTCTCTCTCTTGTCTCTCTCTCTCTCTCTCTCTTTTTTTTTAAATCTTTTCATTCACTTCTTCTATCTTCTTTCCTTTCTGAATTTGTGAATTACTTTGGGGAAGAAATATGACTCAGAGTGGACTCTCTATGTGTGTGTCTCTACTCTAGTTCCCTTTCCTCTCTTATTACCCCTAGAATATTCAGTGGATAGTAGATTTGCATAACTGTCTATTCTTGCTATCCCTTCTTTCTTTCCTCTTTCTTCACTGGGATTTGGTTACTATTTTTTCACGGACTGGAGAAATTGTTTGGCTAACTGGTAACGATTAAACTACTTCAATACTTACTTCAGTTGCTACTGTAATTCCAGAGGTTGGTGAGTGCAATTGTCATAAAGGTATTTAGTACAGTGTTACCTGTACTCAAGACACAACAACTGAGGAACAACAGAGCATAGAAAAAAGAGAAACACATAAATAAAAAAATGGGTAGATTGAAAACAAATAAAACTGCTACTCCAATGAATGAAGACAAGAGCCCAGAAGAAACTACAAATCAGTCAGAAGTAACCATAGATAAGAAAAGTATGCAAGCAATAATAAACTTATTCATCACAGAAATGAAAACAACATTGGAGGAAAGGAATGGAAGTATTAGGGAAACAACAGTTGAGACCCCCAAGGAAAATACTGATTATCTTGAGGCAATTAGAGAACTGAAAGCTGAAATAGCTGCAATGAAGAAAGAAGCTGAGGCAAGGGAAAGCAGACTAACAGAAGCAGAAAACAGAATTAGTCAGACAGAGGATGAGTTAGAGAAAACAAAGAAAGAGGTGAAAGAGCTTAAAAAGAGATTGAGAGACACTGAAAACAACAACAGAGACATATGGGATGATATCAAAAGAAGTAACATTCGTATAATTGGCCTGCCAGAGGAAGAAAGAGAGGAAGGGGAAGCAAACATTCTAGAGGAAATAATACAAGAAAACTTCTCAGACCTGAAGAACAGAAAGGATATCAAGGTTCAAGAGGCCCAGAGAGTACTAAACAGAATCAACCCAGACCTGAAGACACCAAGACACATCATAGTCACAATGAGAAGAAGTAAGGATAAAGAAAGGATCCTAAAGGCTGCAAGAAAGAAACAAAAAGTCACATACAAGGGAAAACCCATAAGATTATCTGCAGACTTCTCCACTCAAACTCTAAAAGCCAGAAGGGAGTGGCAAGATATCTATCGAGCCCTGAATGAAAAAGGGTTTCAACCAAGGATAATATATCCTGCTAGACTTTCATTCAAGCTAGATGGAGGGATCAAAACCTTCTTAGACAAACAACAATTAAAGGAGGCAACCATCACCAAGCTGGCCCTGAAAGAGGTACTAAAAGACCTCTTATAAACAAGAACATCACTATAATACTTGCAATGTATCACAGTAAACAAATTGTTTTTTAGAACAATGGCACTACAATACATTAAATCCATAATATCAATAAATGTCAATGGCTTAAACTCACCCATCAAAAGGCACAGGTTGGGCGGATGGATCAGAAAACATAACCCAACCATATGATGCTTGCAAGAATCCCATCTGTCACAACAAGATAAACACAGACTTAAAGTGAAAGGATGGAAAACTATCATACAGGCTAACGGTCCACAAAAAAGGGCAGGAACAGCCATTCTCATCTCTGACACAATAGATTTTAAATTAAATAAAGTAATAAAAGATAGGCAAGGACATTACATAATGATTAGAGGATCAATCAGCCAAGAAGACTTAACAATTATTAACATCTATGCACCCAACAAGGGACCATCTAAATACATTAAGCATCTACTGAAAGAATTTCAAAAATACATCAATAGTAATACAATAATAGTGAGAGACTTCAATAACCCACTCTCACACTTAGATCAACAAAGCAGAGAACCAATAAAAATACAAGAGAATTGAATGAACAGATTGACAGACTAGACCTCTTGGAAATTTTCAGACTCTTCCACCCAAAAAAACTGGAATACACCTTCTTTTCAAATCCACATAACACATACTCAAGGATAGACCACATGTTAGGCCACAAAGACAGCACCAACAAATTCAAGAGCATTGAAATCATCCCAAGTATCTTCTCAGACCACAGTGGAGTAAAACTAACATTTAACAACAAATGGAAAATTATTAAAAGACATAGAATTTGGAAACTAAACAACATGCTCCTTAAGAACCTATCAAAATATTTGGGACACAGCTAAAGCAGTACTGAGAGGGATACTTATAGCCATACAATCACATATTAAACACCAAGAAGAAGCCCAAATGAACGACCTTACTGCACACCTCAAGGACTTAGAGGAAGAGGAACAAAGGAACCCTAAAGCATCCAGACAGACAGAAATCACTAAAGTTAGAGCAGAAATAAACAACATCGAAAATAAAAGAACCATACAAAAGATCAATGAAGTTAAATGTTGGTTCTTTGAAAGATTAAACAAAATTGAGAAACCCCTAGCCAGACTCACCAAACAAAAAAGAGAGAAGACTCAAATTAATAGAATTGTAAATGATGCAGGAGATATCACAACTGACACCACAGAAATCCAGAGAATCCTGTGAAACTTCTATAAAGAACTATATGCCACCATGCTAGAAAATCTGGAAGAAATGGAACAATTCCTAGAAACCTATGCACTTCCAAAACTGAACCAAGAAGAACTACAAAATCTAAATGCACCAATC
The DNA here is from genome assembly GCF_950295315.1 of Erinaceus europaeus. NCBI lineage: Eukaryota > Metazoa > Chordata > Mammalia > Eulipotyphla > Erinaceidae > Erinaceus > Erinaceus europaeus. Next base: position 105,825,339 of record NC_080166.1, read on the forward strand.
ACAGACAAAGAAATGGAAACCGTTATTAAGAATCTCCCCAACAACAAAAGTCCTGGACCAGATGGCTTCACAAACGAATTCTACAAAACTTTCAGGAAACAGTTAATGCCCATACTTCTTAAGCTAATCCATAAGATTGAAGAAACAGGAATACTCCCTTCCACCTTTTATGAAGCCAACATGACCCTGATACCAAAAGCTGATAGGGACAGAACAAAAAAGGAAAACTACAGACCAATATCTCTGATGAACATAGATGCCAAAATATTAAACAAGATCTTGGCCAACCGGATACAGCAACACATCAAAAAGATTGTTCATCATGACCAAGTGGGATTCATCCCAGGAATGCAAGGCTGGTTCAACATCCGTAAATTAATCAATGTCATTCACCACATCAATAAAAGCAAAGCCAAAAACCACATGATTATCTCAATAGATGCAGAGAAAGCCTTTGACAAAATCCAACACCCGTTTATACTCAAAACTCTACAAAAAATGTGAAGAGATGGGAAATTCCTCAAGATAGTGTAGTCTATATATAACAAACCTACAGCCAACATCATACTCAATGGACAGAAGCTGAAAGCATTCCCCCTCAGATAGGGGACTAGACAGGGCTGTACACTGTCACCCTTACTCTTCAACATAGTATTGGAAGTTCTTGCCATAGCAATCAGGCAAGAGAAATAAATCAAAGGAATACAGATTGGAAGGGAAGAAGACAAACTCTCACTATTTGCAGATGATATGATAGTATACATAGAAAGACCTAAAGAATCCAGTAGAAAATTACTGGAAGTTATTAGGCAATATAGCAAGGTATCAGGCTACAAAATCATTGTACAAAAATCAGTGGTATTTCTTTATGCAAACACTAAATCTGAAGAAGAAGACATCCAGAAATCACTCCCATTTACTGTTTCAGCAAAATCATTAAATATCTAGGAATAAAGTTGACCAAAGAAGTGAAAGACTTGTATGCGGAAAACTATGAGTCGCTACTCAAGGAAAGAGAAACTGATACCAAGAAATGGAAAGATATCCCATACTCATGGATTGGAAGAATAAATATCATCAAAATGAATATTCTCCCCAGAGCCATATACAAATTTAATGCAATACCCATCAAAGTTCCACCAAGCTTCTTTAAGAGAATGGAACAAACACTACAATCATTTATCTTGAACCAGAAAACACCTAGAATTGCAAAACCATCTTTAGGAAAAGAAACAGAAATGGAGGCATCACACTCCCAGACCTTAAACTATATTAAAAAGCCATCATCATCAAAACAGCATGGTACTGGAACAAAAATAGGCACACAGACCAGTGGAACAGAATTGAAAGCCCAGAAGTAAATCCCCACACCTATGGGCATCTAATCTTTGATAAGGGGGCCCAAAGCATTAAATGTAAAAAGGAGGCTCTCTTCAATAAATGGTGCTGGGAAACCTGGGTTGAAACATGCAGAAGAATGAAATTGAACCACTTTATCTCACCAGAAACAAAAATCAACTCCAAATGGATCAAAGACCTAGATGTCAGACCAGAAACAATCAAATACTTAGAGGAAAACATTGGTAAAACACTTTCCCATCTACACCTCAAGGACATCTTTGATGAATCAAACCCAATTGCAAGGAAGACTAAAGCAGAAACAAACCAATGGGACTACATCAAATTGAAAAGCTTCTGCACATCCAAAGAAACTATTAAACAAACAGAGAGACCCCTCACAGAATAGGAGAAGATCTTCACATGCCAGACATCAGACAAGAAACTAATCACCATAATATATAAAGAGCTCAGCAAACTTAGCACCAAAAAAAGCAAATGACCCCATCCAAAAATGGGCAGAGGAAATGAACAAAACATTCACCTCAGAGGAGATCCACAAGGCTAACAAACATATGAAAAACTGGTCTAGGTCACTGATTGTCAGAGAAATGCAAATTAAGACAATACTAAGATACCACCTCACTTCTGTAAGAATGGCATACATCAAAAAGGACAGCAGCTACAAATGCTGGAGAGGATGTGGGGACAGAGGAACCCTTTTACATTGTTGGTGAGAATGTAAATTGGTACAGCCTCTGTGGAGAGCAGTCTGGAAAACTCTCAGAAGGCTAGACTTTTACCTTCCATATGATCCAGTAATTCCTCTCCTGAGGTTATACCCCAAGGACTCCATAACACCCAACCAAAAAGAGGTGTGTACTCCTATGTTCATAGCAGCACAATTCATAATAGCTAAAACCTGGAAGCAACCCAGGTGCCCAACAACAGATGAGTGGCTGAGAAAGCTGTGGTATATATACACAATGGAATACTATGCAGCTATCAAAAACAATGAACCCACCTTCTCTGACCCATCTTGGACAGAGCTAGATGGAATTATGTTAAGTGAGCTAAGTCAGAAAGATAAAGATGAGTATGGGATGATCCCACTCATCAACAGAAGCTGACTAAGAAGATCTGAAAGGGAAACTAAAAGCAGGACCTGATCAAATTGTAAGTAGGGCACCAAAGTAAAAACCCAGTGGTGAGGGGTAGACATGCAGCTTCCTGGGCCAGTGGGGGGTGGGAGTGGGTGGGAGGGATGGGTCACAGTCCTTTGGTGGTGGGAATGGTGTTTATGTACACTCCTAGCAAAATGTAGACATATAAATCAGTAGTTAATATGAGAGGGGGGAAATCACTTGTATGTCTCAAAGTTTCTCAAAAGACAAACTGAAACTTTTTAATATATAGGCTATGTATTTGATATGTGGACTCTCTCAAAAGCCTAGACCAAGTAGAATAGAAGCATCCAATAGCACAGCTATATACAAGATACTGGATACTGTACAGCAAACCATAACAAAGGGACTTTTCAAAGTTAACCCAATTAACAAATAATGTGATGATAATATTAACTATCAATTGTCTTTTTGAACCCTAAGACAGCAGGAACCTCACATCTCCACTATAGAGCCCCTACTTCCCCCAGTCCTGGAACCCTTGGATAGGGCCCACTTTCCCGTATGCATCTCCCAATCCAAACCAAATAATATTGTATCCGCCGATCACAACCTAACCAAAGCAACGATTGCCACCTCAACATGCTTCACCTCAGACTGTATCCGGAGTCTTCACATGTGGAATGACAACCCTTCAGCTTCATTACTCGGGTGAGACCTTTCCTTTTATAGTACACTCTAATTTCATCTCAGGTAGTTCACTTTCTAACAAAGTCCCAAAATCCTAGATATACACCAGTTTCTGTGAGAGAGAGCTTATATGCACACGTATCCATAAACTACTGCAAAATATATACCTGAAAGCAGAAGTACACTAGAGTTTGCAGTTAGTACCGCCCTAACACTTCCTCTCCACTATTCCAAGCTTGGGATCCATGATTGCTCAACAAATTGTTTGGCTTCATATGTTAACTCTTTTCAATCACCAGTTTCCAGATGCCACCAGGATGCTGGCCAGGCTTCCCTGGACTGAAGACCCCACCAATGTGTCCTGGAGCTCAGCTTCCCCAGAGACACACCTTACTAGGGAAAGAGAGTGGCAGACTGGGAGTATGGACTGACCAGTCAATGCCCATGTTCAGCGGGGAAGCAATTACAGAAGCCAGACCTTCTACCTTCTGCAACCCTCAATTACCCTGGGTCCATGCTCCCAGAGGGCTAGAGAAAGGGAAAGCTATCATGGGAGGGGGTGGGTTATGGGGATTGGGTGGTGGGAATTGTGTGGAGTTGTACCCCTCCTACTTTATGTTTTTGTTCATTAATCCTTTCTTAAATAAAAAATTAAAAAAAAAATAAAAATAAATTAAAAAAAAGAAAGTTGCCAGCTGAGGAAACCAGTTAAAAAAAATCATGTTAAATGTCTACAGAGTGTATATATAGAAAACAAAGGCACAGCGAGTTTAGCACACGTGGCACAAAGCACAAGGACCTGAGGAAGGATCCCGGTTTGAGCCCCGGCTCCCCACCTGCAGGGAAGTCGCTTCACAAGTAGTGAAGCAGGTCTGCAGGTGTCTCTCTTTCTTCCCCTCCTCTCTCCATTGCTCTCTGTCCTATCCAACAATGATGACAGCAATAACAGCAACAATAATTACAAGGGCAACAAAAGGTAATAAATAAATAAATAAATACTTTCTTAAAAAAAAGAATACAGAGGCAGAAGAAACTGACCAAAACCTAAGTGATGTAAATATTTCACAGTATCATTTTTATCACTTATTATGTGATAAAATATGTGAACATATTTGGTTTTTGTGGGAAAATGTTCTTATACTTTTACATTAATTCCTCCAAACAGGAGTTTAAAAAATATCAAGGTATGTTAAGTGCAAATGACTTTGGGGAAGGAGGGAGCTAGCAGGGGCAGAAGGCCTTAGGGATTCAGGTACATAATAGTAGAAAAAGACTTAAGGAATTGGGAAGATTGTTTTCCAGATACCTATCACAGGGTAATGAGAAATTGTACTGGTGTGTACCCATATATTAACAACTGTACTATAAACCATTAACTCATCTCAATAAAATTATAAAAATAGAAAATGGCTTCAAGTGTTCAAAAATACTATAAAAACCATTAATAAGTTGCCCTATTATTTTTGTTTGATTGTTTTTGCTTTATTCTGTTATAGTATTGTATTTGTCACCTTGAACTGAAAACTCTTCTCCTTATTAGTACTATAATATTAATATCCTCATGGTACAAAAAAAAGTTGTAAATCACTGAACTTCTAGGTGACAAAATCCAGAATTTCATACTCACATCTATTTTATTTTTGAGACTAATACTCTTAATCTGTTTTATGTTACTCCTTGGGCAAGGAGGGAAAGAAGCAATTTCTGTCTGTAGAGAGATTAACTATAGGAGAAATAGTGAAATATATTGTACTCTCTGACAAGAGTTAATTCTGTCTTAAATTATTCCAAGACACTTCCTCACCGCTGCCCACAATCAATATAGATTTGCTATGCTAAAGTTACCGCAGCTCAGTGAGCATAGTAGCGTATTGTATAATCTTGATTTTGTCTGTACTCTGACTGCTAGTGCACAGTTTGTCTTCACTACTGTGACTACAAATCTCTTAGTAACCTTTTCAGACCCAGTTAAAAACCTCATCAATTAAACTTTCCCAGGCAGAGTTTACTGTTCCCATCCTCAGCACAAGTTAATATACCTCTTAATTTAAGTCTGCAAGCAATAAAAAATGTGTATTAATAATTAAACATGCTGGGGACTAGGTGGTGGAACACCAGGCTAAGCATGCATATTATACTGCACATGGACCCAGGTTCAAGCCCTTGCTCCCCACCTGCAGGGAGAAAGCTTCACAAGTGGTGAAGCAGGGCTGCAAGTATCTCTATTTTTCCCATTCTATCTCCCCCTCCCTTCTAAATTTCTCTGTCTCTATCCAATAATAAATAAATTAAATTTAAAAAAGAAATAGAGAGAACACCTCTTTATAATAATAATAATACCCACAATAGAGGAAGGTGAGTCTTAAGTTAAAGGAACAGAAATGTTGAAATTTTTAATGGTAATTTAAAACTGATCTTGAGAATGTCTATAAAGGATAGTAACGAAGTCTCAGACTCTGAAACTAAACTGATTGGGATAGAATTTCAGCTCTGCTACTCCATATCCATGGGAAAATTTCAGAATTATATAAATGCAGTGTACTCCAATTTTTTTTTTTGCAAAGGAATACTTTTTTCATGTGAAGCACTAACAAGTTACCTTAAACAGTTAGTGTAAGAAATAAACAAGTTAATAATAAGAGTTTAAAAAGGTACCTATACATTAGTGTCTGTTTAATGTTACAAAGATGAGAAATACATGTAATTAATGTAATTAGAAAGTCTGTGACGAAAAGCTTGTGAAAAAATAATGTCCTCCTCACCTGTAGGGGTAAAGTTTCAGAGTCGTGAAGCAATACTGCAGGTGTCTCTCTGTATCTCTCCCTCTGTATATCCCTCTTCCTCTTGAGTTCTGGCTGTCTCTGTCCAATAAATAAAAATAATAAAAATTAAAAAATAAAAAGTTCAAATCCTTGAAAGTCAATCATTCTTTTTTAAAAAAAAGTGTCTTTATAGCAATACAGTTTATATGCTACCCAGCAAAAACCTGTGCTAGTTTGACAAAAAGCAGAAACCAGATCAGAATCATTCCATTTAGCATGTTTGGTCACTCTAAGAAGCATAGAAGTAGATCTGAAACATGAAAAAAAAAAAAAAAAGAAAGTTCAAGCCCAGTCCACATCAGACTATAGGAATCTTTGGGATTATGGTGTTTGTTTATCTTTGTCTTTTTCTTTCTTTCCTTTTTTAATGCTTTAATATTAGTATCTTATATATTTTTAATTTTTACTAGTGATTTAATAGTGATTATCAAGATTGAAGGATAACAGGGACGCAATTCCACATAGTTCTCATCACTAGAGTTTCCTCTGCCATCCCCTTCATTGGAAGTGTCCCTATTCTTTATCCTTCTGGGGGTATGGATCAAAATTCCTTATGGTGTGCAAAAGATGGAAAGTCCGGCTTCTGTAATTGCTTCTCAGCTGGACACAGGCATTGGCAAGTCGATCCATACTCCCAACCTGTTTTTATTTTTCCCTAGTGGAGCCTGGCTCTGGAGAGGTGGAGTCCAGGATACATTGGTGAGGTTGTCTGCCCAGAGAAGTCAGGTTGGCATCATGGTAGCCAGTTGGTGGCTGATAATCATTAAAATATAAAACAGGACAAATTGTCTAATAAACAGAAACTCAAAGGTAAGAACAGAGCAGATAGAACTGAGATCTTTGTGTGGGAAAAAGCTAGGAAGTCTATTTTAAGTATATTTCATGTGACTTGACTAATTTTTGCCTGAGGACAATAATTAACATGCAGGTGGGCTAAAAGTTGTCTGGGAAGATGGTCAGAGTAGAGATTAGGAGTAGAAAGCTGGGTTAGGACAGAATGTAGCTCTGAAATATGAGGAAAGTGTATGCCACCACAAGGGTACAGTGTTTAGTTCCACGAATGGTTCCTCTGGGTGACTTCCGGAGTTCAATTAAGAGCCTAAGGCTTCTTTCTATAGCTCTAAACAACAGTTCTGAGCTCCTTTCTTTGAGTCACTAGGTTCTGAATATTTCTCCATGGGTCCTTCAAATCTGTCACCTGGATTTGACACAATAGCAAATATGGTATCCACCAGCAATATATTGGGTTGTCGGAAATTCATGATGCATTTTTGCATAGAAAAACATGGGAAAATACATCATGTGTTTTCTGACAACCCAATAGTACCTTGTCTCCACCTGAGTCTTTTTCTCCCTCTTCTCCTATTCCCACAGCCCACACACAATCACCAACTCTCAGACAGTGATATAATATTCTTTACCAGAAACTCCAGCTGTGTGCTAATGAAATTCATTGAAATATTTCATTTTAACATTTTTCCCCCTAGAGGAAATCAACATTCCGAGACTAGGTTGCCATTGCTCTATCCCAGAAGTCCATTATCACTTTTTATCAGTCTCCTTCCTGGAAACAAGAACTTAATGTCATTATTGTTAACTATAGTATTAGTGTTAACAAATGAGCTAAGGCATTGTTTAAAGGGTGCCATTGGACCAGAATTTCCCAAACTTTAGTGTCATCTACAAGTCTTACTGAAATACAGGTTGCTTACTTCTTTCCTGTTGAGATTAAATAGAAGTTCTCGGCACAGTGTGCCAGAGTGGGCTTCTAATGAGACTCTAGTAGGTACTGCCTCTGCTCAGAGAACCATACCTTGAGTACTTTTCATGTAGCTTGTATGTTTACACATATTCTCCCATTCTAGCAACCATTCATCATGAAGAATTTCAAATTATAATATATACATTGTTCTTTGTTTTAGTGAGACATCACATAGTATCTGTCATATTGTAAAAAAATACTTTTTTGTTATCACTAGGGTTTCACAAATCCAGGCCAACTGTTTCAAATAGAAAGAAAATGTGGTGTGGAGAGAGAGAGAGAGAGAGAGAGAGAGAGAGAGAAACACCGAAGTAGAAGCCGGGTGCAACCCTGGGTAACATACATATCACAGAAGCACATTATCCATGCAGACTCTTTTTTTATAAGATTACTAATTGAACACTAATTACATAATGATCTCTTGGACTTCCCTTTTCTCATATTCAAATGAGGGCATCTGTTGAAATTACTGCTGAGATTTTTTTTTCCACTAGATTGAAATAAGAATGTGAGAACAAGGGATATCACTTGGAATTTTACCCAGTATGGTATTAATTGGGATGCTGACATCTAATCATGTATTCAAAAATAATGAAGAGAACAATGCATCTTTTGTGTCTGACACTATCTTGGGGACAGAGGCATGACTGTAAAAGTAGTCAAGGTCCCTGCTTTCATTGATTAGGAAAATTAGTATTATGAGAGCATGCAAAAAGAATTTGAATAGAATGATCCCCAGATAGGGAGGTCATTGTTCTTACAGTATTGCAATAATATAGTTGTAAAACCCTATCATAATTCAGGTTGTAAATGAATCATGGAGAAGGAAGAGTGGGTGGAAACATTTAAGAACTGGGGCTCTGTGGTGGTGCACCTGATTAAGCGCCCATGTTACAGTGTGCAAGGACCTGAGTTCGAGGCCTCAGTACCCACCTGCAGGGGGAAAGCTTTGAGAGTGGTAAAGCAGTGTTGCATGTCTCTCTCTGTCTCTCTCCCTCTCTATCACCCCCTTCCCCCTTGATTTCTGGCTGACTCTATCCAATAAATAAAAAAGAATAATAAAAATATTTAAAAATAGTAAGAACTCAATGTTCAATCTAATGTCAAGGGGTAGATTAAAATGGTGCATAAGCACAATATAAGTATACATACATATGTATACATATAATTTTTAAGTTGGGTAAAACCATAGTATTTCTAAAAAGTGCTTATATAATCACGGGGTTGTGACCTTAACTAATCAAATGATTATCATACAGGTGCTGTTGATATTTCTCAGTATTCCAGCATGAGCAAATAAACCACATCCTAAAGATGTCATTTTGCTCATGCTATGCTGTTATCATTCAACTTTTTTGTTATTTTGCTGCTTCCTTAAAGGGTATCCGTTGCTTTTCCCAACAGGCAGAAAAAAGGCCAACCCACCAGGTCCCCTCAAACTTTCACTGATGAGACCTTAAGGCTGTTTATATTAACCATGCAAATTTGAAAAAACCCAACCTGTCTTCTGTTGTTTAATCTCACAGCCCAATTTGTTTCTGAGGCTGGTGTTTTTCGCAGCTGTGCAGCAGTATCTTTGCTTTTCCCAAAGACAAAATATAAGAAATAAATAAATAAATAAATAAATAAATGGATGGGCAAAATGTTCCAATAGCTTAGATCACTGCTTTAAAAAATGGTAATTTCCATCTCAGGTGGTTCACTTTCTAACAAAGTCCCAAAACCTAGCATATGTTCACACATATCCGTAAACTACTGCAAAATATATACCTGAAAGCAGAAGTACACTCGAGTTTGCAGTGAGTACCCCCTAACACTTCCTCTCCACTATTCCAAGCTTTGGGTCCATGATTGCTCAACAATTTGTTTGGCTTTGTATGTTGACTCTCTTTTCAGTCACCAGGTTCCAGATGTCATCAGGGTGCCAGCCAGGCTTCCCTAGACTGAAGACCCCACCAATATGTCCTGGAGCTTTGCTTCCCCAGAGACCCACCCTACTAGGGAAAGAGAGAGGCAGATGGGAGTATGGACCGACCAATCAACGCCCATGTTCAGCGGGGAAGCAATTACAGAAGCCAGACCTTCTACCTTCTGCAACCCACAGTGACCCTGGGTCCATGCTCTCAGAGGGATAGAGAATGGGAAAGCTATCAGGGGAGGTGGTGGGATATGGAGATTGGGTGGTGGGAATTGTGTGGAATTGTATCCCTCCTATCCTATGGTTTTGTTAATTTATCCTTTATTAAATAAAAATAAATAAATAAAAAATAGAAAAAGGTAATTAAGGACTCTGAACAGACACAGCCAATCTATTTGCAGTTATAAACAAGAAGAAGATGTGTGTGTGTGTCAGGTATTTTCTGGAACTGGGCCCTATGCATAACAGTCACTCACAAGCACACTTTGAAAAGTAATGACAAAATGGAAGTGAGTAAGCAGTTTCTCCCATCCCAAAACAGTAACTTCCCTTATAATTATTTAAAAACATCTGGCTTTGGAATATTGAAGAAAATATATGAGTTTGAGTTAAAATCCTCCTGCTGTTAAATAAAATAAAGACACATATATTTATGTATCCAGGCTTAAAATGTCCCTCAGTTGAGCCATTTCTAAAGGAAGCATCTTTAACACAGGTCTCTGAGACTGTGAGGTATAAAGAAAAAAAAATGAATATCTCTGAACTCTAAATCTAAAATTGAGTTGGAACAAAGACTAGTATAGTAGGAAATAAGAACATCAAAAGAGAGATTCAATCAATAGTGTTCTAGTCTGCATTTAATATAATGTTTATTTTTAATTAGTGTGTAAATCTTACCACCTTGACTGTTCAAATATTGTCTATAAGGTATTTCATTATTTGGCCTTTTGCTTCTTTCTTTTGTGTGTGTGTGTGTGTATAGCCTTTCCTAAAAGCATATATCCTTGTGTGTGTGTGTGTGTGTGTGTGTGTGTGTGTGTGTATGTGTGTGTGTACAGCCTTTCCTAAAAGCATATATCCTTTTGTGTTCCTCTGCCATTATTTGCACTGATGATGTTGCTATTACTGTTATTCTCATCCCTTCTTATTTCACTATGATTTTATTACATGTGGTGTCAAGGGTCAAATTCAGGATCACATTCATACAAGGCATGCATTCTACCACTGAGTCACCCTGCCCACCAGAAGAGTCCTTACATTTTTGTATCTTACTTGTAATTCAAGGTCTTCCTTAGTTTTAGTCAGCCTCACCCTAGAAGGCAGCATTAATTTAATATTTTAGCAATAGCTCTACTAATACTGTGCTTATTGTGCTATGCTATGAGGATTTTTATAATAATTCCTTGGTGAACTAGAAACTCCATTAGGATGCCCTTGTGAAATTGTCACTCAGTTATCCTCAGCTATTCATCAGTTAAAATGAGTAATTAATCCAGTGATTTTTATTCTGATAAATTATCTATTGGGGCTGGGTGTTGGCAGACCTGGTTGAATGCATGTTATAATGTGTAAGGAGCTAGGTTCAAGCCCCTAGTCTCCCCCTTCAAGGAGAAAGCTTTGTGAGTGGTGAGGCAGTGTTGCAGGTGTCTCTCTCTTTAATTAATTTTAAATTTTTGTATTATATTGATTTACTTATTGGATAGAGACAACCAGAAATCAAGACAGAAGGGAGAGATAGAGAGGGAAAGAGACAAAGAGACACCTACAGCACTGCTTCACCACTTACAAAGCTTCCCCCCTGCACGTGGAGACCAGACGCTCAAAACTGGGTTCTTGGACAAAGTAATGTGCACTCAACCAGGTGTGCCAACACCTGGCGCCTCTCTCTCTCTCTATCACCTCCTTCCCTCTTGATTTCTAGCTGTCTCTATCCAATAAATAAAGATAATATTTTTTAAAATGTCCACCTGATGTTTTCTCTTACTAGCAATAATTAACAATACTTATTTATTTCTAGCTTATAATACAGTTTATTTAAATTATTTTAAATATATATATATTTAAATATATATATATTTATATATATATAAATTAAAAATTAAATATATATATAAATATATATATATTTAAATATATATATTTAAATATATATATATATTGCAATATCAATCAAATGCAGTTTTGGGAAGTTCATCATGAAAATATGATGCTTTTAAGTATGAATGGCATTCCTTTACTACTTGCCCCCTCGAAGCTTTTTCATTTTAGCAAATGACCAATGTTTTCTTGATTTCAGAAGCAGAACATGGCATAAGGTTTCACTGAGAGAAAGCATACCTTCAGTGGACCAATTAATTATGTACTTTGTATCTGTGTTCTGCTCAGAATTGTCTCCTACATCAAGGCACTTCAGTCCTAACTGAAAATTTAATCAAGCAGGAGCAGTGTAGTTTAAGCAAGGTAATATTTTAGATAGGAGTAAATAGAACTTAAAAAGAAGATAAACATACCACTTTAATTGAAAAACTAGGTGTCTCTATATAGTTAGAAGGAAATAGAAATAAAAAGTCTTGTAAGTTAATGTAGCACAACTGTACTTTCAAATGTTGGAGGAAAAGATAAGAAGGTTTAACAATGACGTTTCAGATGAGCATTCCCCTACACGTAAAGCATTATCTGCTATGAAATGCTATGAGGACAAAGTTCCTGGAGTACTAATCATCTTCAAAGGGACCACTCCTTCTGGAGAAACGAGGTTACATGTCTTGCCTTAGGGAAAATTTTGCAAAAGGAACTACAACTTGCTTATCCCTCTTGATGAATTATTTAAGTTTCCTGAATCCATCTTTTCGTTTACAACTGGTAAATACACAAGTGAGTAAGCCTAGCCTTATTTTAGAATAAGATTGTTTGCCTTTTAGCCATGGAAGGGGGATTATGAGATTCTGAACCAGGATTATGAGCTCACAAACCACTGTACCACTGTAAATATTAAGTTTAAGAACTGAAACTGATAACTCCCTAAAGTGAAGATGCATGCCTAAATCTGAGCCTTTCTGACTCCTCCCTCCTCTGAAGAGTGTAAGCCCACAAAGTCCGTTGTATTTAAGTTGTTTCATCAAAGACCAAGTAAAATGGGTATTCCACCTATTATACAAGTGATAGTATTTGCACATATTATTATTGATTGTTTATGTTTGCATCTTTCTATAGCTAGTGTAGTCTTCAAAAATACAAATGGCATCAAGCTAGAATTTGTGTTACAATGTTAGAAATAAGTTAATTTATTTTTAATAGATTTACTCCCATAACTGAAACACTGAATTTGAAAAACTAGAAAAAATGTAGTTAATTCACTTTATAGGTTCCTATGACAGCCTACATATAATTACTCTAGAGAAAGCTTCGGGAATAATTCTAAGCTGCCGTAGAAAACGAACCTCTAACTCTGGAAACAATTTGATGAAACTCATCTAGGTTCCTATTAAACAGCTGGAGTCATTCATAAGCCACAATTTTTTTTTTTCTCTCTTGAGAAAATTCTGTTCCATATCAGAGGTGGCAATGGCTCATAACATCATTTATCTGGATAAATAGAAACAAAGTATACATCTGAAGCAAACTACCAAGGTTCTGTTGTAAAAAAAAATAAATAAGTCACAGAAACAGAATAGAAAAGAAAGCGAGGGTTGGTAATGAGGCAACTTATCAGTTGGGAAGCTTGTCTAGACAGCAGTCTGCGAAGTAAGCTTCAGAATGAGGAAATGAAATGCTGATTTAATGCCCAAAAGAGTTAGGGTGATGGTGTGTGTGTGTGTGAATTTTCTGGGGTAAACCATGCATATTCATAAGAGACAAAGGTGTGCACAAGCAACAGAGGAACATACAGTACTTCTGCAGTATATATACAGAAAGTGGGGGAAAAATCACATCAGGGAAGTATTTTTTTGACATGGTAATCAGGAGAAGGAAGACTATAGTTCAGAAAGGGCTCCATTGAGCAGTTTCCATTGAACCGTTCTATTTAGCCAGAGGTCTGAATCCTTTTGAGTACAAAGATATTTGTAAAGTTCTATTTTGGCCCAATAATAGCTGATGCAAGGAAGAAGTTTTCAGGTAGACTAAATCACAACCTAATCCAGTGTATACCTTAATTCCAGAGAGTTTAATCTCAACTTAGACAAGAAGAATTGCAGTTTTGGCAGTTCAGTCCATGTGCCTTCTCTCACAAGCTTTGGCTATATGAGTAGTTTTCTTAACCTCTGTATGTCAATTGATACTAGACCTCGTTTTGCGTAAATAAATACTCATTGATATCCCTAAAGTTATGTGGTTGTATATTTTTTGGTTTTCTTCTCTTTACCTAGATACCACTTTTCCGAGGGCTGAGTCATCCTTTTTTGCAAATTCAGTTCAGCCACTCAATAAAAACTGGGGAACTATTATAGAAGTCTGCCAGTTACACTTTTCTTTCTTTTTTCAATCTTTATTTATTCCCTTTTGTTGCCCTCGTTTTATTGTTGTAGTTATTATTGTTCTTATTGATGATGTCATTGTTGTTGGGTAGGACAGAGAGTAATGGAGAGAGGAGGGGAAGACAGAGGGGGAGAGAAAGATAGACACCTGCAGACCTGCTTCATCACCTGTGAAGTGACTCCCCTGCAGGTGGGGAGCTGGGGGCTCAAACCAGGATCCTTACACTCATCCTTGTGCTTTGTACCACCTGCACCTAACCTGCTGCACTACCACCCTACTCCCCAGTTACACTTTTCTATTATCTTTAAACATACTTTGGAGACACTTATTGAAACATATTATATTTACAATATTATAAAATTACTGGATTATACTTCCATATCATATCCACTACCAAAGTTATATACCCAGAGCTACACCCCAATTCCCCACTCACTGATAACCACCATAGTTCTCACAAAGTCTGAGAGAACATCTGGTCATTCTTCTTTATGTTTGTTAGCTCATGAGCTTTAATTTTTCTTTTTTTTAATTAGTAATTTATAAAATTCTAAGGCAAAGTGGTATAACTCCATGCCATTCCCACCACCAGAGTTCTGTGTCCCCACCCCTCTCCGCAGAAACTGCAATACTTCTCCCAGGGTCATAGATATGGGTTAACTATATATTTAAACAGTTTCTGTGCATATTATATATATATATATATATATATTCCATTTTATTCACTCCTATGGCCTTGCCTTTACTTCATTTCTAAGTTTCAAGTATTCTTCCTTTTCCCTCTTCACACTCAGATAAATGAGAGCATCAATTTTCTTGTTTATAATTTTTCATTTGTTATTAATAATATACTAAAGTATTGTAATATTACAATGTATAGTTCCACACCACATCTACCACCAAAGTTCTCTATCTATGCCATCCCAAAGATAACCACCATAGTTCTCACAAGTGTTACAAAGAGTTTGCTTGCTTCTGTTCTCTTTGAAATTTTTTTTGGGGGGGGAAATTTCATGTAGATCAGATTTCTAGATTACACATATGAGTGAAACCACCTGCTAGTTGTTTTTCATCTCTTCTTTTGTTAAGCATAATCACATCTGGTGACTCCATTTTGTGCCCCAAAACATGAGATCATCCTTTTTGATAATAGAATAGTATTCCATGGAATATATATCCTATAACTTCTTTAGCCATCCATCTGTTGATGGGCATTTAGGCTTCTTCCACTCTTTGGCTATAGTAAATAAAGCAGCTGTGAACACAGGGCTGCATGTGTCCTTTCTAACCTGTGTTTGAGTCTCCACTGGTTAAATGCTTTACATTTTCTTTTTTCCAAATATGAACTAAACCATCCAATAGTTGTCTTTCACTTTCTTACTTCACTAAGCATAATCACCTTCAATTCCCTCCATTTTATCATGAAAGATAGAATATCAACATTTTTAAAATTTAAGAATAGAATCCCATAACATGGTTATCCAATCATGTGTCCATGACATTCAGGTTGTTTCTGCTTCTTGGCATTTGTTAATAAAGCAACTGTAATTATAGGGATACATAGGCCCATTTGAGTCCTTGTTTTCCTGTTCTTTGGATATATGCTTGGGAGTTGTATTGCAGCATCATAAGGTATTTCCATTTTTATTTGTCTAAGGACTTTCCATACTGTTTTCCAGTATTATTGCACCAATTTTTCATTCCTATCAACAGTGCACAAAGGTTACTTTTTCTACACATCACCTCCAATATTTGTCATTTTGTGTTTTGCTGATGTGGGGCATTTTTATAGGTGATAGTGAGGTGATAGATATCTTATGATGGCTTTAATTTGCATGTCTCTAATTATAAGTGAAGTGGAGCATTTTATTTATATGTATATTGCTCATCTACATGGGTCCTCATGCACTGTAGCATATGCAGTAAACCAGCTGTGCCACCACCCAAACCCCGCTCCCTTCGAGATTTTATCACTGTTATCTTTGTGTTATACTCAGTAGAGCAAATTTCAGAAATACTTAGCTGGAATATCCATGTCACATAGCCAAGCATTTTATCAAGGTTATACTAAGTATTTTTCAGGCAGGCATATTTATAAGTATTCATTGTTGTTTAATAAAATAGCAAATGTGATCCATTGATTAGTGTATAAACAAATTGGTGTTACATTCCAGAGTTTTGAATAAACAATTTAATATTGATATATTATTTTTCATGATATCTATTCACTTCCATTTAATGTATTGTTATTATGTGTGTAGCCAAAAAGTTATATGGACAAAAGTTTCCTGTATTTTGAGGTTTGGTTTTAATATGAATGCTGCAATATGTGGCTATTGATTTTTTTAATTCTCTTTAAAATATTTTATTTTTTTATTGAAAGATATACATAGTGAAAGATAGAGAGGCTCCACTCTGTTGGTTCTAGGGATTGAATGTGAGGAGTTAGAGCCTCAGGCATGACAGTCTTTTGCATAACCATTATGCTGTCTCCCCAGCATGACTGGTGTTTTCAATGATGAAACAGGAAAACTTGAAACAGTTTATACTCATTTTAAACTATTTGAGTACAGTTGCATAGATACAACTATGTACATATTGTAAATAACATTCAGTTTGATATATTAATCGCTGGGGCTGGGTGCCTGCTCCATTTATGCACTGCTCCTAGTGGCCATCTTTTCCATTTTGTTGTTGTTGGGATAGGACAGAGAGAAATTGAGAGAGGAGGTGAAGATAGAGAAAGGGAAAGACAGACACCTGCAGACCTGCTTCACCAGGTGTGAGGCATCCCCCCCCAGGTGGGGAGCGGGGGGGGGGTGGTCTTTGCACTTCAGACTACATGCGCTTAACACAGTGAACTACCGCCTGCCCACTGCCCCCCCACCCAGATTTTTAGGTGTAAATCTAATGTATACTGTGGTGATAGTACAAAATACCAATTTAGAAAACAGCTATGAATACCTTGCACATTTTGAACAAAAGCTGTTTATGTATTTGAACTTAGTTAAGTATCTCTACTTAGCCTGTGGATAATCTATCAGTTGAAATCATACATGCTACTTATTCCTCCTCTTAATTTAGCTTATTGAGATTCAGCACTGTTGGGTGCTTGGATGTAATCAATAGAGATTGCACATTGTTTCCTTATTTTATAAATAGACTCATCACATTTTTAAATCAACATCCTCTGAAATAGTAATAGGGATGAAGAGAGTGTGTGTGTGTGTGTGTGAGAGAGAGAGAGAGAGAGAGAGAGAGAGAGAGAGAGAAAGATCCCGTAGTGATATGTGCATAGAACACTTCCAACTAAATATTCAAATCAGCAGTATTTCAAAGCAACACTGGTTTAGCATTCACTTTGAAAGAAAATTAGGTGCAATGTTCATGAAAGAGAATAGTTCTGTGCAGTTTCAAAAAGGTGAAAAAGAAATACCTAATGTGACACTAATAAAGACAGTTGCTTTTACCAAAGAAGAGTAAAATAATCATTCCATTTGCGAATGTATAAAGATTAAAAGAAAAAAAACCTCCACATACTTTAATAGAAGTTAAACTAGCATGTGGACAGCTTACTGCTCACAGAGAAAAGGTACTATTCATTTGTCTCTTCTTTTAAGAAAATTTCAGTATTTCCTCTTAGTGATATTGGGGAAATCCCTCCAATTCCTGTCTAATCTCTTTCAGAAGTACTCTTTCTTCCTGTCATTTCAGAGTTTAACCTTTAATTTTTGTTGTTATTGTTGTTATTAGGGGAATGATTTACAGGACGCTTGACTGAACAGGGGCACACTTTATGCCTCCATGAAGGTGTCTCCAAACCACTCCTGACACCAGTTTAAGTCCATCTTCCCCATTCTGCACTAGGTCTCCAACGCCCTCTCTACCCCTTCCTGTCTTCCACAAGCAGTCCCTGTTTCACCCTAGTTTTTTGCCTTCTTTGTTTTTTAAGTTCCACCTTTATGTGAGATCATTCAGTATTCATCCTCCTTCTGCCTTAAGTCTTGAAAAATTTTTTTTGTTGTTGTTGTATAAATTGCTTTTATTTTACTTTTTTATTTTTATTTATAAAAAGGAAACATTGACTAAACCATAGGATAAGAGGGGTATAACTCCACACAATTCCCACCACCAGATCTCCGTATCCCATCCGCTCCCTTGATAGCTTTCCTATTCTTTATCCCTCTGGGAGTATGGACCCAAGGTCATTGTGGGATGCAGAAGGTGGAAAATCTGGCTTCTATAACTGCTTCCCCACTGAACATAGGCATTGACTGATTGATCCTTACTCCCAGCCTGCCTCTCTTTTTCCCTAGTAGGGTGGGGCTCTGGGGAAGCTGAGCTCCTAGATACATTGGTGGGGTTGTCTGTCCAGGGAAGTCTGGTTGGCATCATGGTAACATTTGGAACCTGGATGTTGAAAAGAGAGTTAACATACAAAGCCAAACAAATTGTAGAACAATCATGGAACTAAAGGCTGGAATAGTGCAGACAAAGAGTTGGGGGTGGGTCTCCATTTTGTAGATAGCTAGTAGGCATATTTTAGTACCTGAGGAAGATGGATCCTGATATTGGGGCAGCTTGGAAGGTTCCTACTTATGATCACAGAATGTGAGTTCAGATCTTTAGTGATGCTGAGGTCACATAGGCTCCTAAACTGAATATGGGCCCCAGATCACATCAAATCTATGGGAGTTACAATCAACAATATTTATAAACCTTTCCCATATTTGGGAGCTATTCTCTTCCCTGATCCAGCTTTCTGGTCCTTCTGCCAGCCATGACGCCACCTCCCCAGACAATAATTAGGATCCACCTGCATATCAGATTTCAGGCTCAGGCAAAAAAAAAAAAAAAAGTAAGAAAGAAAAAAAAAAGACAAATTCTATATTCTTTTCTTTTCTCTTCTTTCTTTTTAAAATCTCCCCCACCCTATTATTTATTTATTTTTAACTAGAGCACTGCTCAGCTCTGGATTATGGTGCTGTGGGGTGATTGAATTTAAGACTTCAGTGCTGCAGGCATGGTTTTGCATAACCATTATGCTGTCTCCCCACCCCTGTCATTATTCTTCAGATAGAAAGAACTCTGGACTGGGAGTTGCTACTGCTGGTTATGTCAGCAATGAGCTCTGCATCCTTAGGCAACTTGCTTCCCCTTCTGGGTCTTAGCCTCCTTATCTGCACAATGAAATGATCCCCAGAGCCTTGTCAGCTCAATAATTTTGTGGTTCCTTAACTTCTCCTAAAGGGTGGGAAAATCCTGTTTAATGGGATGGTCTGATTAAGGAGATTTACCAGAAGTGCACACTGAACATAAAGGGGTGTTTTTCAGACTCCGAGTACAATAAAGCACTGAGCAACTGAAGGTCTCTATACTTCACTGGAAAGCCCCTTTCTGTGAAACTCAATGTTGAAAGACTCTGAAGCACCAGGAGGAGTTCAGTTTCCTGCCTTCCTAAGCAAAGCAATGTTGGGCAGAAGGAGCCAGGAGTCAAAGTCCAGCCAGCTATTTGGGCTGCAGGGGTGGCAACAGAGTGCAGCCCCTTCCACCTCCCACTCCTCTACAGCCACCTTCCCCTCCTACACACACACTTCAAATCAAGTGCTTTTAGAGAGACTAGATTTGAGTGAGGAATTTAACAGAATTTCTTCATTTTGGGACAGAGTAGTCTTTTCTTTTAGGCCAGTTACCTCTGAGGTGGGACTAGAAGGTCTTACTTTCTGCAAGCCTCCACTGTTGTCCCCAAGCTCGTTATATTAATTGTCTCAATGTGGCTCCTCCCTAAGAGATAGCAAATACTATGACAATGGGAATCTTACTACAAAATTTTACCTGTATTTTATAAAGATATTTGAGTTTCAAGAAGACCCCTAGCTTAAATCAGGATGCTAACTTACATAAGTTAGGTCTAGGGAAACCAGGTCTTCACAAGAAAATGACTCATGTGAGGTCAGTTTTGTCTGTTAGCCAGATAGTGTCAGAACTTCTTTCCACTACACCAGTAATCACTCTACTTTATTTCTTTATGTTACTCTATGGGGTTGTATAATGAATTAAAAGACAGTTTTTGTCACGTAAGTATAGCTTCTTAACTTCCTCCCTTTGAAGAGTGAGCCAGTGCCACTTTATAGTGAGGGCAATGTCCTTGAGAAGCATATCAAAGAGCTTATGATATGTTCCTGATAGAAATTACCAGTGATAATAAGCAGTCTTGTGTTAGTGTTTGCGTGTGTGTTTGTGCAATTGTGTCCTGTGCTGTGACCCATATAGGTTATACAGGTCTATAATCACGTATTAAAATTATAGAGGCAAATGCAAATATCTTAAATTTACTCTTACAAATTTGTTAATTTATAAAAATATGTGAAGCTTTGCTTTAATCAATATGACTTTGGTCATGTCTTTCCAAATTTAAGACCTGAAACAATTCACATAGTTAATTTCAGAGTATATACCCATTCTTTTCCCCACACCATTAACTTTCCTATCTAACATTCCTCTTTCTCTTTCATTTCCAAAACTTCAAAACATAACATTTGGTCATAAACTGCATAAAATGAATCCAAGTATTCACCAAAATATGTGCCGTTGCCACTCAAAGATGATAGATGACCTGGGAGTTGGCACAGTGAGAAGGGCACTGAAGTTAGAAGCATAAGGCTCCAAGTTGGATTCTCATCATCCCATGTGCCAGAATGATTCCCTGTTCTCTTCCTATTTTGTCTCAATAAATCAATAAAAGTATATATTTTTTAAAAAGTTGGAGATGATGGACATAACAGTAAGTGCCGCGAAGAGATGGGGAAAGATAGTGTCCAGCCTGTCTCTTCCTGGCTTCTCATAAGCATCCATGCATAATTACTTCCTTCTACATAAATGATTCCCAAAAGGAATGTGCACGCATAGAGCAAAGCACATAGGGAAGTTAAAAAGGTCTTTTTAAAATATTTATTTATTTTCCCTTTTGTTGCCCTTGTTGATTTTCATTGTTGTTGTAGTTATTATTGTTGTTATCGATGTCATCATTGTTAGATAGGACAGAGAGAAATGGAGAGAGGAGGGGAAGACAGAGATGGGGAGAGAAAGACAGACACCACTTGTTAAGGGACTCCCCTATAGGTGGGGAGCCGGGGGCTTGAACTGGGATCCTTAAGCCATAAAAAGGTCTTTATAATACTAAAGTGTGGAATTTGTCCACATGGTATTTATAATGCCATAAGCAGCTCTAAGTTTTATTCTACTTTTTATGACCTAATTTTATTTTATGTCCTAAATATTTTATTTATTTATTATTTAGTTATTTATTTACTTATTTATTAATGAGAAAGATAGGAGGAGAGAGAAAGAACCAGCTATCACTCTGGTACATGTGCTGCTGGGGATTGAACTTGGGACCTCAAGCTTTGAAATCCAGTGCTTTATCCATTGTGTTACTTCCCGGACCACTATAGTCTAATTTTAAATATCCAAATAGATGCTAGATAATAAACACATTGAGAAATATGGAATTTCTCTACTGGAATTCCCTGTACATCAAATGTTTTTGAGATTTTCTTCCCCTGAATGCTGTTGTGCCCTTTACATAAGTGTTTCTGTATATGTTTATGTTTACATATATGCAAATAGGCTTGAGTTTATGATATTCATAATTCATGCTTAAATTTACATCACTAAATACATGTATAGTTTGTCCTAATACTAGCAAAGCTTAGTAATCAGTACTAGGTTGATGTAACTAAAAATATGATTTGATAGGGAATACTTTTCAAAAATAAAGTAGCAGCTAAAGCTTTTGATGGGACATAGATATAAATAAGCTTTTTGCTACATAGAATGCTAAATTTTATATAACTCTACTAGGGAAACTTGTCTGGAATAATTTTTTTCTAATATTTATTCCCTTTTGTTTTCCTTGTTGTTTGTTGTTGTTATTACTGTTGTTGTTATTGATGTCATCATTGTAGGATAGGACAGAGAGAAATAGAGAGAGGAGGGGAAGACAGAGAGGGGGAGAGAAAGACATACACCTGCAGACCTGCTTCACTGCCTGTGAAGCGACTCCCCTGCAGGTGGGGAGTCGGGGGTTTGAACCGGGCTCCTTACGCCAGTCCTTATGCTTTGTGCCACCTGCATTTAACCCACTGCACTACCGCCAACTCCCTGGAATAAATATTTATAAGCATTCACAACCTGGGGAGATATCTTAGGAGTAGGAAACACAACTTTCATGTATTTATATAAGACCCCAGGCACAACTTTCTCTGTCATGAAGTAAATGCACCTTGAAAAAGTATTTTTAAATCTGTAAAGTTTCCATAAATACTATATTTTGCATAACGTCTCACAAGAGCTAAATGAGAAGCCTTAAAGTGCAAAAATCAATCAATCAATAAAAATACATTGTTGAGATGTTGGGCAGACCTCTTTAAAAAAATGATGATTGTCTTTTTGAATCCTAAGACAGCAGGAACCTCACATCTCCACTATAGAGCCTCTACTTACCCCAGTCCTGGATAGGGCCCACTTTCCCGTATGCCTCTCCCAACCCATATCAAATAATATTGCATTTGCCGATCACAACCTAATCAACACAACGATTGCCACCTCAACATGCTTCACTTCAGACTGTGTCCAGAGACTTCACATGTGGAATGACAACCCTTCAGCTTCATTACTCAGGTGAGACCTTTCCTTTCATAGTGTACTCTAATTCCATCTCAGGTGGTTCACTTTCTAACAAAGTCCCAAAAAATAGATATACACCAGTTTCTGTGAGGGAGAGCATATGTTCACACGTATCCGTAAACTACTGCAAAATATATACCTGAAAGCAGAAGTACACTAGAGTGTGCAGTGAGTACCCCCCTAACACTTCCTCTCCACTATTCCAAGCTTTGGGTCCATGATTGCTCAACAATTTGTTTGGCTTCGTATGTTAACTCTCTTTTCAGTCATCAGGTTCCAGATGCCATCAGGATGCCGGCCAGGCTTCCCTGGACTGAAGACCCCACCAATGTGTCCTGGAGCTTTGCTTCCCCAGAGACCCACCCTACTAGGGAAAGAGAGAGGCAGACTGGGAGTATGGACCAACCAGTCAACATCTATGTTCAGCGGGGAAGCAATTACAGAAGCCAGATCTTCTACCTTCTGCAACCCACAATGACCCTGAGTCCATGCTCCCAGAGGGATAGAGAATGGGAAAGCTATCAGGGGAGGGGGTGGGATATGGAGATTGGGTGGTGGGAATTGTGTGGAATTGTACCCCTCCTACCCTATGTTTTTGTTAATTAATCCTTTCTTAAATAAAAAAGAAAAAAAAATGATGACTCTTATGATAGAAATCCCTTCTAATGAAGAAAAGGGAGAATTTATATTATGTAAGCATCTTACATGGTTAGAAGACATTTGGCTATAAGAAATAAAAATTGCTTTTCAGGCCTGTGAAATAGCTTATATGTGTAGTATGCTGCTTTGTCATCTGCATGGCCCATGTCTGAGAATGACCCATGCTGAAGGTCTCTATTACCCTATCTCTGCCTATCTTAAATAAAATTTACTTTTCTTATCAAATCACCCTAATTCAAATTTCCATCAGACTCCCTATGTTCTCAGTATTTCTGTACATGTTTAAATATTTCACATGAATTGTTTGAATTTAATTTTATAACATTCCTCCAACTACATTAGTTGATATAAATACATTAAAGCTTAGGAAAACAAGTAATTTCACAATGACTAGCACTAAGCTAGGGACTGACCAAGAATTATTTAAATTACTCCATAGACTGTGTGTGTGTGTGTGTGTGTGTGTGTTGTTTTTAGAGATTAGAGATTTATCATTTATTTTAATGAATGAGAAATCAGAGTACTGTTTAGCTCTGGTTTACAGTGGTATTGGAATTCGATTTGGCAGAAATGTTTTATGTGCTTCTTTTGTGCTATTTCTCCAGCCCCCATCTTGAGTTTTTACTATGATTCTGTATTTATATCTTTACCTTAGCAACTAAAACAATTCTATACACAGTTTTTTAAGATATTCTATTGAGGCCCCACACATATGGACATCTAATCTTTGACAAAGGGGCCCAGATTATTACATGGGGAAAGCAGAGTCTCTTCAACAAATGGTGTTGGAAACAATGGGTTGAAACATGCAGAAGAATGAAACTGAATCACTGTATTTCACCAAATACAAAAGTAAATTCTAAGTGGATCAAGGACTTGGATGTTAGACCAGAAACTATCAGATACTTAGAGGAAAATATTGGCAGAACTTTTTTCCACATAAATTTTAAAGACATTTTCGATGAAACGAATTCAATTACAAGGAAGACTAAGGCAAGTATAAACCTATGGGACTACATCAAATTAAAAAGCTTCTTCACAGCAAAAGAAACCACTACCCAAACCAAGAGACCCCTCACAGAATGGGAGAAGATCTTTACATGCCATGCCGGGATAGCCTGAGGGTACTTCTTCCCGAGCTAGTGCTCTCTGGCTTGGAGAGAACTCAACTGGAACCGATCTAGGCTGCTGCGTGGGAGAGGGATCAGGAACTCGTGCCGCACTAACTTCCGCAGGAGATACACTCTGGAACTCTCGGAGCCGGAAAGCAATTTCCAAGTGTCTTTAATCAGAAGACCAGCTGTTTTTATACTCTCCAAGTAGGGTGGAAACAGGATGTGATATAGAGAGGGTGGAGAGAAAAGTGACTGGTGAAAATCAGAGTGTGACAAGGAGGGGGCGGAACAGGTGAGAATCCTATCACTGAACCACCAATGCCCTGGAGGGAGTGCTTTATGTAAATGTAAAAGTGATTTATGTAAATAGACCAAAGCTTTGAATGGGTTCAGTAAATCCCTATATAGGCATATGGTTAAGCAGAAGCCAGGGGGAGGTGGCATACTACCCAACAATGCCATACATCAGACAAGAGTTTAATAACCAACATATATAAAGAGCTTGCCAGACTCAACAACAAGACAACAAATAACCCCATCCAAAAATGGGGGAAGGACTTGGACAGAATATTCACCACAGAAGAGATCCAAAAGGCCGAGAAACACATGAAAAAATACTCCAAGTCTCTGATTGTCAGAGAAATGCAAATCAAGACAACAATGAGATATCACTTCACTCCTGTGAGAATGTCATACATCAGAAAAGGGAACAGCAGCAAATGCTGGAGAGGGTTTGGGGTCAAAGGAACCCTCCTGCATTGCTGGTGGGAATGTCAATTGGTCCAACCTCTGTGGAGAACAGTCTGGAGAACTCTCAGAAGGCTAGAAATGGACCTACCCTATGACCCTGCAATTCCCCTCCTGGGGATATATCCTAAGGAACCCAACACATGCATCCAAAAAGATCTGTGTACACATATGTTCTTGGCAGCACAATTTGTAATAGCCAAAACCTGGAAGCAACCCAGGTGTCCAACAACAGATGAGTGGCTGAGCAAGTTGTGGTATATATACACAATGGAATACTACTCAGCTGTAAAAAATGGTGACTTCACCGTTTTCAGCCAATCTTGGATGGACCTTGAAAAAATCATGTTGAGTGAAATAAGTCAGAAACTGAAGGATGAATATGGGATGATCTCACTCTCAGGCCGAAGTTGAAAAACAAGATTAGAAAAGAAAACACAAGTCGAACCTGAAATGGAATTGGAGTATTACACCAAAGTAAAAGACTCTGGGGTGGGTGGGTGGGTGGGGAGAATACAGGTCCATGAAAGATGCTGAATGACATAGTGGGGGTTGTATTGTTATATGGGAATCTGGGGAATGTTATGCATGTACAAACTATTGTATTTATTGTTGAATGTAAAACATTAATTCCCCAATAAAGAAATAAATTATTTAAAAAAATATTCTATTGAATGTTATAATGTAATAAAATCTTGAAAATGAGAATCAGTCAAATGCAGAAAACAAGAGATAATGGTGAACTGAGTAAGAGGGGGGTGTTGTAGATGGCCTTTAAGCTAAAACCTCTTGTAAATTTCCACAATATGAGAGTAATTTGGTCATAAAATTCTTCCAAAAGTGCAAATAAATTCTCCCCCTTAAGGATTAACAACCTAAGATTAAGTTTATTAGAATCTACACTTATGTCTGATAATTAGATTGTTTAGTATAAGGATTCAGCTAGTATTGTTTGAATCCACACTTACCTCTGATAATTAGATTAGGATTCTTAGGCAGTAAAAGAGTGAGTATTAAATGAGGAGAAGATATGAATTGTTAATTGTACTATTTGGTTCAAGTGGGATTCCCTCTGCAGGAAAACTGCAGTCATATCACCAGTTCATTTACTTTCATCAAATTTTACTATTTTTTTCTTTTATAAATGTTCTGCAATTTTTTGAAAGATTGTGGTTAGAATTTACTTACTTAGTGATTTAATAATGATTTACAAAATCAGAAGATTACAGGGATGTAATTCTACACGACAACCAACACCACAGTTTTATGCCCTCCTCCCACCCCAAGTTAACCACCATGGTGTTCACAAAGTCTTAGCAAAGGTTTGACATTTTCTAAGCAAGTTGATGTATTTCAGTTCTTTACATCGTACTTATGAGTAAAACCATAGAGTAATTCTCTTTCAGAGAAATGCAGAGGTCATTTGGTAGCAGATCTAAACTATAGCAACAAAAGTAATTGAACACAAACACTAAATTAAAGAACCTCAAGGTGTTATATAAGAAGGGTGAGAAAATCAAGAAAAGCTGTAAGAAAGATTAAAAAGTACTACAGATAATATGACATAATTTAGCAAGACATAGAGGACTGTATGCATGTAAATGTGTTATACATGAAAGTATTCTAGACATAATTTATATGTAAATGTATTATATTTAAACACATCTAAGAGAGTTTTTTTTTTTAACTGTTCTGGTCTCACCATTCTTTGTTGAACATCTTTTAACCATGTTTTTCCTTTCACACTTGAAGATTGTTTCATATTTATATGGCTTGTGTTTCTGGATCTGTTTTACTACGTATCACCTTTTAAAGGGTTAAATGTTCCTTGTTTCTCTATGATACTCCAGCAACTCCTGCAGTGTAGGTTTATTAATGGCCAACTCCTTGATTTTTTTGTGTCTGATACTGTTTTGATTGCTTGTTCATATTTGAAAAATAGCCTTGCAGGGCTATGTATGTATGGCTGGCAGTTAGTATCTTTTGAAATCTTGACTATACCATTCTACTTTCTCCTGGTCTCGATGGTTGCTGTAGAAAAATTATAATGCAAGTCTATTTTTTTTTTTTTCTTCTTTGCCTCCAGATTATCGCTGGGGCTCAGTGCTGGTACTACAAATTCACTGTTCTTATAAGTCTTTCTTCCTGGACCCCCATTGGATAGGACAGAGAGAAACAGAGAGAAGTAGAAGATAGAGAGGAGAGAGAGATAGGTACCTGCAAGGCTACTCCAGCGCTTAGGCGTCCCCCTATGCAGGTGGAAAGCCAGGGGCTTGAACCCGGATCCTTGTACAGGTTCTTGAGCTTTGTATGCTTTAAACTCAGTACACCACCATCAGGTCCCCACTACTCTGTCTTTATAAGTCACTTTGTTCTTTTCTCTGAAAGCTTATAAAATGTTTTCTTTGTACTTAACTTTTGTAATTTGGCAGTGATCAGTCTTGGTGTTGGCTATTTGGATATAGGAGTATAGGGGTTCTTTCTGCCTCATGAATATCTATATCCTTACCACATCCCAGATCTAGAAAATGTTTTATTACTTCTTTAAATATGGTTTCTGCTCCCTTCTTTCTCTTCTCTACTGAGACTTCTATAGCTCTGATATTTATTTTTCTGATGGAATCTTGAATCTCTCAAAGAGTTGCCTCATTTTCCCTAAATCTTTCTTCTCCGTTTACTCTGAAGTCAGAATGTAGCCAATTTGACTTCTTTCCTTATATTTTCTCATGTACTTGGGTAAGTCTGCTTCTTTGACTTGCTATTTATGACTAGGATGCACTCAAAATGACATTAATACCCTGTAACTGGTTTCAAGTTTCTGTTTTTCCCATCAAGTGATTCTTTTGAATCATGGATTTCTTTCTTAATCCATTTCTTCATGTTAAGCTGATAACTTTGTATTTCTTCAAATTCCCTGACAAATGCATGCCCTGAATTCATTTTCTAAAAGCTCTTCTGTATTTACATCATTAAGTATTTGTTCTTCTTGGTTTTGCATAGCCTGTTGCTGAGGAGTTATTCTGATGCAGTCTCTGCCCCCAGGTTTTACCACAACCCGCGAAATCCTAGCAGTGCCCCCTTCAACCAATCCTGGCCCCACACGTCACCCCTGGTTGTCACCCAATAAAAAGCCCCCTCACCCCCCCTCTCTGGGCTCTCAGCTCCCCCTCTCTCAGATCTCGCTCCCTTCTCTCCCCCCATTGTCAGGTAGTGGGGACGGCCATTGTTGGCTGACTCCACGTGGTCTGAGCCAACCCCCCCCATCCTATAATAAAGATTTGTGTACCCCTTTGCTCTGGACGTCCACTCTCTTCTCCGCGGTGCAGCCCGACACCAGACCGCTACAACAACAATAGCCAATGTATTACTAATTTTGATTTTTGGTGTTGCCCATGGTTTGTGTCAGGACCTGTTGTATATGTGAGTGTGGAGGGTGGAGAAGAGTTTTGAAATGATGTAATATGGCACCTGATGTCACTAAAATAGATACTCCTCTGGTGGGAGAGGAAAGGGGAGATCCCGGACCTCCTACACTTCCTGTTTGATGTCTGAAAGTACAAACTCTACTTTGAGGTCAAAGACACTTTCCTTGCCTGCAGAGCTGTCAGACTGGATCACCAGGGTCTCTATCACAACATGGACAACTTAAGAGTTTGAGAGACCTCATGAAGCCACAAGGTTACCATGTTCATTTCCTCAGTTCCCATTAATGATTCCTTGAAGTTTGCTCAAGAGCCTATGACTTCTACAACTCTGTAGTTCAGAGGTTTTTTTTTTTAAGCCACTCAGTTCCTGAGAGGTTCCACATGGAACCTAAAGTATGCCATATATACTTGAAGCAGTTGCTAACATAGAACTTGCTGGCAATGCTGTGTTGCATTTCTGCTGATTCTTTTTCTCCTTTCCCTTCATCTTCTGCTATCCATGTGCACTTACCATCTTCAGATAATGATCTTCCTTTCTTTTTTTTTAATTTTTATTATTTTTTTAATTTTATTTATTTATTTATTTATTCCCCTTTTGTTGCCCTTGTTGTTTTATTGTTGTAGTTATTATGGATGTCATTGTTGTTGGACAGGACAGAGAGAAATGGAGAGAGGAGGGGAAGACAGAGAAGAGGAGAGAAAGACAGACACCTGCAGACCTGCTTCACTGCCTGTGAAGCATCTCCCCTGCAGGTGGGGAGCCGGGGGCTCAAACCTGGATCCTTTTGCCAGTCCTTGAGTTTGGCGCCACCTGCGCTTAACCCTCTGCGCTACCGCCCGACTCCCATGATCTTCCTTTCTTTACCAGAATTCCCAGCTGATCTCTAATAATATTCATTGAATTTTTCTTTCATAATACTTGTTTTCTGGGGGAGAGACAACTTTCCGTGTCTCGGTTGCCATATCTCCACCCTGAAAGTCTCTCATAATAGAAAACTAATTCTCACAGACTTTTGTCAATATCACTGCTTTTATAGAGAAGATAATTTTGAAAATTTTCCCTTCATGTTCCACTGTCTTCTTTTGAACCACTACTATCTTTCTATTTTGTTTGAAAAAATACCTTTTTTGCTTTCTTTTTTTGAAAGAGATAGAGATAGCAGAGCAGTGTTCATCTCTGCCTTATAGTGGAGGTTGAGATTGAACCTAGGACTTAAGACCTCAAACATGAGAGACTTTTTGCATAATCATTATGCTGTCTTCCCAAGCCATATGTTCTTTTTTAAAGAAACTCATCCCTTTTCCTTAGGTCCATAAAGACTACTCAAAACATATTCTTTCAGAATGCATAGTGATTATTTTGCTATTAACATTTTAATTGAGTGATTAGGACCTAATATCTGTATCATTTTGTAAATATATTTTATTTACTTGTTTTAATAAGAGATATAGAATGAATGGAGAAGGAAAGAGGGAGTGAGAGATAGAGGAAAGGAGGTAGGGTGAATAAGAGAGACCAGAGTACTGCTCAGTTCTAGTTTATGTGGTGCTGGGGACTGTATGTCAGAGCCTCAGGCATGAAGGAGTTTTACATAACCATTATGCTATCTCCCCAACCTTAATACCTGTATCTTATTTAATTATAAATTAGATGAAGACATGGACTTTCTTGTTGATTGACATATAGCTTATACACAGCCACTACCACTCATATTATAGAATGGTAGTACATATTTTTGAATGAATAACAGAATAGATTGATAAATTATGTTGAACTTCATCTGAAAGTGTATTACCACATTCCATCTGAATGACTAGGACATGTCAGGTCAAACAACTCAGGATTTCAGTTTACTAAACTGAAATGATAATGTAAAAATAGTGGACAGCAAGCTCTAGCTCTTGTAACCTAGTAGTGCTAGTGCTGTACAAATAAGCCCTCCTCCACACACACACTAAAACCGAATATTCATGATTACTGACTAGTTGTTCTGAGCCACATCACATTCATGTTAGAACTCAGGCTGACAGAGAAGCTTATGTCTTTGACTTTGTATGGAGGAAAATAAGAAGTCATTGCTGGGAGTCGGGCGGTAGTGCAGTGGATTAAGCGCAGGTGGCACAATTGCAAGGACCTGCAAAAGGATCCTGGTTCGAGCCCCCGGCTCCCCACCTGCAGGGGTGTCACTTCACAGGCAGTGAAGCAGGTCTGCAGGTGTCTATCTTTCTCTCCCCTTCTCTGTCTTCCCTTCCTCTCTCCATTTCTCTCTGTCCTATCCAATAACAATAAAAAAAAATTTAAAAAAAGAAGTCATTGCTTACTACACATAACTTTGTTATTTTTTAGAAATGTCACAAGTCACTTTAACTCACATTTAATTGGCAAAGATATATTGCATAGGCAATCGCAATCCTAATTCGAGTGTACAGACATGCATAATTCTGTACAGACATGCATAAAACAAACAAACAAACAAAGAACTAAAAAAGTCACATAAGCAGTTTGGCTCTCAATGAGACAGGAAAAGCATAAATCTACAGAGCAGAATAGACATGTTTAAAACAATGTACTTGTTCACAATGATATGGGGCCCTTATTGAATGTTTAACTCTGTTAAAACACACCAGGCATAGTCTTGCTATTTTTATAAGTAGAGAAAAGAAAAACTTCATGGGAATATTTTTTATGGTGTAACCTCTTTAAAATGGACCTGCCTAATATAAATTTCGTTACTAGTAATGCCTGATAACTGACTCTAATATATATAAAAATAATTTACTATAGAGATTTGTTCATAGTTCATTAAATAGCTTTTGAAAACTGGTTTGAAATGTCCCAAAGCATGTTTAAGGTTTGTAGGAATGACACCTTAGATAAAAAAGTAAAATAAAACATTACTTTGACTCCTGACATATCTGGAATGGTAGTACATCAATCACTTACTGCCTGCAGTACAAAATGATGTTTAGTGCTGAGAATGTCTGTTTAAAAATATTATCTTACAGACACATCATGTTTTTTCCTTTTTTTTTTTCCGCAAAATTAGCAGATCAGGAAATACTTAACAATTAAAAAATCTGTAGCATATCTCTTAGAATGTATGCTGTGTGCAATCAGAGAAAAAATAAGACTAGAACAAAGTCATGGACAATGTTTTAGAATGTTGCATCTACAAATGCCTTTTTTTGTATAAGGATTTCTAAGCCTCATTTTTCATGTTCTTAGAAAAAGGAAACAGATCAATGAAAAAAATCTCTTGGGTCTCTCATTGTGCTAGGTGATTTGAAGGGTACAATGGCAATAGCATAAAGTACTTTCTTTTAATTAATGGTAAAATATCAGTAGTAATTTGAGGCAAAATTAAATTTGAATAAATGTATACTAAAAATCATAGTTAATATTTCTGATTTGAAAGCACAGTTTCAAATAAACTTAAATCATCTTCCTTTTCCAAGTCCAAATATAAGAAAATAGAGAGGTAAAGTTTTTATAATCATGTATGCATGCATACGTGTGTGTTATATGTGTAGTATAGTATGTATGATACTATTATAGTATGTATAAACATATGCATATGATGCCAACACTAGTGATAATATTAGGATGGAAAATATTTTACATATAAGATGCTTCTGCTTTATTCTCTAGAGAAATATCTTTCAAGGAACAATAAGCATTTAATTTTCAGATCGAGACTGGAAGCCAATAAAAGGGAACTGAAAAATGAATAAAATAGTGCATAACAAATTAGATAGTAGATGTACCGAAAGTAGTTCTTAGAGCAAACTTGCTTTGTACAAGAAGAAAAACTAAAAATAATGAGCTAGAGATCAAATTCAGAAAGTTGTAAAATAAAATGAAAGCATCAAAGAAGAATAGTAAAGATCAGAGCAAAACCTAAATTTTAAAAAAGAAAAAGGTTGAATGAGATAAATTTTGTTATTAATAAAACATCAACAAATTTTACTAACCTTAGATCAGGGGGAACATAAGAATTCACCAATCAAAAGTATTAGTAATTTAAAAAGACATATGATATATAGTTTAATGATGTGAAACTAAGAAGTAAATGATACATATACTGAGACAAAAATAAATTGAATAGCAATATGCAGAGATCTAGAAAATACACTACTGAAAATCAATTCAACAGAACCGAAATAATTCTGAAATTACTAATGTAAATGATGAGTATTATTCTTATCCCTAAAGATAAATCTAAAATCTCATTTAGCCAGACATTTAAAATTAATAATTTTAATTTAAGAAAAATTGTTAGACATCTTTGAAAATTTAAACTATTAGGTATGTTGAAATTTAACTAAATTTAGTACATTGAGGTTTTTTTTTAGCTCTATGAAATATTTTACCAATAGATTATCAGTGGGCTTTTTGTTTTATTTTGTTTTGCTTTGTTTATAAAAAAACAACTTTATTTTTCTACTCTGTTACTGTATTTCATTCTGGAGTCTGGAGATGTGAGAGCAGTATGTTCTTATGTTAAGGTTCTGGTGGGTACTTTCTTCTGGGTGGAGACAACTTCTTTTATGTATTTATATGACAGTGGGAAGAGGAAACCTGTGGGGTCTCTTTTTATGAGAATTCTAATCCCATTGTGAAGACTTCATCCTGACTACCTGATACTATCATCATCAGGGCTACTCTTTCAACATATAAATAAGAAAACACACTCAATTGGTAATAACAATCTTTTACATGGTTTTAATTCAAATAAGTAGTGCAAGGTTTAATATTCACTATTCATAATTAGGTGGTTTAAAAATTATGCTTTCTCAAAAAGATGTATGGATGTTTGTTTGTTTTTACCAGAGCACTGCTCAACTCATTTTTTTTTATAATGGTGCAGGGTTTGAACCTGGCACCTCAGAACCTCATGCATGAGAGTCTCTCTGTTTGCCAAACCATTAAGCTATCTTCCCAGCCCAAACGAAAGATGTTACTTCTTAACTCAAAAAAAAAAAAAAAAAAAAAAAAGAGTTTTCATAATGCTTTCCACATTCCTTTCAGGTTTCATAACAGCATGGAGACTAGTGCTGATTAACCCCTTAGTTAACTGAGAGTACAGTAAACCAGTTATCTTTTTCTCCAGATATCACACAGTGTGAGCCTTGCTTAAGAAAAATCTATCCCTTCTACTTGCATAACATCTGCTGCTTTGAAACAGAAGCCATAACAGAATTGTACTAAGAGGAGTTTATTTATTTATTTATTTATTTATTTATTTATTTATTTTATAGGTGGTCCTTAAATTGAAAAAGCATCCACATCACCGTCAATGACTTTTTCCTTGACACCAGAATTGGAAGCATGTGCTGTGACTAGATCATTTTTATTCAAAATGTGGCTGCCCTACATTCCTACCCATCCCCGTTCAAGGAGAGATGTGTCTAGGAAACTCCACTATGTAAACTCAGTACAAAAACATTTTTTTAGATTTCTGTTAATATGTCTGACATGCAGGGCATGAATATATTAGAGATCACTAGCATGAGTCATGTAAGAAAAACCATTTTCTTTTTTTTTCATTTGTTATTGTTAGGGAGATTAACAGTTTACTAGAAATACAGTTGTTGATACATATGTAAAATTTCTCAATTTTCTGCAGAATACTCTCACCCCCATCATTGTGCACCATGACCTGAAAGCTCCCCAGCTCCAGTCCTTTGCAATATACCAAACCCAGACCAAGTTCTACTTTGTGGTTTTCCTTCCTGTTTTTATGTTAGATCATAAACTACCAAATACTTAGAGGAAAGTGCTGGCAGTACCCTTTTCCATCTAAGTTTTATAGGCATCTTCAATGACTCAACTCCATTTGCAAGGAAGACAAAAACAAAAACAAAGCAATAGGACTACATCAAATTGAAAGCTTTTGCACAGCAAAACAAACAAAAAAACACCACCCAAAGAAAGAGACTCATTACAGAATGGGAGAAGGTCTTTACATGCAATACATCAGACAAAATGTTAATAACCAAAATATATAAAGAGGTCACCAAGTTCAGCAATATTAATAACCAAAATATATAAAGATCTCACCAAGTTCAGCAATAAAATGAACAAATGGTCCCATCCAAAAGTGAGAAGGGGTTATAAATAGAATAGTCACCAAAGAAGAAAACCAAATAATTAACAAACAGATATGAAAAAAGTGCTCAGTCATTGACTGTCAGAGAAATGCAAATAAAGACAGTGAGATACCACTTCACGCCTATGAGAATGTCATACATCAGAAAGCATAGTAACAACAAATGTTGGAAAGGTTGCATAGGTAAAGGAACACTCCTGTACTGCTGGTGGGAATGTCAATTGGTTTAAACCTGGTGGAGAGCAGTCTGGAGAACTCTCAAGAATAGAAATGGACCTACCCAATGACCCGGCAATTCCTCTCCTGAGGAAATATCCTAAGGAATCAAACGTACCTATTCAAAAAGATATGTGTACACCTATGTTCATAACAGCACAATGTGTAATAACCCAAACTTAGAAGCACCATAGGTGTCTAAACAACAGACGAGTGGCTAAGAAATGTGCAATGTTTATATGCACAAGGGAATACTACTCAGCTATTAAGAATGATAATCATCATCTTCACCTCACTTGGGATGGAGCTTAAAGGAATCATGTTAAGTGAGAATAGCCAGAAAGAAAAGGATGAACATGGAATAATCTCACTCATGGATAGAAGTGGAATTTTCCCTTTCTTTCTTTCTTTTTTTCTTTCTTTCTTTCTTTCTTTCTTTCTTTCTTTCTTTCTTTCTTTCTTCTAGTAGATAATAATGTCTCATGGAAAAATGACAGATTTTCCTTCTTTTGGGTTTCCTATTCCTCTCTATCTTTATTTCTGAATGTATTTTCTTAGTTGGCACTTACATACACACTATTGAATTATGTGGACACCTATCTCTTAAACTCTCTAGAAAACATGTTGTTTTGTGTGTTTCATAATTAACTTTGTTAAATTTTTTTTCATTGGCTTAAACAAACTTTTGTTCTCACTGTTTAGAATCTTTAAGTGATGGACACATTGATCTACAACTTTCTACAAATGTTGAGGTTATTATAAGTTTAATTCTTTACCTATGAGATTTTACTGCTCATTAACAACTATTGTCATATGCTAACATAAACATTACAAAGAGCTGTTTGAATGAATGATACTGGTAGAATTGATTGTTCATGTCAAAGAGAAAAATATGAAATAGGGAAAGAGAAAAAGGAAATGGTGGGTAAATTAAAGTAAAAGATTTTGAGTATATTGCAGAGGAAAAGTCATCTTAATGGTACTGGTCACCTAATTGTAAAAAGGTAAAGCTACAAAACAATTGGGGAAGTGTACTCACATAATAAGAGTGACCATTTGTGTTTGATATCAAAAGTAAGAAATGATTTATAAATTCTACTAAATTAAAGATGAAGTATATAAAAATTAAATGTACCTATTAAATGTTCCCACCACCAGAGTTCCATATCCCATTCCCTTTATTGGAAGTTTTCCTATTCTTTATCCCTTTGGGAGCATGGACCCAGGATCATTATGGGGTGCAGAAGGTAGAAGGGCTTGCTTTTGTAATTTCTTCTCTCTCAGCTGAACATAGGCATTGGCAGATTGTTCCATACTCCCAGCCTGTTTCTATCTTTCCCTAGTGGGGCAAAGTTCTGAAGAAGTGGGGATCCAGGACACATTGGTGGGGTCATCTGCCCAGGGAAGTCAGATTGGCATCGTGGTAGCATCTGCAACTTGGTGGCTATAAAGCATTAAGATATAAAGCAGAACAAATTGCTTAATAATCAAGAATCTAAAGGCAAGAATATAGTAGATGACAATTGGGGTATCCATTTTGGAAAAAGCTAGTAAGTCTATTTTAGGTATATTGCATGGGGCCCATGACTTTACAGTTTTTGCCTGAGCCCGTAAACTAACATGCAGGTGGACCAAAGGTATTGTCTGGGTAGATGGTGTCAGAGTTGGAAATAGGACTAGAAAGCTGGGTCATGGTAGAGAGTAGCTCTCAAATATAGGAAAACGTATATAAATATTGTTAACTGTAAGCCCCATCAATTTGATTAGGGGCCCATATTCAGCAGAGGAGCCTGTGTAAACTCTACATCCCTATAGGTATGAGCTCGTATTCTGTGATCATAGCTAGGAACATTTTAGGCTGCACTTATGTCAGACCCATCTTCTGAGAGTATCTTGGCCCAACCTCTCTTCAGAGAATGGAATGGATCAGTCCCTACCATTATTGATTCACACTGAGGACAAGGTCCTATAGGGGCCCACAAAGGGGTCCACTACGTTGTTCCTGATGGAGATGACAAGTGACAGTGGAGACAGGGATCTGTTGGAGGTCTAGGCCCATTATGTCTTTGTGGAAATCCCAGCATTGCCTGACTAGGGCCCCCAGTATCTGGTAGTAACTAAAAGAGGCATCATTAAAGTATGCCAGTCTCTTGCCCTTATCCAGCTTATGTAGTACTTTGTCTGACAAGATTAGCCTAGGAGTAATTGAAGGAAGTGAAATAAGAAGTAGGTGAAGGTGTATCTAGGTCTAAGTAGAAACTATTTGATTAAGTACGTTAAGCCTTTTTTAGGTCTTTCTACATGCTTGCTGCACTTATTGAGTCACTGCAAACTACTGTGTAGTTTTACTTTAAGGTATATATTTCCCTAACTTATGGATACATGTGAACATGTGCTATATCTCATGGGCCCTAGTCTATATCTATGCTCTGTGGCTTTGTTAGGAAGTGCACCACCCAGAATGGAATAAAAGAGGCTATTCTTTTTTTTTTTTAATATTCATTTATTTCCTTTTTGTTGCCCTTGTTTTTATTGTTGTTTTAGTTATTATTGTTATTGTTGTTATTGTTGTTGATGCTGTCATTGTTCGATAGGACAGAGAGAAATGGAGAGAGGAAGGAAAGACAGAGAGGGGGAGAGAAAGATAGACACCTGCAGACCTGCTTCACCGCTTGTGAAGCGACGCTCCTACAGGTGGGGAACCGGGGGTTTGAATCGGGATCCTTATGCCAGTCCTTGTGCTTTGCGCCATGTGCACTTAACCCTCTGTGCTACTGCCTGACTCCCAAAATAGGCTATTCTTAAATAGGACAAAGATAGATGGAAAACTCTTAACCTTCCTCTGATTTTTACAATTCACATAAAACTATCATAAAAAGAAAGTGTTTTTTTTTTTTATTTTTTATTTAAGAAAGGATTAGTGAACAAAAGCATAAGGTAGGAGGGGTACAACTCCACACAATTCCCACCACCCGATCCCCATAACCCACTCCCTCCCATGGTAGCTTTCCCATTCTCTATCCCTCTGGGAGCATGGACCCAGGGTCGTTATGGGTTGCAGAAGGTAGAAGATCTGGCTTCTGTAGTTGCTTCCCCGCTGAACATGGGCGTTGACTGGTCGGTCCATACCCCCAGTCTGCCTCTCTCTTTCCCTAGTAGGGTGTGTCTCTGGGGAAGCTGAGCTCCAGGACACATTGGTGGGGTCTTCAATCCAGGGAAGCCTGGCCAGCATCCTGGTGGCATCTGGAACCTGGTGATTGAAAAGAGAGTTAACATATGAAGCCAAACAATTTGTTGAGCAATCATGGATCCCAAGCTTGGAATAGTGGAGAGGAAGTGTTAGGGAGGTACTCACTGCAAACTCTAGTGTAATCCTGCTTTCAGGTATATATTTTGCAGTAGTTTATGGATACGTGTGCACATAAGCTCTCTCTCACAGAAACTGGTGTATATCTAGGTTATGGGACTTTGTTAGGAAGTGAACTACCTGAGATGAAATTAGAGTGTACTATTAAAGGAAAGGTCTCACCCGAGTAATGAAGCTGAAGGGTTGTCATTCCACACGTGAAGTCTCTGGATACAGTCTGAGGTGAAGCATGTTGAGATGGCAATCGTTGCTTTGGTTAGGTTGTGATCGGGATCCTTATGCCAGTCCTTGTGCTTTGCGCCATGTGCACTTAACCCTCTGTGCTACTGCCTGACTCCCAAAATAGGCTATTCTTAAATAGGACAAAGATAGATGGAAAACTCTTAACCTTCCTCTGATTTTTACAATTCACATAAAACTATCATAAAAAGAAAGTTT
Source organism: Erinaceus europaeus (assembly GCF_950295315.1). Lineage (NCBI taxonomy): Eukaryota > Metazoa > Chordata > Mammalia > Eulipotyphla > Erinaceidae > Erinaceus > Erinaceus europaeus. Next base: position 105,864,235 of record NC_080166.1, read on the forward strand.
TTTAAAAAAGTAATAGTGGACTAATTCAACACTTCTATTTGTTTTAAAAGTTAAATTATATATATGTGTGTGTGTGTGTGTGTGTGTGTGTGTGGTTTATCATATATGGGTGTATATAGTCTCTTAATGTGATTAATTAATAATATATAACTCCACACAGTTCCCACCACTAGAACTCCATAACCCATGCCCTCCCTTGATAGCTTTCCTATTCTTTAACCCTGTGGGAGTATGGACCCAAGGTCATTGGAAATAAAGGTGTAAGGTCTGGCTTCTGTAATTACTTCCCCCCTGAATATGGGCATTGACAGGTCGATCCATACTCCCAGCCTGCCACTCCTTTTCCATTTTTTCTCCATTTAGTGGGGTGGGGCTCTGGGGAATCAGAGCTCCAGGAGACATTGGTGGGGTTGTCTGTCCAGGGAAGTCTGGTTGGCATCATGCTAGCATCTGGAACCTGGTGGCTGAAAAGAGAGTTAACATATAAAGCCAAACAAGTTGTTGACTAATCATGAACCTAAAGGCTGGAGTAGTGCAGATGAAGAGTTGGGAGGATCTCTGTTCTATAGATAGCTAGTAGACATATTTTAGTTATATTCCAAAGGGCCTATGGCTATACTACTGTTTTGGTTTTTTCCCCTGAGCCTGAAAAGTGATATGCAGGTGGATCCCACTTATTGTCTGGGAAGATGATGTCATGGCTGGAAAAAGGGCCAGAAAGCTGGATCAGCGAAGAGAGTAGCTCCCTAATATGGGAAAAGGGTATAAATATTGTTGACTGCAAATACCATGAATTTGATCTGATCTGGGGCCCATATTCAGCTTAGGAGCCTATGTGACCTCTGCATCCCTGTAGATCTGAGCTCACATTCTGTGGTTATCAGTAGGAACATTCCAAGCTACCGCAATATCAGGATCCATCTTCCTCAGGTGTTGCATAGAGTATATTGTCCAGCCTCCCTTCAGAGGATGCAACATTCTCTACTGTTGTTGACCCAAGTTGAGGGCAAGGTCCTATGGGGGCTCACAAAGGAGTCTATTTTGTTGTTCCTGAAAGAGATGACTGGTAACAATGGAGAGAGGGATTTATTCGAGGTCTAGGCCCATCGTGTCTGTTTCGGAATCTCAGGACTCCTCAACTAGGGCCCCAGCTGATGGGGTGGCCTAGACAGTGACCAAAGAGTCATCATTAAAGTATGCCAGTCTCTTGCCCTTACTCATCTTTTGCTGTCCTTGCTTTGATTGATAAGGATAGCTTGGAGTGAATGAGGGAAGTATAATAGGAAATAGGAGAATAGGGTATCTAAGCCTAAGTAGACACTATTTCATTACGAAGTTTATACTGACTCACTGCAGACTATTATGTACGTATGCTTTCAGGTATATATTTTGCCCTAATTTATGGATACATGTGAACATATGCTCTATCTCTTGGGATCTGGTCTATATCTAGAGGTTTTGGGACTCTGTTAGGAAGTGAACCACCTGGAATGGAATTGGAGAGTCCTATGAAAGTAAAGGTCTCACCCGAGTAATGAGAATGAAGGGTTGGCACTCCATGCTTGAGGTGTCTGGACACAGTCTGAAGTGAAGCATACTGAAGTGGTACTCATTGCGTTAAAATAACACTCTTTTTATAAACAAAACTAGCTTTGTTATATGGTTTTCAAAAACAACTTGTTTGTTGTAGTGACCAAAGAGTGCATACAAAACATTTAATTGGAAAGTATCTGTATCTGTAAGTCTTTATTTATAAAAATGGATGTGAGACAAATGTAGGAAGAGAAGATAAAAGAAAAATCACAGTTGCTACTGACATAAAAATGATGGAGATATGGGAGTCAGGCGGTAACACAGCGGGCTAAGCGCACATGGCACATAGCGCAAGGACCGGAATAAGGATCCCAGTTGGTGCTCCTGGTTTCCCACCTGGAGGGGAATCGCTTCACAAGCAGTGAAGCAGGTCTGCAGGTGTCTATCTTTCTCTTACCACCTCTATCTTCCCCTCCTCTCTCCATTTCTCTCTGTCCTATCCAACAGCGACAACATCAACAACAACAATAATAACTACAACAACAACAAAAAAAACAAGGACAATAAAAGGTAATAAATACTAAAAAAATTAAATTACATTTGAATTTATCTGATATAATAAACATGAAGAGGAGTTAGGAGTATTTTTGAAAGTGTAATGAGATAATGTATTTTTAACAAATACTTAAAGATGGAATGTTCAGACAACATGATTTATTACTATTGTTAAAACATAAATCAAAGCTACAGGCAGTAGTTCATAAATAACACAGAAACATCTATAACATTTAGTTTGCAACAAAAATATTATTTCAAGGCAGGAAATGAAAATGAATCATATCTGGACAAGGGTGTATATGTGCATAACGAATTTTATCACTTTTACAAAAATAATTTTCACATAGATTGAATTTTAGTGGTGAGAACACAAATGTTATTATAGACTTATTAGAACATTTTTATTAAGAAACCTTTTCTGAGAAAAATTGAGATTGTTCTTTATTCAGTGACTTATTAATGATTCACTGAATTATAGAGTAAGTCAATACATAAAAACACATTATTGTGGGCAGGCCAATGGTGCACCCAGTTAAGTGTACATAGTACTAAGCACAAGGACAAGCACAAGGATCTGGGTTTGAGCCTCTGCTCCACAAGCAGCAAAGTATGTCTGTAGGTGTCTGTCTTTCTCTTTCCCTCCCTATCCTCCCTACTCTCAATTTCTCTCTGTCCTACCAATATAATGGAAACGAAAATGGCTGCTGAGAGCCATAGATTTGTAGTTCTGGCACCAAGCCCCAGCAATAACACTGGAGGGGGTTAAAAAAAAAGACACATTTTCAGTAGTATGATTTTTCAACAAATAAAATTTTATTTGTAATCAGAATATCATTAAAGAGACTAGATAACAATGGCAAGACTGTAGCACTCTCAGTAGAGAACAAGTTACACTGCACAAGGACTAGATTTCACAATCCAAGTTTCCACCTGAGAGGGGGAATCTTTATGAGTGATAAAACAATGCTACAAATAACTCTCTCTCTCTCTCTCTCTCTTCTTCTCTCTCCCCCTTACTTCTCAGTTTGTCTGTCTCTATCCTACCTAAATTAATAAATAAACATTAGATAGTATACTGTTGTTTTTAATGCTGTGATTTTCTTTTTCTATATTAAATGAAATTTTAACTTAATACTTTATATCAATTAAGTATTATCTCTTCAAATTAATTTTTGCTATGTCACAATTTCAGAATAATTTTGTTCATTATTAGTTTTATCAAGGATTAATGGTTTCCAGTACAGTTGTTGCTATAAGGCTACAATTTCTCATCTCACTGTAACAGATATCTACAAAACTATTTTATACCCAACTTAGGTCCTTTTTCAGGACCCAAATCCCCTCTTGACTGCTCCCTTCTCCCTCCTTTCCCACAATTCTTTGCGTTGGTACAATATACCACATCCAGTTCAACTTTCACTTTGTGTTTTCTTTTTTGTCCTTGATTTTTAAGATATACCTATAAGCAAGATCATCTGGCATTTGTTCTCTTTTCTGGCTCATCTCACTTAACAAGATACCTTCAAATTCTATGCAAGGTAGGCAAAGGAGATGATATTGTCATTTTTAATAGTTTCCTTAGCCACTTTCTGTCTTTAGTCATTTGTTTTGCTTCCAAGATCTGGCTGCATGTATATATGTGCACACAGATCTCTTTGGATAGGTTTTTTTGTTTACTTTATATAAGTTCCCAGGAGAGAAATTGCTGGGTCATAGGCGAGGCCCATTTCTAATGTTCTGAGAAATCTTGTGTTTTCCACAAGGGTAGAATAAATTTACATTCCTACCAGCAGTGTAGAAACGTATTATTTTTTCCCTACATCCTTGCCAACATGTGTTGTTTATGTCTTTTCTAGTGTATGACATTCTCAAAGGTATAAAATGGTCTCTCAGTATTGTCTTTATTTGCACTTCTATAATAATCAGTTACTGAGCATTTTTGCATTTTTTTTTTTTTACCCTCTGATTTTTTTCTTTGGTGAAGAGTCTGTCTGTAACATGTCTTTATTTTTGAATGGGACTGTTTGGGTTTTGTTGTTGATGATGATGAGTTCAGTGAGAATTTGTATATTCTGGCAATTAGCCCTTTATTTGATATATGGCATAAAGATCTCACATTCTGTAGGTTATCTTTCTGTTTTGATGATGTATCCCTTTGCTATTCAGAAGCTCTTAAGTTTGGTATAGTCCCGTTAGTTTACTATTTTTATACGTTGTCCTTGCTGTCGGACTCAAGTCTTTGAAATATTTCCTTCTTAAAAATTTATTATAGTTATTTATTGGATAGAGACTGTCAGAATCAAAAGAAAAAGGAGATAAAGAAGAAGAAAACAGAGACATATGCAGTACTGCTTCATAATTCACAAAGCTTTCCCCCCTATAGGTGGGGACTGGGACTCAAACCTGGGTTTTTCTGCATTGTGGCATGTACGTTCAACCAAGTATACCACCACCCAGTCTCCTGAAAATATTTCCAAAACATAGATCCTGAACTGTTCTACAAATGTTTTCTCCAACATATTTAATGATTTCTGGTCTAATGTTCATGTCTTTGATCCATTTAGAGTAGACTTTCATACATAGTGATATGTGGTAGTCTAATTTCATTCATCTGTACATTTCAACCCATTTATCCATTTAATGTTTTGGGCCCTGTTGTCAAAAATTAGTTGACTATAGATGTGAGGGCATATTACTGGGGTCTCAAATCTATTCTACTGATATGTGTTGTCTATTTTTTCCAGTATCCCATAGTTGTGATCGTAGAAACACTAAGTAATTAGAAGTCAGGAAACTTGCTTCCTCTATTTCTGCTTTTTTTTTTTTTCTCAAAATTGTTTTAGTGATTCTGTGTGTTTTTTGGTCCCTGGTAAATTTTTGTAACATCTGTTTTATTCCCTTTATGAAATTCAGTGTAACTTTGAGAGGGATTGAATTAAATCTGTATGTTGCTGTGGATAGTATGGCCATTTTAATTATACTTATTCTTCCAGCTGATAAACATGGAATATCTAGTCTGTAAGAATACTAATCTCCTACATGAAGGCTGCACTCCATGATCTAATTATCTCCCCAAAACTCCAGTCTCCAAATACCACAACATTGGGATTAGGTCAATTCATAGGAAGTAGGCACTCAAAGTTTACCTATGAAGCTAGGGAGACTCATTCATTCTGTCCATTATTTGCTTATTTATTAAAACTATGAATGGAACAAGCCAAGTGTTGATGGTGTACTTCACTATTCATAATTGTTTAAGTTATTGTGGTGTGTGCTGCTTTCATGTGCCAACTTCTGGCTCAGCTGTAAAGCAACTGTTAACAAAGAACTAACAAAGTTAATTATATTACACTCAAAGCATGGAACATTATTATTATGAAAAATGACTCAGTTGTAGAAAGTTTAATGAGATATTTAAACAAAAAATAGCAAAGGTTAGATGTATATAATATCACCCATTACGTTTGCAATAAGTTGGTGGATAGATCACTTTTTATAGTAGCTTATATTGATGGCTGGATAAGCAGATATATTATTTCATTATTAAATGATGAAAACATTTTTTGTAGACAAAAATCACACCAGTTTTTTGTTTGTTTGTTTTTGGAAAGAAGTATTGGAGTGGGAGAAGGATATAAGGTAGAAAGAGAGGGTTCAAATTTTTCTTTCTTTTTTTCTTTGTTGAATCATTTTCCATATTGTCACATAAACTGTTTATTGAAATTTTTATTTAATGAACTGTATTAAGAGGAAGAGTTTCGGATGTGAGGGCGATCTGGCTGCGACATCTGTCACCCCATTGGTCTCCAGGGTTGATTCGGCTGATCTGGCTGGCTAGGCAGGTGTCCCCTTCCTCCCTCATGGTTCCATGTGCGTCCCTCCTGAAGCTGTGTGCTTGGTCAAAGAGGACAGCCTTCTCCAGATAGACCGGTCTTCTATCGAGGGTATAGGAGTAGCTGCGCTCCCCTGCTAGAACCTCCAAACAAGCTCTCAAGAGGAAGAGTTTAGCTTATAAAATAGAGCATGATGAGTGAGTATACATATTTAACCAGAACCCAGATTAAGAAACAGGATATTACCATCACCACACAAGTAGCCTTAGTGCATTCCACAGTCTAGTTTTGGTCTAACATTTCTGATAGTATTTAATGCAGACCACAATTTCAAAATCACTGTCTTCATTTTCTAAAGGTATACAGATTTACCTTACAAGTAATTGAACATTTTTGTGGTATAATTTTCCTAAAAGTAATTAGTTGGCCTTCTATTATTTTATTTTTTTTTTTTTTTTTTTTTTTTTTTTTTTTTTTTATTTATTTAAATTTTTAATTTAAGAAAGGATTAGTGAACAAAGGCATAAGGTAGGAGGGGTACAACTCCACACAATTCCCACCACCCAATCCCCATAACCCACCCTCTCCCATGATAGCCTTCCCATTCTCTAGCCCTCTGGGAGCATGGACCCAGGGTCGTTGAGGGTTGCAGAAGGTAGAAGGTCTGGCTTCTGTAATTGCTTCCCTGCTGAACATGGGTGTTGACTGGTCGGTCCATACTCCCAGTCTGCCTCTCTCTTTCCCTAGTAAGGTGTGTCTCTGGGGAAGCTGAGCTCCAGGACACATTGGTGGGGTCCTCAATCCAGGGAAGCCTAGCCAGCATCCTGGTGGCATCTGGAACCTGGTGATTGAAAAGAGAGTTAACATACAAAGCCAATCAATTTGTTGAGCAAACATGGATCCCAAGATTGGAATAGTGGAGAGGAAGTGTTGGGGAGGTACTCACTGCAAACTCTAGTGTAATGCTGCTTTCAGGTATATATTTTGCAGTAGTTTATGGATACGTGTGCACATACGCTCTCTCTCACAGAAACTGGTATATGTCTAGGTTATGGGACTTTGTTAGAAAGTGAACTACCTGAGATGAAATTAGAGTGTACTATAAAAGGAAAGGTCTCACCCGAGTAATGAAGCTGAAGGGTTGTCACTCCACACGTGAAGTCTCTGGATACACTCTGAGGTGAAGCATGTTGAGATGGCAATCGTTGCTTTGGTTAGGTTGTGATCGGCGGATGCAATATTATTTGGTATGGAATGGGAGAAGCATACGGGAAAGTGAGCCCTATCCAAGGGTGCCAGGACTGGGGGAAGTAGGGGCTCTATAGTGAAGATGTGAGGTTCCTGCTGTCTTAGGGTTCAAAAAGACAATCAATAGTTAATATTACCCACACATTATTTGTTAATTGGGTTAACTTTGAAAAGTCCCTTTGTTATGGTTTGCTGTACAGTACCCAGTATCTTGTATATAGCTGTGCTATTGGAAGCTTCTAATCTACTTGGTCTAGGCTTTTGAGAGAGTCCGCATATCAAATACGTAGCCTATCTATTAAAAAGATTCAGTTTGTCTTTTGAGAACCTTTGAGACATACAATTGATTTCCCCCTCTCATATTAATTAACTACTGATTTATATGACTACATTTTGCTAGGAGTGTACATAAACACCATTCCCATCACCAAAGGACCGTGACCCATCCCTCCCGCCCATTCCCACCCCCCACTGGCCCAGGAAGCTACATGTCTACTCCTCACCACTGGGTTTTTACTTTGGTGCCCTACTTACAATTTGATCAGGTCCTGCTTTTAGTTTCCCTTTCAAATCTTCTAAGTCAGCTTCTGTTGATGAGTGGGATCATCCCATACTCATCTTTAACTTTCTGACTTAGTCCACTTAACATAATTCCTTCTAGCTCTGTCCAAGATGGGTCAGAGAAGGTGAGTTCATTGTTCTTGATAGCTGCATAGTATTCCATTGTGTATATATACCACAGCTTTCTCAGCCATTCATCTGTTGTTGGGCACCTGGGTTGCTTCCAGGTTTTAGCTATTATGAATTGTGCTGCTATGAACATAGGAGTACACACCTCTTTTTGGTTGGGTGTTATGGAGTCCTTGGGGTATAACCCCAGGAGAGGAATTATTGGGTCATATGGAAGGTCCATGTCTAGCCTTCTGAGGGTTTTCCAGACTGCTCTCCACAGAGGCTGTACCAATTTACATTCCCACCAGCAATGTAAAAGGGTTCCTCTGTCCCCACATCCTCTCCAGCATTTGTTGCTGCTGTCCTTTTTGATGTATGCCATTCTTACAGGAGTGAGGTGGTATCTTAGTGTTGTCTTAATTTGCATTTCTCTGACAATCAGTGACCTAGAGCAGTTTTTCATATGTTTGTTAGCCTTTTGGATCTCCTCTGTGGTGAGTGTTTTGTTCATTTCCTCTGCCCATTTTTGGATGGGGTCATTTGCTTTTTTGTGGCTAAGTTTGCTGAGCTCTTTATATATTTTGGTGATTAGTTTCTTGTCTGATGTCTGGCATGTAAAGATCTTCTCCCATTCTGTGAGGGGTCTCTCTGTTTGTTTAATAGTTTCTTTGGATGTGCAGAAGCTTTTCAATTTGATGTAGTCCCATTGGTTTGTTTCTGCTTTGGTCTTCCTTGCAATTGGGTTTGATTCATCGAAGATATCCTTGAGGTGTAGATGGGAAAGTGTTTTACCAATGTTTTCCTCTAAGTATTTGATTGTTTCTGGTCTGACATCTAGGTCTTTGATCCATTTGGAGTTGATTTTTGTTTCTGGTGAGATAAAGTAGTTCAATTTCATTCTTCTGCATGTTTCAACCCAGTTTTCCCAGCACCATTTATTGAAGAGAGCCTCCTTCTTCCATTTAATCCTTTGGGCCCCCTTATCAAAGATTAGATGCCCATAGGTGTTGGGATTTACTTCTGGGCTTTCAATTCTGTTCCACTGGTCTGTGTGCCTATTTTTGTTCCAGTACCATGCTGTTTTGATGATGATGGCTTTATAATATAGTTTAAGGTCTGGGAGTGTGATGCCTCCATTTCTGTTTCTTTTCCTCAAGATGGTTTTGGCAATTCTAGGTGTTTTCAGGTTCCAGATAAATGATTGTAGTGTTTGTTCTATTCTCTTAAAGAAGCTTGGTGGAACTTTGATGGGTATTGCATTAAATTTGTATATGGCTCTGGGGAGAATGTTCATTTTGATGATATTTATTCTTCCAATCCATGAGCATGGGATATCTTTCCATTTCTTGGTATCAGTTTCTATCTCCTTGAGTAGCGACTCATAGTTTTCAGCATACAAGTCTTTCACTTCTTTGGTCAACTTTATTCCTAGGTATTTGATTGATTTTGCTGAAACAGTGAATGGGAGTGATTTCTGGATGTCTTCTTCTTCAGATTTAGTGTTTGCATAAAGAAATGCCACTGATTTTTGTACATTGATTTTGTAGCCTGATACCTTGCTATATTGCCTAACAACTTCCAGTAATTTTCTACTGGATTCTTTAGGTCTTTCTATGTATACTATCATATCATCTGCAAATAGTGAGAGCTTGACTTCTTCCCTTCCAATCTGTATCCCTTTGATTTCTTTCTCTTGCCTGATTGCTATGGCAAGAACTTCCAATACTATGTTGAAGAGTAACGGTGACAGTGGGCAGCCCTGTCTAGTCCCTGATCTGAGGGGGAATGCTTTCAGCTTCTCTCCATTGAGTATGATGTTGGCTGTAGGTTTGCTATATATAGACTCCACTATCTTGAGGAATTTCCCATCTATTCCCATTTTTTGTAGAGTTTTGAGCATGAATGGGTGTTGGATTTTGTCAAAGGCTTTCTCTGCATCTATTGAGATAATCATGTGGTTTTTGGCTTTGCTTTTATTGATGTGATGAATGACATTGATTGATTTACGGATGTTGAACCAGCCTTGCATTCCTGGAATGAATCCCACTTGGTCATGATGAACAATCTTTTTGATGTGTTGCTGTATCCGGTTGGCCAAGATCTTGTTTAATATTTTGGCATCTATGTTCATCAGAGATATTGGTCTGTAGTTTTCCTTTTTTGTTCTGTCCCTATCAGCTTTTGGTATCAGGGTGATGTTGGCTTCATAAAAGGTGGAAGGGAGTATTCCTGTTTCTTCAATCTTATGGAATAGCTTAAGAAGTATGGGTATTAACTGTTTCCTGAAAGTTTTGTAGAATTCGTTTGTGAAGCCATCAGGTCCAGGACTTTTGTTGTTGGGGAGATTCTTAATAACGGTTTCAATTTCTTTGTCTGTGATTGGTGCATTTAGATTTTGTAGTTCTTCTTGGTTCAGTTTTGGAAGTGCATAGGTTTCTAGGAATTGTTCCATTTCTTCCAGATTCTCTAGCTTGGTGGCATATAGTTCTTTATAGAAGTTTCGCAGAATTCTCTGGATTTCTGTGGTGTCAGTTGTGATATCTCCTGTATCGTTGACAATTCTATTAATTTGAGTCTTCTCTCTTTTTTGTTTGGTGAGTCTGGCTAGGGGTTTGTCAATTTTGTTTAATCTTTCAAAGAACCAACATTTGGCTTCATTGATCTTTTGTATGGTTCTTTTATTTTCGATGTTGTTTATTTCTGCTCTAACTTTAGTGATTTCTGTCCTTCTGGTTGCTTTAGGGTTCCTTTGTTCCTCTTCCTCTAAGTCCTTGAGGTGTGTAGTAAGTTCGTTCATTTGGGCTTCTTCTTGGTGTTTAATATGTGATTGTATAGCTATAAGTTTCCCTCTCAGTACTGCTTTAGCTGTGTCCCAAATATTTTGATAGGTTGTGTCTTCATTTTCATTAGTTTCCAGGAACATTTGAATTTCCTGTTTGAGTGAGTGTCTGACCCAGTGGTTCTTAAGGAGCGTGTTGTTTAGTTTCCAAATTCTATGTCTTTTAATAATTTTCCGTTTGTTGTTAAAAGTTAGTTTTACTCCACTGTGGTCTGAGAAGATACTTGGGATGATTTCAATGCTCTTGAATTTATTGATGCTGTCTTTGTGGCCTAACATGTGGTCTATCCTTGAGTATGTGTTATGTGGATTTGAAAAGAAGGTGTATTCCAGTTTTTTGGGGTGGAGGAGTCTGAAAATGTCCAAGAGGTCTAGTCTGTCAATCTCTTCATTCAATTCTCTTATATCTTTATTGGTTCTCTTCTTTGTTGATCTGTCTAAGTGTGAGAGTGGGGTATTGAAGTCTCCCACTATTATTGTATTACTATTGATGTATTTTTGAAATTGTTTCAATAGGTGTTTAATGTATTTAGATGGTCCCTCGTTGGGTGCATAGATGTTAATAATTGTTAAGTCTTCTTGGCTGATTGATCCTCTTATCATTATGTAATGTCCTTGCCTATCTTTTATTACTTTATTTAATTTAAAATCTATCGTGTCTGAGATGAGAATGGCTGTTCCTGCCCTTTTTTGTGGACCGTTAGCCTGTATGATAGTTTTCCATCCTTTCACTTTAAGTCTGTGTTTATCTTGTTGTGACAGATGTGATTCTTGCAAGCAGCATATGGTTGGGTTATGTTTTCTGATCCATCCCCCCACCCTGTGCCTTTTGATGGGTGAGTTTAAGCCATTGACATTTATTGATATTATGGATTTAATGTATTGTAGTGCCATTGTTCTAAGAAACAATTTGTTTGCTCTGATATATTACAAGTATTATAGTGATGTTCTTGTTTATAAGAGGTCTTTTAATACCTCTTTCAGGGCCGGCTTGGTGATAGTTGCCTCCTTTAACTGTTGTTTGTCTAAGAAGGTTTTGATCCCTCCATCTAGCTTGAATGAAAGTCTAGCAGGATATATAATCCTTGGTTGAAACCCTTTTTCATTCAGGGCTCGATAGATATCTTGCCACTCCCTTCTGGCTTTTAGAGTTTGAGTTGAAAAATCTGCAGAAAGTCTTATGGGTTTTCCCCTGTATGTGACTTTTTGTTTCTCTCTTGCAGCCTTTAGGATCCTTTCTTTATCCTTACTTCTTCTCATTGTGACTATGATGTGTCTTGGTGTTTTCAGGTCTGGGTTGATTCTGTTTGGTACTCTCTGGGCCTCTTGCACCTTGATATCCTTTCTGTTATTCAGGTCTGGGAAATTTTCTTGTATTATTTCCTCTAGGATGTTTGCTTCCCCTTCCTCTCTTTCTTCCTCTGGCAGGCCAATTATACGAATGTTACTTCTTTTGAGATCATCCCATATGTCTCTGTTGTTGTTTTCAGTGTCTCTCAATCTCTTTTTAAGCTCTTTCACCTCTTTCTTAGTTTTCTCTAACTCATCCTCTGTCTGACTAATTCTGTTTTCTGCTTCTGTTAGTCTGCTTTCCCTTGCCTCAGCTTCTTTCTTCATTACAGCTATTTCAGCTTTCAGTTCTCTAATTGTCTCAAGATAATCAGTATTTTCCTTGGGGGTCTCAACTGTTGTTTCCCTAATACTGCCATTTCTTTCCTCCAATGTTGTTTTCATTTCTGTGATTAATAAGTTTATTATTGCTTGCATACTTTTCTTATCTATGGTTACTTCTGACTGATTTGTGGTTTCTTCTGGGCTCTTGTCTTCATTCATTGGGGTAGCAGTTTTATTTGTTTTTAATCTACCCATTTTTTTTTTAATTTATGTGTTTCTCTCTTTTTTTTTTTTTTTTTAATGTTCTGTTGTTCCTCAGTTGTTGTGTTTTGAGCACAAGTAACACTGTACTAAATACCTTTATGACAATTGCACTCACCAACCTCCGGAATAACCGTAGCAACTGAAGTAAGTATTGAAGGAGTTTAATCGTTACCAGTTAGCCAAACAATTTCTCCAGTCCGTGAAAAAATAGTAACCAAATCCCAGTGAAGAAAGAGAAAAGGAAGAGAGGATAGCAAGAATAGACAGTTATGCAAATCTACTATCCAGTGTATATTCTAAGGGTAACAAGAGTGTAAAGGGAACTAGAGCAGAGATACACACATAGAGAGTCCACTCTGGGTCAGATTTCTTCCCCAAAGTAATTCAGAAATTCAGAAAGGCAAAGAAGAAAGAAGTGTATGACAAGATTAAAAAAAAAAAAAAAAAAAAAAAAGAAAAAAAAAGAGAGAGATTGAGAGAGATAAGAGAGAGAAAAGGGAGAAGATAGGAAGAAGAGTTGTAATTAAAGAGCAGTGCGAGGAACTTCCCAAATGTGTATCAGTGAATTAAAAAAAAAAAAAAAAAGGAAAAAGGAAAAAAAAAAAAAACCCTGTTTGGTGGTATGGGGTATCCTGCTAGTAGCTGGTCCCAGGCACTGCTTATGGGGGGAGGGGGGGCGGCGGGAAGGATGTATGCTTGAAAATTAAAAGGAAGAAAAAAGAATTTTTTCCCCTACTCTAATTCTTAACCCAAATTAAGTTATAGAAACATCCTTGGTATGACCGTTATGGCCCCTTATTGGATGGCCTGCTAAAGGCAGAAAATCCTATTGTTTACACGAGATGTGTCCGGAGCTCAAAGGCTAACCGCTTCTGCTTCTCCGGGCGCCATCTTCCGGGAAACCCCGCCCTCCAGACTTTTTTAAAGGATTTCTCAAAAATGAACACTAGCTCCAAGTCCTTTGATCCAATGAGAGATATACTCAAGAAGTCTTTGGATCCACCCTCAGGGTCGCGGTGGACCCTGGCAACCCCCAAGAGGCAGCCCCCGAGCTAAAGTGCTCTCTCCGGGTCCTCTGCCCGCCGCGCTCTGCAACCGGCGGAGGAGCCGCCTTCCCGGGCGGGCGGAGGACAATGCCCGGCGCACTTGCCTTGCCTGGCGCCGCCTGGGAATTCTGGAGCCCCGCTAGTCCGTGTCACCTTTGCTCTAATTGTTAACCCAAATTAAACTGTAATAACTTCTTTGGTGCCCTCCCCCTTATTGACTGGCCTGCTAAAGGCAGAAAATCCTACCTTTGCCGGCGATGCTATCAGAGCACTCGCTGTTAAGCGACTTCTCAGGCCGTCGCCATCTTCCCTTCTATTATTTTAAAGGAAACACGTTGTACACTGTCTTCTCCTTAGAAACCAGAAAAGAAAAAAAAAAAAGCTATTTTGTTTTGTTTCTTTGTCATACAATAGGAAATTAAATATCTCTATTTGTGTTGTCTGAGACCTTAGCTGTAGTAGCTGGAATGGTTGGTTCTGGCTGAATCAATTAAACTTGTCCATAATTATAGAGGCTTGATGTGTGCTAGGGATTGAGTGTCCAGTATCAGAATGGAATGGTGTGAGTGGAACAGATAATGAATGATCAGCATTGTTCTTAATCTTGAATTTCAGATTTATTTATTTATTTATAATATTTAATTTATTTATTTTCCCTTTTTGTTGCCCTTGTTTTTACCATTGTTGTGGTTATTATTATTGTTATTGATGTTGCTGTTGCCAGACAGAGAGAAATGGAGAAAAGAGGGGAAGACAGAGATGGGGAGAGAAAGATAGACACCTGCAGACCTGCTTCACCGTTTGTGAAGTGACCCTCCTGCAGGTGAGGAGCCAGGGGGCTTAAACTGGGATCCTTATGCTGGTCTGGAGTTTTGTACCAGGTGCACTTAACCAGCTGTGCTACAGCCCAACCCCCCAAGAATTATTTTTTATTATCTTGATTTATTTATTGGATAGAGACAGCCAGAAAGTAAAATAGAAGGGAGTAATAGAGAGGGAGAGAGACATGTGCAACACTGCTTCACTATTTGCAGATCTTCCCACCCTGCAGGTGGGGGCCAGAGACTCGAACCTGGGTCCTTGTGCATTGTAACATGTATGCTCAATCAAGTGCACCACTACCTGGCCTCTTTACATTGCCAGACTTAAAGGGTAAAATACAAATTATTTTAATCATTGCAAATTTAATACTAGTGCAAGACCAGAGAACTATGAAGACTCAAGAGCCCATATGAGTAGCCTTCAGCTTAAGCTTCCTAGCTTTAAAGTAGCCTGATTCTGCTAAAAACTAAAACACACTAAGAATACATGCTTGAATCAACGTCTGAACAGATTTAATGCTTTATAAAAAACAGAAGTATTTGTGAGATACAATAATCTACTTCTCTTCTCTTCTGTATCCTCTACTTGGCTATAAAATATTTCCCCACTAGAATTATCACTAGGGACTCAGTACCTAATTGGCTTCACCATTTCTAGTGACCACTTTTTTTCTTTCTGTCCATCTGTTTTTCTTTAATTCTTCCTTCACTTCTTTTTTTTTCTTTTTCTTTTTTTAAATTTATTTTTTATTTAAGAAAGGATAAATTAACAAAACCATAGGGTAGGAGGGGTACAACTCCACACAATTCAAACCACCCAATCTCCATATCCCATCCCCTCCTCTGATAGCTTTCCCATTCTCTATTCCTCTGAGAGCATGGACCCAGGGTCGTTGTGGGTTGCAGAAGGTGGAAGGTCTGGCTTCTGTAATTGCTTCCCCGCTGAACATGGATGTTGACTGGTCGGTCCATACTCCCAGTCTGCCTCTCTCTTTCCCTAGTAGGGTGGGTCTCTGGGGAAGCTGAGCTCCAGGACACATTGGTGGGGTCTTCAGTCCAGGGAAGCCTGGCAGGCATCCTGATGGCATCTGGAACCTGATGACTGAAAAAAGAGTTAACATACGAAGCCAAACAAATTGTTGAGCAATCATGGACCCAAAGCTTGGAATAGTGGAGAGGAAGTATTAGGGGGGGTACTCACTGCAAACTCTAGTGTACTTCTGCTTTCAGGTATATATTTTGCAGTAGTTTATGGATACGTGTGAACATATGCTCTCTCTCACAGAACCTGGTCTATATCAAGGTTTTGGGACTTTTTTAGAAAGTGAACCACCTGAGATGGAATTAGAGAATACTATGAAAGGAAAGGTCTCACCCGAATAATGAAGCTGAAGGGTTATCATTCCACACGTGAAGTCTCTGGACACAGTCTGAGCTGAAGCATGTTGAGGTGGCAATCGTAGTGTTGATTAGGTTGTGATCGGCAGATGCAATATTATTTGATATGGATTGGGAGAGGCATGCAGAAAAGTGGGCCCTTTCCTAAGGTTCCAGGACTGGGGGAAATATAGGCTCAGTAATGGAGATGTGAGGTTCCTGTTGTCTTAGGGTTCAAAAAGACAATGGATAGCTAATGTTATCATCAAGGTTAATTTTGAAAAGTCCTTTTGTTAGGGTTTGCTGTATAGTACCCAGTATCTTGTATGTAGCTGTGCCATTAGTTGCTTCTGATCTACTATATTCTCCCCAGAGCCATATACAAATTTAATGCAATACCCATCAAAGTTCCACCAAGCTTCTTTAAGAGAATAGAACAAACACTACAATCATTTATCTGGAACCTGAAAACACCTAGAATTGCCAAAACCATCTTGAGGAAAAGAAATAGAATTGGAGGCATCACATGCCCAGATCTCAAACTATATTATAAAGCCATCATCATCAAAACAGCATGGTACTGGAACAAAAATAGGCACACAGACCAGTGGAACAGAAATGAAAGCCCAAAAATAAATCCCCACACCTATGGACATCTAATCTTTGATAAGGGGGCCCAAAGCATTAAATGGAAGAAGGAGGCTCTCTTCAATAAATGGTGATGGGAAAACTGGGTTGTAACATGCAGAAGAATGAAATTGAACCACTTTATCTCACCAGAAACAAAAATCAACTCCAAATGGATCAAAGACCTAGATGTTAGACCAGAAATAATCAAATACTTAGAGGAAAACATTGGTAAAACACTTTCCCACCTACACCTCAAGGACATCTTTGATGAAGTAAACCCAATTGCAAGGAAGACTAAAGCAGAAACAAACCAATGGGACTACATCAAATTAAGAAGCTTCTGCACATGCAATGAAACTATTAAACAAACAAAAAGACCCCTAAAAGAATGGGAGAAGATCTTCATATGCCATACATCAGACAAGAAACTAATCACCAAAATATATAAAGAGCTCAGCAAACTTAGCACCAAAAAAGCAAATGACCCCATCCAAAAATGGGCAGAGGATATGAACAAAACATTCACCTCAGAGGAGTTCCAAAAGGCTAACAAACATATGAAAAACTGCTCTAGGTCACTGATTGTCAGAGAAATGCAAATTAAGACAACATTGAGATACCACCTCACTTCTGTAAGAATGGCATACATCTAAAAGGACAGCAGCAACAAATGCTGGAGAGGATGTGGGGACAGAGGAACCCTTTCACATTGCTGGTGGGAATGTAAATTGGTACAGCCTCTGTGGAGAGCAGTCTGGAAAACTCTCAGAAGGCTAGACATGGACCTTCCATATGATCCAGTAATTCCTCTCCTGGGCATATACCCCAAGGACTCCATAACACCCAACCAAAAAGAGGTGTGTACTCCTATGTTCATAGCAGCACAATTCATAATAGCTAAAACCTGGAAGCAACCCAGGTGCCCAACAACAGATGAGTGGCTGAGAAAGCTGTGGTATATATGCACAATGGAATACTATATAGCTATCAAGAACAATGAACCCACCTTCTCTGACCCATTTTGGACAGAGCTAGAAGGAATTATGTTAAGTCAGCTAAGTCAGAAAGATAAAGATGAGTATGAAATGATCCCACTCATCAACAGAAGTTGAGAAAGAAGATCTGAAAGGGAAACTAAAAGCAGGATCTGACCAAATTGAAAGTAGGGCACCAAAGTAATAACCCTGAGGTGAGGGGTAGACATGCAGCTTCCTGGGCTGGTGGGGGGTGGGGGGGTTGGGCGGGATGGGACACAGTCTTTTGGTGGTGGGAATGGTGTTTATGTACACTCCTAGTAAAGTGTAATCATATAAATCACTAGTTAATTAATATGAGAGGGGGAAAATTAATTGTATGTCTCAAAGTTTTTAAAACACAGACTGAGTCTTCCTTCACTTCTTTCTTTCTTTCTTTTTTACCAGAGCAATGCTCAGCTCCGGTTTATGGTGGTGTGGGAGACTGATCCTGGGACTTTGGAGCCTCAGGCACATAAGAGTCTCTTTGCATAACCATTATGCTAAGTACAGTCTCTTTCTTTCTTTCTTTCTTTCTTTCTTTCTTTCTTTCTTTCTTTCTTTCTTTCTCTCTGTCTCTTGTGTCTGTCTTGCTCTCTTTCCCTCTCCTTCCTTCTCTGTTTTATTTTTTTTTTCCTTATTCATTTTAAATAGAAACAGAAATTGAGAAGAAAAGGGGGAAATAGAGGGGGAGGGAAACACCTGCAACACCATTTCACTACCTGTAAAGTTCTTCCCCCACAGCAGGAAGGGACCAGCGGCTCTGTCCATCTGCTCTGCTCTTCTCTCCTCTCTCACTCTCTCACTCTCTCTCCTCTCTCTTTCTCTTCCCTTCCTTCCTACCTTCCTTCCTTCCTTTATCTCTTTCATACTTTCTTGCTTTCTTTCTTGCTTTCTTTTTGCTGAAGGATGAGCAACAATGAGAGAAGCATAGGAAGGCACCTCTAACATTGCTCCACTACTAACCCCCTCCCCCCCAAAACAAACACACGTGGGGACTGGGTGCTTGAACCTGGGTCCCTGAACATGGTGATATGCACACTGCAGAGTGCACTATCATCTGGCCTTGATGTTTATTTTTCTATAGTTTTAATAATTTCACATTTCTTAGTGTTCTGATAATGGGGAAATAGTGCAAATCTGTTTGTGTTTATCAGCCATGACATTATATCTCTTTATTGAATGGTAGGTAGGCTAAGAAGACAAATATCAAATTGTCTCTTTTTTTTTAAATTTCCATTTATATATCATGTGATTTGTTTCTAGTCAATCCCAAGCTTCCATCAACCCTTCATGGATAGAGATTATTGGAAAAGAATAAGGATTATTTTATCAGGTTTACAAAGATTAAAAAAAATCTATTTCTGGCATTCAAAAATGGCATGTCAATTATGCATAAAGACAACAATGATTAACATTGATTTTTTTAAAAATAAAATTATTTGCTCTACGGTTTTTCCAAATTTCAAAAGATCAAAGAGCACATTTTCCAGAGACAGAAAAGGGGAGAATGGTGGAAATCAGGTGTATAAACCTCAAATTCACTTTACTTATGCATTAGGAACTTGTGTCAGAAAGAAAATAGAAGGAAGGCAGGGAGTCACTTAATGAGAAAACAGAATCCAGTTTCATTGCTACCTACTTTATCTCCCTGTGGCCTAGTATGTGAACTGTCACGTAAATCTAGTTCAAGGTACACATGTTTTGTTTGTCCCCTGGAAGGAATTTGGAGGGAGGGATTTGAGACAGAAAATATGTAAACTGGAAATGTCTTAAGAGGTGAAGGATATGAATCCAAAGTGCAAATAAAGAACAAATCAAAACTCAAAGGCATTTTAGAACCACAGAGAGGTGTAATGAGGTCAATTAGTAAGAGCATGCCTTAGTCCTGGCAAAAATGAGTGTCAGCAAAACTGCTGGGCATAGGTTGTATCAGCCAGACCTCAGCTGCAAGTGCAGAGAATGCTCAAAGACGTTACGTCTGTCTATAAATAGAGATCAAAGAAATCTCTGTATACCATCCAGATACAGAAATTAAAAGCTCCATAAATTGTCCAGGTCTATACTCTTTCTCTAGACTGGGAGGCATTGTTTAGAAAGAATCATTTGAAGGGAGAGATAGAACTAGACTTTTACCTGAAAACTAGTAAAAACTAACCTGCAACCACTGGATTATTGTATTAGTTAAGGTTAAATTTGAGTTCTTGCCCCACTAGTGAAGGTAAATAATGCTTAAGTATGTTTTACCAATTTTACTAAGAAGGAGGAAGAAGTTTGCCTATATGGAACACTTCTAGAGAAAGTTTGGTAGAAGTGGAAATGTCTGTCTACTCGTAAAACAGCTAAGGTTTGGCCTTAGACCTCAACACAATAAAAGTCACACCTGCATTTTATTTTATTTTATTTTATTTTATTTTATTTTATTTTATTTTATTTTATTTTATTTTATTTTATTTTATTTTATTTTATTTTATTACCAGAGCACTACTCAGCTCTGGCTTTTGGTGGTGTGGGGGATTGAATCTGGAACTTTGGAGCCTCAGGCAGGAGAGTCTCTTTGCATAACCATTATGCTATCTACCCTCCACCCAAACACACCTGTATTTTAAACAAGTTGTTCCACCATGCATACATTTTTTAAAATCCTTTTCCATCTAATATCTGCTAATGAATGGTTTTTGTCATTTCCATAGTTTAACTTTCAATGGTGCTGATTTAATCCCTTAGAGCTATAGTTTTCAAAAGCGCAACTTCTCAACAGACAATATTAGGATCACCTAGGAGTTATTTGAAAATTCTTAGTTACCAGCCATCTCTACCACTAAGTCAGAAATTCATGTGTGGAACCCAGGTATCTCTCTTTAATCTGTCCTCCAGATGATCTTTAAACATGTTAAGTATCGGAAGTATTGCCTTAGAAAAGTTAAATTGTATCTCTGCACATTTTCTTCAAAGTTTCTATAATTAGGTTCTATTCTGTTCACTACCATGTGTACTTGCTTTGTTGAAATATGAAAGTTAGCTTTCAACATTCACACTTTGGAGTTTCAAGTATGCTACTACTCTTTGCTGATTTAATTAACATTCTTCCAGTTAGTCTGTGCTCAAGTAATTGTAGAGAAAATGCCAGGTGACTAATTTCTGTTTTCTCAGTTGTCTATTTCAACTGCTTTTTCACATGTTGGTGTTATAGTTCTGTTCAAGATATTTTCCATTTCCTAGTTTCCTTAAAAAAAATAGGAACTTACATGTATTCTCTTGCTCCCATTGTTACTATCTTCTCAACAACCTAAATCCAAAAGCTGAATCAATACTCTGGGTTCTCTTCAGATCACATACCAACATACATCACAATAGTCAATTTCTCAGTCTTACTTAAACTATAAACCAAAGTATCAATATTATTGCCCAGACTCAATCAGATTTTATATGACATTTGACATTTCACTATATTGCTGAATGACAAGACTTTATTAGACTTTATTTTACATATTTGGATGGCTCATTCTTAGTATCGTGGATCAAACCTTTTTCTAGCTCAGTTTACAAAATGCTACCATTTTACAGTTGTTCAGTGAAGGATGTAACTGAAATTTTACTAGTGAACTTAATGAAGACTATACACATGTTGATCTTCAGTGACTCACATCTAAAACATTTATCAGAAAGCAATGTTTTCACATTTATAACTGCTTGATAACCAATTTATCAATGAAATCATGAATAGCCATTGAAAGAGTTAACAGTTAAAAAAGGAAGGTAGCAGTATTTATACTATCTTCTTGGTCTTATATCCATCTTAATTTTGTTTTGTTTTAAAATATGTAAGGGGCAGATAGAATAATGCTTATGCAAAAGGATTCTCATGCCTGAGGCTCTGAAGTCCCAGGTTCGATCCCCCTCATAACCATAAGCCAGAGCTAATCAGTGCTCTGGTAAAAAAAAAAAAAAAAAAAGAAAAGGAAAAAAAAAGAAAGAAAGAAAGAGTGTGGATTTAAAATATGTATGTATATATTTTTATGAGAGATACAGTGTAAGATACCAAAGCATGCTCTGCTTGGGCATATGGAGCTACTGGATACATAAAGCATAGAGTTTTGCTTTTTTTTTTTAATATATTTATTTTATTTGTTTATTCCTTTTTGTTGCCCTTGTTGTTTTAGTTATTATTGTTGTCATCGTTGTTGAATAGGACAGAGAGAAATGGAGAGAGGAGGGGGAAGACAGAGAGGGGGAGAGAAAGATAGACACCTACAGGCCTGCTTCACCACCTGTGAAGCGACTCCCCTGCAGGTGGGGAGCCTGGGGCTCAAACCGGGATCCTTAAGCGGTTCTTTCGCTTTGAGCCACCTACGCTTAACCTGCTGCACTACTGCCCAACTCCCGAGCCTAGAGTTTCATGAATGCAAGTCCTGTGTGCTAATGCTGGGCTATCTCCCTATTTTACACTTAAACTATTGAGTGACTAAAAAAGAAAAAACAAAACAAACAAACAAAAACTGTAGTTTTATCATTTTTGCAGTGAACATTCCAAAGACTACATTTCCAAAACTAGTCTCACCTCTGACAGTCAGGTCTAACTGTCACAAATCCACTGAATCTTCACTTGTGAAATATATATATATATATATATATATATATATATATATATATATATATATACATATATATTTTTTTACCAGAGCACTGCTCAACTCTGGTTTATGGTGATGCAGGGGATTGAACCTGGGACTTTGGAGCCTCAGGCATGGGAATCTGTTTGCATAACCTTATGCTATCTACCCCTGCCCGTGAAATATTGTTATGGTTTTCTCAGACTCAGTGTGTCGAATAGTGTATGTATTTGTGTCAGCAAGATAGATTACTTGGATTTTGTATTTGTTTTGTCAAGGGCATATCCCATGCTCAAGTTTAACTTCCACTATACCAACGGAGGTTTTGGTGCTATGGTGTCTTTGTTTCTGTCTCTCTATTTTTTTTTAATCTAAAAAAAGTCATTTTGGAGCATAAAAACTCTAATGATGGCAAAAAAATTATATGCATGCTTTTTCTGATTTTAAAAGTACTATGTACCTATACATTTAAAAAAAATGCATAGCACTATAAATACAGAACACTACTACCCAGGAATAGACTATCTACACACCTTCAGTCACACACACACACACACACACACATACACACACACCTGTGTTCTTTAAACTGTAATGACATAGAGATATCATAAATGTGATTATTTAGAAATCTGGACTTCCTTGTGCATTTGCTTCATACCAAGTAAATCAGACTATTTTTGAAGAAAAGCAGACAAAGCCCAGCCTAGAGGTCCGAGGATTGGCAAAAATAAGGATTTAAAGAGAATGAGGAAGGTTCCTTGTTGGCTTAGAGTTTAAGAAAGCAATAGACAGTAACTATTATAACCAAGTTATTTGGGGGTTTGGTTAACTTATAAAATACCAAGGTTAGGATTTATTGTACCATATAAGACCTCACCAGGACTTATGACATTTAATTTTATTTATAAATAACTATACCTTAGCTACTGACAGGACCAGTTGCTTCTGGTTTCCCTGGTCTAAGATTATAAGTGATTTAATATTTCAAAAAAAGTTATTATGAGAAATGCATTAACAGGGGGTCGGGCGATGGCACAGAGGGTTAAGCACACGTGGTGCAAGGCTCAAGGACCGGCATAAGGATCCCGGTTCGAGCCCCCAGCTCCCCACCTGCAGGGGAGTTGCTTCATAGGCGGTGAAGCAGGTCTGCAGGTGTCTATCTTTCTCTCCCCCTCTCTGTCTTCCCCTCCTCTCTCCATTTCTCTCTGTCCTATCCAACAATGAACATCAACAGTGGTAATAATAATAACCACAACGAGTCTACAACAACAAGGGCAACAAATGGGGGGGAAAATGGCCTCCAGGAGCGGTGGGTTCATGGTGCAGGCACCAAGCACAGCAATAACCCTGGAGGGAAAAAAAAAAAAGAAATACATTAACAACTTCAGCCCAGTATTAAAATTCCATCAGTTTACAAATTTAAAACATTAGGTGCTTAGAATAAAGGAATAGATACTAAGAATTGAAATCTATGCATTTAAAGAGCTCAAAACATTCAATTTATTTTCCCTCTCATGTAATGAATAGTGATTTATAAGACTATAAGTTGATAGGAGTGTATATTAACACCATTCCTGCCACCAAAGTCTGTGTAGCTACCTCCACACCTGTACAGTGAGGCTGAAAATCTACCCTCCCCCACCACTCTGCATCTTTTACTTTGGTGCAGCCAGATTTGCTTTTGTGTTTCCCTTTCTGTTCTTTCTCAGCTTCTATTTGAGTGGGATCATCCTGTGCTCATCTTTCTTTTTCTGGCTTATCTCACTTAACATAATTCCTTCAAGCTCCATCCAAGATGAGTCAAAGAAGGTGGATTCATTATTCTTTTTTTAATTTTTTATTATCTTTATTTATTTTTTGAATAGAGACAGTCAGAAATTGAGAGAGAAAGGAGGGATAGAGAAGGTGAGAGACAAAGAGATGCCTGCAGCACTGCTTCACCACTTGTGAAGCTTTCCCCCTTCAGGTGGGGACTGGGGGCTCAAACCCAGGTCCTTGCACATTGTAACGTGCGCTCAACCAGGTGTGCCACCATCCGGCCCCTCATTATTTTTAATAGCTGAATAGTATTCCATTGTGTGTAGATGCCATTCATCTGTTGCTGGACATCTGGGTTACTCCAGGTTTTGGTTATTACAAATTGTACTGCCATGAATATAGGTTTAGGCAAATCTTTTTGGATGGATGTGTTTGACTACTTAGGATATATCCCTAAGAGAGGAACTATTAGGTCATAGGAAAGTCCATTTCTAGCCTTGTGAGGGTTCTCCAGACTGCTTTCCACAGAGTCTGGACCAATTAACATTCCCAGAAGCAGTGCAAGAGGAATCCTTTGTCCACACATCCTTTCCAACATTTGTTGTTACTGTATGACATCTCACAAGAGTGAAATGGTATCTCATTTATTTTATTTATTTATTTATTTTTATTTATTTATTGCCTCTAGGGTTACTGCTGGGGCTCAGTGCCTGCACTAAGAATCTACTGCTCCTGGAGGTTATTTTTCCCTTTTGTTGCCCTTGTTGTTTATTGTTGTTGTTATTGCTGTCACTGGATAGGACAGAGAGAAATCAAGAGAGGACAGGAAGACAGAGGGGAGGAGAAAAAGATAGACACCTGCAGACCTGCTTCACTGCTGGGCTCCAACCGGTATTCTTACGCAGGTCCTTACACTGTGCTTAACTGAGTGGCTACCGCCGGACCCCCCTCCCCATTGTTGTCTTTATTTGCATTTCTCTGACAATCAGTGACTTGGAACATTTTTTCATATGTCTGTTGGCCTTTTGTATTTTTTCTGTAGTTAATATTCTGTTCATATCCCTTCCCCTTTTGTTGTCAGGAGTCATTTGTTTTCTTGTTGTTGAATTTGGTGAGCTATTTGTATATTTTGGTCATTAGCCTCTTGTCTGATATAAGGCATGTAAAGATCTTCTCCCAGTCTGTGAGGAGTCTCTTTGTTAGGGTGATGATTCCTTTTGCTGTGCAGAAGCTTTTCAATATGATATAGTCCCATTGGTTTATTTTTGATCTAGTTTTCCTTGCAGTTGATTCTGTAACATCAAATCAAGTTATATTTTTAAAAAATGAACTATTTTTGCACAAGAATCTGCTTCTTTGACTGCTCCAAGCACTTGGCTACATTTAAATTACAAAGAGGAATGTACAGCAGATTAGAAATCTGTCAGGTTCAAAGTCAGCATAATAGTAGCCTTGGGTTACTAAGTATGGTTTTCCATAAATATATTTTATGAGAATCAACATACTCACTCTAAAAAAAATAAACAAACAGCAGAGAGCTGCACTGTGACATCTGATTTGAAATGGACATGGGGCTTCAAACTATTATCTTACTTCCATGTATTTTAGATCAAGATCATTGAAAAACAAATTATTTGAAAGTTCAAATGTCAACATACATGGTTGTAGAATTAATGCCATTCTAAGATATGATTTCATACTTTTAAAAATATGGTTAGTTGCAAAATATTTAGACTTATAGTAGATAATTTTATTATTCTTAAATGTTTGATTTTATGGGAAATATAGATCCAAATATAAATAACCTTGAGGTGATAGATGTTGTTTAAAACTGAAAAGACAAAATGTGAATTGGCCAGAAAGTTCACCAGGAAGGGTGTCTGCTTTGCCATGCACCTAACCCAGGTTCGAACTCAGCCTACAACACATAGGGTAACTGGTGCCATAACGTTGTTCTCTAATACTCTCTGCCTTCTGACTCCCTATTTCTGTTTAATAAAGATATCCTGGAGTGGGGGAGCCCCCCTAAAATACAGGGGGGGAGACAAAATGGCTGTAACCAAATAAACTAATATAAGAAGTTAAAGGTCGCGAGTCAGGCGGTAGCACAGCAGGTTAAGCACACATGGCGCGAAGTGCAAGGACCAGACTAAGGATCCCGGTTCGAGCCCCTGGCTCTTCACCTGCAAGGGAGTCACTTCACAAGCAGTGAAGCAGGTCTGCAGGTGTCTGACTTTCTCTCCCCTTCTCTGTCTTCCCCTCCTCTCTCCATTTCTCTCTGTCCTATCCAACAAAAACGACATCAATAACAACAATAATAACTACAACAATAAAAAACAAGAGCAACAAAAGGGAAGATAAATAGATAAATATAAAAACATTTAAAGAAGGTAAATGCCAAAAGAATCCATTAACAGAAATGTGCAGTACTGAAAAATGGAAATATTCTGGGAGCACTGATTATTCTACTATTCTGATAGAATACATATAGTCTCATTCCTAAATAGATATCATTAACCCTTCTTCATTCCTGAAATCCCATTTATCCTACTCCCAATTTGCCATCTCAGAAGATGAATTCATACATCTAAATAAATAGAACTCATTAATGTTATTATTTTTTTTGCCTTTCACCTTCAAAAATCAATCAGGCAATGTCTGCCAATTATCAAATCCCTTCCTCTTTCTCCCTACACACTACACAAGCAGAGTATTCCATCCTGTTCAACACTCATGACTCTTGTTCTCTGGCCCTTTTTCCTTCTTTTCTTGCAAACTTTTTTATTGTATTTGCTATGAATTTTTCTTCTCCAACAGTATATTTTTAGTTATCTTCCTATTGGAGGATTTGCAAACATCCTTGTTTCTCACCTGCTTAAAACCTGTTCCCACAATGTTAGTAATAGTGTTACATGTACTTCACTTAGGATCACATCTTCTTCTATGCTCTCGATACTTATGTCCCATCAAGCAAAACAAAAAAAATAAATAAATTGTTAAACGAATAAACATAGCCACTGTGACTTACTCCAAGAGTGGTTTATATCTCTACATGATAAAAGCACAGAGAAAAGGACAATGATTTACTGTCTCTTTTGTCTTTTGACAAATTGTAGAAACAGCAGGCTTTTAGCTGCTCTTCTGTTATGAAAGTAATCATATTCTGCTATTACCCTCTTTTTCCTACTTGAAAGCTCTAACTGGCAGTTTTTCCTTCTCTTTTTGTGATACTATGCATCTGCTAGCTAAGAAGATCTTTACTTCCTTGCAGCTAAAAGTGGGAGTCTGCTCCAAGGGAGAAACTGCTTCTACTTTGGTACCTACAGGGCATCTGACATCATTCATTTTGATCAGGTTACATTCTACCTGATTAGTGATGCTATATGCTTCATGATGCAGGTTAATTTCCTCTCACAGATTTGCATAAATCGTCAACATTATCCTATATCTCAACTACATATTCCTCCAGGGAATTGATCAGCATTCATCCTCCCACTTAAATACTATATTTAAATTCCCTACATGTCTATATTGCAATATACCTGGAAAAATACAGTACCTAGAGTTGAGCTGTAAGCATTATCTCAAGAATAGCTAAATACTATTTGAACAAAATGTTGACAACTCTCTATTTACTTAAGGAAGATCAACTTTTTTCTTTATTTTTGCTGTCATTATTATATACATCATGTAGAGTCATACACAGATAAATAATCTGTTTAACTTGATTTCTAATTTGACATTCTAGAGGCTTAAAGTTTTTGGTGTATATCCTATGCTAAGATCAGGAAGGAAGTAAATTCTGTCTGGTAAAGCATTCAGAACCTAACAATCATTCTATAAGAAATAAAGAAAATAGAAGGATGGATCAACTAAAATGAATTATTCTCTGGGGTAAACACATCCCTAGACTGATTGTGAAAACTAATTTTACATACAAGTAGAACCACTTTAAATAGGTTTTGCCTAATTCTACTACTATCTTTATTTGAATTATCACATGCTAACATTTTAGTCAAGGAACTATTGGTTTGTAGCAATATATGGGTTGTGTCCATTTGGGATCCAGAAGCCACTGTAAGTTAGTTATAAGAAGTGTATATTTAGGATGTGAGGGCAATCTGGCTGCGACATCTGTCACCCCATTGATCGCCAGGGTTGATTCGGCTGAGCTGGCTGGCTAGGTGGGTGTCCCCTTCCTCCCTCACCACTCCATATGCGTCCCTCCGGAAGCTGCACACTCAGTCAAAAAGGACGGCCTTCCCCGAATAGAGACAGACCGGTCCTCGAGGGTATACGAGTAGCTGTGCTCCCCTGCTAGAACCTCCAAACAAGCTCTCAAGAAGTGTGTATTTTGGGAGTCCCGCGGTAGCGCAGCCGGTTAAGCGTAAAGCACAAGGACCAGCATAATGATCCGGGTTCAAGCCCCCAGCTCCCCACCTGCAGGGAAGTTGCTTCTCAGGCAGTGAAGCAGGTCTACAGATGTCTATCTTTCTCTCCCACCCCTCTGGCTTCCCCTCCTCTCTCCATTTTTCCCTGTCCTATCCAACAACGACGACATCAATAACAACAATAGCTACAACAACAACAAAAAACAACAAGGGCAACAAGGGAAAATAAATATTTTTTAAAAATTTTTAAAAAGAAGTGTATATTTGAATATGAAAGATGACATACTTTTGACTTATCAGAAAGACTGGAGAAAATGAATTTAAAAATAGTCTTCTCTGTAGGACAGAGAGGACAGATATAACTTTTCAGGGACACTACACCTTCTGTCCAATCAGAATTCAAAAGCTGACAGTGGAATTACCACATGCTGAAGAGTACCCTCCTTGGAAAGCTGAGATCAAAAAGTCACTATTACTGAACCATGTCTTAACACACATAAGCTGATCATTGATATTGGACATTGATTCCCACCCACTGACTAACATGATCATTTCTTCGCACCTGCCACCTAGACTCAATACAGTGGAAAACAGCTTCACAAAACCAACTCCACATTCTTACTTTCCAGTAGAAAACAGTCAACAGAGCACGAGGATTGCCTCTTCTGTTTCTGTTTTTTTAAGCTTGAGGAAAATATTTACTTTGGTTTTATGACAGTCTATGTAACAACTGTGAATAGATGCTGTGCAATATTGGCCAAATCTACCTGGACTATCTTTATGAAGAAGACTAAGACTAAAAGGGTGCAGATAAGAGAAGTCAACTAAGCAAGTAAACCATAAGTATTCTATTTCACAAATATAATTTTGAAACAATTAGTAGGTCATGTGATGTAAAGTATTCATTCTCTACTCTGGAAACTCCTCCTGTAGTGAAACATTTGAATTTCCTTATTACCCTGGGGTTTATTTTTCCTCTTACTGTAAATATTTAACTCCTATAACAGATATTGTCATTTTCCCCCTGTAACCTATTTGTTGGCCTACCTGCTTATGCCAGTAAGAATGCTTTATTGCAATTTTATTTACATTTATCCCTTCTTATATCACCCTCTACCAAAAATAAATCATCCCCTGAACCATCTAGTTATTATAATAGAGCATAATGTTTTTAAGAATCATCTATAATCAGTATACATAGCAGGTACTCAATAAAGGAGATGTAAATCTAGGCTCAAATGTCATTTTTAGGCTTTTTGCTATCATTTAGATATTAGAAATTTTCAACCAACTTACTTATATTCTAAGTGCTACATTATCGATTACACAATAATTAGGAACTTGCCTTCTGGTGTAAATGTATTGACATGTTAGATAAATCCAGTTATGGTTTACTTCATTAATTTAAGGAAATTGAAAACTAGCAGTCACAGGGACTATGCAGTGATAGAGCACAAGCAGGACTTCCAAGTGTGAGTTCCAAGTACATCTGGGTCACTGCATAGACCAGTATGATGCCCTCACCCATTCTGTGTCAAAATTTTTTAAAATTTTTTTATTATCTTTATTTATTGGATAGAGACAGCCAGACATCAAGAGGGTGGAGAGACAGAGACACATCTGCAGCACTGCTTCACCACTTGCAAAGCTTTCCCTCTGCAGGTGGGGACCGGGGGCTTGAACCTGAGTCCCTATGCATTGTAATACCTATGCTCAACCAGGTGTGCCACCACTCGGCCCCGTCAAATTTTTTTTGTTTGAATCTTTCATTTAAAAAAAATGTGAAACAATTGTTGCCCTCTTTCATTCAGAAATGTAATATATACCATTGTGTAGAGCTTAGCATATAGCTGTTATTCATCTTTGCATTTATGCATTTATTAATGTTAATGTGATGTCAGGGTTGAATTTAGTTCTTCACCTTTACATTGCATGAACTCTACTGCTGACTCACTTCCCCAGCCAAATTTTTATTATCTATTTTAAGAGAGAATGAATAAATGAATGAGTGAATGGAAAAAAGCCAAAGCATTTCTTCACCATCCATGAAGTTCTACTGGTTTGTTGTTGATTTCTCATGTGATACCAGGGTCAAACCTAAGGCTTCACAAATGGAAAACAAGTATTCTAACACTAAATCACCTATCTGGTCTCATATTTTTAGTACCTTAAGAAGCAGTGAAGTGACTTAGGATAATAATAAAGTTATCCTATATCTGGAATACTGTCACCATCACCACTACATTTGCCTGGCACTAACTATATTTGAGTAGCAAATATCTAAAAGGGAGAGTCTTAGAGGTCCTGCAAGAGTGGGTAGTGTCAACGATGAAAGAGATGTTTTAATAGCATTAATGAAATTAAAGCATTAATTTCCCTCTCCAGAAATTCCATTCCCAGCTCCTAAGCACTTTAACTCCTACCCTTTGAGGAAACATCATCAAAATTAATTTTTATCTTGAATGTAATGACACTCCATTGATGTTCACTTTTCCCTCATGATGAAATATTATTAATAATAACAGAGGAGAGTGCCTGGAAGTGGTGCACCTAGTAGATAACACATGCTGTCATTCACAAGAATCCGGGTTCAAGTCCCCAGTATCCACTTGGAAGGGGAAGCTTCATGAGCACTAAAGTATAAAAGCATGGAACATGAAAGCATGAAGAAGGTGTCTCATTTTCTCTCTTGTTCTCTTTCTTTCTTCCTTCCCCTTCCTTTCTTTGTCTTTGTTATAAGAAAAAAAAAAATTTAATTATTTTTTTTTTTTTGTCTCCAGGGTTATTGCTGGGTCTTGGTGCCTGCACTGTGAATCCATTGCTCCTGGAGGCTATGTTTCCCATTTGTTGCCATTGTTGTTTATCATTGTTATTGTTGTTGTTGTTGTTGTTGGATAGGACAGAGAGAAATGGAGAGAGGAAGGGAAGACAGAAAGGGGAGAAAGAGATAGACACCTGTATACCTGCTTCATTGCTTGTGAAGCGAGCTTCATGCAGGTGGGGACCTGGGGGCTTGAACCAGGATCCTTATGCCAGTCCTTGCGTTTTGCACCATATGCACTTAACCCTCTGTGCTACCACTCGGCCCCTAAAATCCTAAAATTAAATTTGAGAAAAAATATTAAATCACTTCTGAGAGCAATGGAGTCATGTAAACAGAGAGCCCTGGTGATAACCCTAAAGGTGAACATAATAAAAAGGAACTTGTTGAAAATTTTCAGATATGGATGATTGTTTTTATAGACCATATTGTTTTAAAGTTTAAACAGTGCTATTTATAGTAGATTTCTTACATTTAAAAATTGCTATTTTGGGAGCCAGGTGGTGGCACACCTGGTTGAATGCACATGTTACTGTGTGCAAGGACACAGGTTCAAGCCCCTGGCCTCCACCTGCAGGGGGGAAAGCTTCACAAGTGATGAAGCAGTGCTGCAGGTGTCTCTCTGTCTCTCTCCCTCTCTAACACCCCCTTCCCTCTCAATTTCTGACAGTCTCTATTCAGCAAATAAATAAAGATAAAACATTTTTTTTAAAGGATTGCTATTTTTAATTGTTTCATGTCAGAAATTCAAATTCTAGGACCAGATAGTGACACACCAAGTAGAGCATAGATGAAGCAATTTCATTTCTTATTCATTCATAGTGATTACTAGTAATTTGCTTATTAGGAGACTGTGTGGTTGGCTCTCCTGGATATAAAAACTGCGTTTACCACGCACCAGTTCTGTGATAAGCTTCGTTGCACTTGAATCTCATGTCTTCTTATAAGTCAAATGAGGATAAAAATGATTCTCTTAAAAAACAGGTAGAATGGAGGCTCATTCAAGGATGACAGAGAAGGATGAGATTATAGTAGGTGAACTGTAATTTCTTGCAGAGAAATGTGGCAAATAATGGAGATTACTTGAAGCCTAATGTCAGACTGTTAAAAATAAAATTGTGATAGGGACTATTGAAAACAGTACAAGATCAGAAGAGAAAACACAAGTAGAACCTGAACTGGAATTGGCATATTACACCAAAGTAAAAGACTCTAGGGTGGGTTGGGGGGGGGGGGAGAATACAGGTCCAAAAAGGATGACAGAGAACCTAGTGGGGGTTCTATTGTTATGTGGAAAACTGGGAACTCCTTCAAATGATTTTTGTGTTAACTTCATAGTCTGTTTTATTTACAAAGATTGATCTTGTGGCCCAATTAAACCATTACTTAATACATATATTACTTAATTAAACCATTATTTAACTCCAACCATTACTTAATTCATAATCTATAAGCATTTCAGTAAATATTTTAAATTTAATGTGGTAATTATCTCCAACTTACATTGCTTGGTAGTTTTCAGCTTTTTTTTTTTAATCTGATGTTGAAAATGCATTCTATTAATATCGTCTAAATCTTTTTAATGGAAATGAATGACAGTCCAAAAAAATAGACAGCTTTATTTATTTCAATACCATTTTTGTTTTTTAAATTTTTATTTATAAAAAGGAAATACAAAAACCATAGAATAAAAGGGGTACAACTCCACACAATTCCCACCACCAGAACTCTGTATCCCCTCCTCTGATAGTGTTCCTCTTCTTTTATTTTTAAATTTTCTTCTTCTTTTTTTTAAAATTATCTTTATTTATTGGATAGAGACAGCCAGAAATCAGGAGGGAAGGGGGAGATAGAGAGGAAGAGAGACAGAGAGATACCTGCACTGCTTCACCTCTCCTGCAGGTGGAGACTGGGACCTCGAATCTGGATCCTTTTGCACTGTAATGTGTGCACTCAACCAGGTGCACCACCACTGGGCCCCAGCTTTCCTATTCTTTATGCCTCTGGGAGTATGGACCCAGGGTCAAGGTGGGGTGCAGAAGGTGGAAGGTCTGGCTTTGTAATTGCTTCCCCTCTGAACATGGGCACTGGCAGGTCAATTCTTACTTCCAGCCTGTCTCTCTCCCCAGTGGGGTGGGTTTGCTGGGGAAGTTGGGCTTCAGGACACATTGGTGGGGTCATCTGTCCAGGGAAGTCCAGTTGGTATCATGTTAGCATCTGGAACCTGGTGGCTGAAAAAAGAGCTAACATATAAAGCCAAATAAATTGTTAACTATTCATAAAACTATTCATGCTGGAATAGTTCATATGAAGAGTTGGGGGATCTCCATTTTGTGGATAGTTAGTAGTCCTATTTTAGTTATATTCCAAAGAGCCCATGACTATACTAGTTTTTTTTTTTTTTTCTTGAGCCTGACATTTGATATGCAGGTGGATCCAAGTTATTGTCTGGGGAGATGATGTCATGGCTAGAAAAAGGACCTGAAAGCTGGATCAGGGAGGAGAGTAGCTCCCTAATATGGGAAAGGTGTATAAATATTGCTGACTGTAAACCCCATTGATTTGATCTGGTCTGATCTGGGGTCCATATTCAGTTTAGGAAACTGAATAGTTTAGTAGGCTAGTTATAAACAGATGCTTCTGCTAGTATCTGAATACATGGCTAACAGGAAATTCAAATGCCAAAGATATCACACAGGCAAATGCAAACAGAAATTAACTTCTTTTTTGTAAGGAATTTTAAGAAACATACATATATGTACAATGCATGCATGTTATATGAGATATTACATGTATAGTCTCCAAGGATCAAACTCTGGATCTTTACTGACACAATTGTTATTTATTTATTTTTTAAATTTATTTATTTATTCCCTTTTGTTGTCCTTGTTGTTTTATTGTTGTAGTTATTATTGTTGTCATCATTGTTGGATAGGACAGAGAGAAATGGAGAGAGGAGGGGAAGACAGAGAGGGGGAGAGAAAGATAGACACCTGCAGACCTGCATCACCGCCTGAGAAGTGACTCCCTTGCAGGTGGGGAGCTGGGGGCTCGAACCAGGATCCACAATTTTTATTTTGTATTTGTGAGTGAAAGTATCAGCCATCACATCTGTCAGATAATTTACAAAATAATGAAATCAAACCATTCATATTTAAATAAGTGCATTAAATATGTATTACATTTGATGTTTTATAGGAAAATTATTCTTTTAGTTCACTCAGTAGTAATGATTATATGTATGGGCTGGGCAGGGATGTACTTGGTTGAGTACATATATTTTTTATTTTAATATTTTTATATATAATTTTATTTATAAAAAGAAAATACTGACAGAAACCATAGGACTCCACATAATTACAATCTATTCATCTGCACAGCTTGTCTTCTTAACTACTTGCTATATTTCTTTATATAAATAAAATAATACATTAATTTTAAATAAAGGTGGACCTTTTGTATTGTACATTTCATCTTCAAACTATTTAAAATTCACACAAATTTTTGAAACTTAATAATAATGAAGACTTCTCCATGATCTTTGAACTCCATACAGTATTCAAATTAAGAAATAGAACCTTAGCAAGGTTTCATTATAAATCATAACAAATTACTATTCCCAGATAATTTCGAACTTTTTAGTTGATGCAGAAGAAATTGTTGCTGAATTATTACTCATGATATCAACCTGAGTTCATGATCAGGAGATGTCGTGGATCACATTGCCATATAATTTGCCAAAGAATGAAATCAAACCATTCAAACTTAAATAAGTTAATTAGGTATTACATTTTTATATCCTATAAGAATGCCGTTCTTTTTAGCCAACTTAGTAGCACTGATTTAACAAAAACCTAACTCCAAGGGCTCAGTGGTGGTGTACCTGGTTAAGCGCACATATTACAATGTGCAAGGACCTGGGATCAAGCCACTGGTCCACACCTGCAGGGGAAAAGCTCTGAGAGTGGTGAAGCAGTGTTGCAAGTGTCTCTCTCTCTCCCTCTCTATTATCTCCTTCCCTCTCAATTTTTGGCTGTCTCTATCCAATAAATAAATAAAAATAAAAGCAAAACAACTTCAACTTAAGCTTTATGACCAGGTGAATAAAATACTGAGAAAAGATGAAGTCCAGTGCTGCATGGTTGAGGGAGATTTTAGCTTGGTGAGGGTGAGATACGTTGACACCTATTTTGGAAGCCTGTGAAATATGACACACCTCAACATCTCTGAAGCCTTACCATGAACTTTAAATTTCTAACATTTTTTTCTTCAATGTACAGAAAACAGTAACCATTTATTATAAAATACATATGCAAGTATGTTAAATTATTCATAGCACACTTGTTCTTTGAAAAGAAAAAAACAGCAAGCGAAGCCTAACAGTTTCCAGTACATAAACCGTCATGATAGCAATAATAAGGGATGTGAGAATTTTGACTCTCTTGTGAAGAAATTCCTGGTATAGCTGTGTGTTGTGCAGAGCTTAAATGGATTAAACACATCATTTTATATTACCTTAAACAATGCATTCTGTTAAAAAGTATTATTATTATTGGCCAGGCTATTTCACTTCATAAAGTTTTCTTCTTATGAGGTCACCATAAAAATCCTGATTAAATAAAATTCCAGAGGTGTGGTGATTTAATTAAAAGAAGTTTAATGGAAGGAAAACTTGTTTATATATAAATATATATATATTTCTGTGTCATACCTCCTATAGAAACATAAACTGAAAATTGCATACTTGATAATTTATTAATGGTCATATGTTCCATTTCCTATGTCTCTGTTAGAGAAGTAATTCTGATTATATTACAGAATATTAATAGAAAAAAAAGGTGTTTATACCAAATCTACTTAAATCTACCAAATAAGAAGTTTGTTCTTTCTTTGCAATAATGCTTAGCCAAAGAAAAAAAAACATGTTTTTATTTTTGATCAGTTGTCTTATTGAAAATAGATTTTATACATAAATATACAACACATTTGGATGATTTTTCACTTATAACTTCAAAATATACTTGACCTATCTGTTTTGCTTATTTTCATTTCATTTTTTCCAATAGAAATTCAATTATCTAAGCAAAACTCTGTTATCTCTATAGATGCCTTGGAAAAATAGAAAAAAAAAAGTTCACATCTCATAAAAACTTATATCTAACATATATATTTGCTCTCTTCTTTATTCTTCCAGTTAGAGTAGATATATACCTGTCTTCCTCTGCCTACCTAGTGACACATAACAAAAAAAGGACAAAATTATGGTGTCATCCACATTAAGTATTTCCCACATTTTCAGGAAAATTACTGCCTGAACTTCAGTTGTCTCCTCCCTGAAAAAAAAAAAAACTAAAAGCAATATTTCTCCCAATCAAGTTTCAAAAGAAATTAAAATACTAAAATGATAATTTCAAAATTAAAATTGTTTCATGTCATTCTCCTGCTTGAATTCATACTGTAACATTTCTAGCTACTTGTCCTTCCCACCCACATACAAAAGTTAACTAATCCATTTGAGAGCCAGTGTAGTGGTATACAGTGTTTCTTAAGTTGTGCTTTATGATCTAATATTAGGAGGTCATGAAATCAATTTAGTGGGTCAGGTGACCCATAGTATTAATAAAATGAAAGTTAATAGACTATTATGGAGTAGAATAGAAAGTAGCACAGCACACACTATTACTGGAGGCATGGCAGAGCCATGGCCTTGAAGAGAATGCTGAAGCACAAGGACTCACAGATAGATAAGGAAAAGATGTATTTTCTAGAGATCATGGACTTTTAGCTGGTGACAATGGTTGGATGAAACATTTTGTTTCAGGGAAGTGAGTGTGTTCTCTGTGTGAGAGAAAAAGTGAAATTTCTGTTTTGTAATGTTTCAGTTCTAAATTGCTGTGTAAAAAACAACAATACATTAATTGTCATTCTATTTGATGAGTAGATACTTGAATTTTATATGCCTATTGAATCACTAACTAAGAAAAGAAGTGACTTTCCATGTGTGGGTTGACAGCATAGGGTTCCCTAAACTCAAGGCTTCATAGATTTCATTTTCCATGACTTTCTTTAGCTTCTCTTTCCCAAAGAATAAAATAGATATACTTACAGACTCTTAAAATTTCTTCTTAAAAAAATCATTTCCTTTATATTCTAATAGTCAAAACAAATTCTGGAGCCAGTAGGTGTAAAGACAGGAAAATACACTCTCCTTGTTAACTACAGGAGAGGCAAATAATTTATGACATTCTTTATAATATGTATAGAGTATCATCAGAGTATACTCTCTCAAAGACATCTCCAAACCCCACTTCACTTAGTCTTAGACCTCTGAAATAGCCATCCTCTGCTAACTACTTTGATCATTAAAATGTGAGTAAAAATACTTGTCTACTGCAAGTTAAAGTTTAAGAAAATGGGCATAATCTTACACCATAGTATTTCTGTGGCCCTGCTTTGATTATATGAATGTAAATGCTTGGGGCTCCATTGTAAATGAGAGCTAGAAAGAAAATGCTCACATATGTAAATCAGCAAACATGATCCAACATGTTTTACATTTCTCACCACACAGTCTCTATAGGTTATTGTTGAGTTATTAATTTTGGTTTTGGGGAAGTGCATGTAGGTCTTTCTAGTATTATACCTGCTAATATGACCTCTCTTCTTTTTCTAAATAAATCTATTTTCTTGTTGGAGTAAGTTATCGCTTTTATTTGTATTCAGCAATTTGAAGGGATATTAAAAGACAAGAAGGTCCCAAATGATGTTCATCTACTAAGTCCCTAATTAAATACTTGGAGCAGAATGAAAGTGAAAACTAAACTTTCTTGTGTGACTTAATTTATCCATTATTATAATAACTGGTATTACAATGTCACAAGCAAAAGAAGAAATATTCTTAATGAAACTTAATTTCAAAGCATATGCATGGGATGGGGGAGGTGGTTATGGTAAATTAAAACATTCTTCCCCCTGGGGATCAACAGTAAGCAAAGTTTAGAAGTTATTAGAAAAGAATAAACCCAGGAGTCAAGCGGTAGCGCAGCGGGTTAAGCGCAGGTGGCACAAAGCACAGAACCAGCATGAGGATAATTTCTGGAACCATCCATTCCACCCCGGTTCCATGGCTGCCAGTTCTTAGTGACATCGCCCCGCCAGATATTCGTCGGGATGCGGCATCATCTAAGTTCATTTCCCATGTCTATGCTCGACCGGACCTGCCAATATACGCGGATATCTTCGCCCACTATGTCCAACGCTTGACATCTCGTCACCCAATCTGGTCCCCTACGCCTACACTGAACTTCTCTGTTCCAGACTCTTGGAAACAGAGTTGGCAGTCAGCTGAGGTAAAGAACAAACACCTCATCACAGACCCCTGCAAGCATCAACCCGGCTTTGACCTAGCACGTTATGATTGGGCCCTCCTCAATCACTATCGAACAGGCCATGGCCGGTGCGCCGCTATGTTCCATCGCTGGGGAGCGAGAGATGACCTGAACTGCCCCTGCGGCTCCAGACAGACTATGACCCACATAGTCAACGACTGCCACCTCTCCAGATTTAAAGGAGGTCTCGAAACTTTACATCAGGCTCAACCTGACGCTGTTGACTGGCTACGGAAGAAGGGCAAACGCTAGAAGAAGGATCCTGGTTTGAGCTCCAGGATCCCCACCTACAGGGGAGTCGCTTCACAGGCAGTGAAGCTGGTTTGCAGGTGTCTTTACTCCCTCTCTCTGTCTTCCCCTCTTCTCTCCATTTTTCTCTGTCCTATCCGAAAGCAATGACATCAAAAACAACAATAATAACTAGAACAATAAAGCAACAAGGACAATAAAAGGGAAAATAAAAATTAATATTAATTTTTTTTAAAAAGAAAAAAAAAACCCTCACACGTGAATGGGTTCTTGGAAACTCTCATTTTAAGCAAAGTGACATAATGAAGCAGGGCCTTGAAAAATATATTTTTCTTCTAGTTAGTTCAAGAATTGTTAAAATAAAAAATAAAATTAAAATATAAATAAAATAAATTTATTGCCACAAGTGTTATCACTGGAGTTTACACTATGAACCCATAGCTCCCAGCAGTCATTATTTTATTTTATTTTATTTCATTTTATTTGGTAGGAGAGATAGAAACTGAGGTGGAGGTGGTGGGTATACAGAGAGAATTTCTGACTGACACCTGCAGAGATATTTCATTGCTAGTAAATCATCCTCCCTGCAGGTGAGGAGTAGGGGCTCAAACCAAGGTCTTTGTGCATGGTGATGTGTGTACTCAACTGGGATTTTTACATCCTAATCAACTATATATATATATAACAAAGTGACTTTATTTAAAGACATGTTACATTTAAAAAAGAGTACAAAGGATTAACAAAGCCCTTTGGGCAGGGTGTACTTCCCAGGTATAAGTCCTGAGATCACATGGAAAGCATGATAGTACCAAGAGAAATTCCAGTACTGGTGCCTTTCAGTCTCTGTGTCTCTATCTAAATAAGAGTTTTGTGGGATTGGTGAAATATATATGTTAAAGTCCCCACTCAGGAAACAGAGAAAGAGAGAGAGAACACAGAATATGCAGCCAGAAACCTGAGTCTAATTTTTCCTTGTTTCCAGCCATGTAGTCCCGAACAGTTACTTAGCCACTCTATTCCTCATTTACTTCATCTGCATATGGGAATAAAGTATTACTTGTTAAAGTTGGTGCAAGAATTAAATTATTTATTTAATTAATGTTTATCAGTTGAAGTTCTAAATAGAAAAATCCTATCTATCCCAATAGAACAAGGAAATTTAAGATGGAGCATTGATTTCAAAGACATTTTGAAAGTTGAATGAATACACAAAAGCATAAGATAATGTAGAACTTAACATGTAGAAAGCAGTATCTCTCCTAAGGCTAAGGGACAGTTGATGTGATTCCTTAGGAACTGGAACCATCCATCTGAGGTCTGAGAGATGACTCTGGCCCTGCTCTACACTGAAATTGTCCTATGTGACAGAGAAAGTGGGAAAGAGACTCACCCTTTGCTCTCCTTGTTGACCTTTAATCTCCTTTCAAAACTATTTTTGTCAGAATCTTAACTAGAAACCAATTGGTCAGAGAGTTAAGGGGCACCCTGTAGCATAGAACAGAACAAGAAAGGACAAGGAGTGAATCGAAATACAAACAGAACAGTTAAAATACCCTGAATAAATATTAGATATTATAGTTCCACTACCTTTTGCCTCAATTGTTAAAATTTTGAAAGAGTTTTAAATGTCACCCACCAATTAGAAATGTTTGGTGGATTTTCACACAGCACTGAAGATAATCTCCCCACTTTGCACAGCAAGTTCTTTATTAGCAGATCCTGTGTTGTATACACTAATATATCTCCAATCACTTTGGTCAGTGAGCACATTCAGGTAATTAGCACCACTTTTAGGTTAAGATTACCTGTTATCTTCCCTCCTTATACATGTATTATATATATGCATATATGTACATAATATGCTACTTTTTTTAAAAAAAGAGTTATTTATAGAGATAGGAGAAATAAAGATAACCAGAGTACCATTGTGACATATGTAGTGCTGGGATTTGAACTTAGTACCTCATACTTTAAAGTTCAATGCTTTTTATCCACTGCACCACCTCCCAGTCTACTTTTTTTAAAAACATACTATAAGCTATTTTTAGCAAATTATAAGGAGAAAAGAGATAATATGACAAGTCTCTTATTTATTTGATACAGTTTGGTATCTTTCCATCATCTGGTTTTAGTTTAAGTTTCCAGTTTTAAGTTTATTCTCTTGTTAAGAAGACACAGTCTGTTCAACACAGCATAGTTTTTTATTCATACATGTACTATCCCCTCTTATGGAATGTCCTTGGAATATTGTTTTGTAAACTACTGATAGTTACTAATCATCCCTTAAGATTCAATTTGACCCTTTTGGTGAAGTTTTTGTTTTTTTTTCAATTCCTTATGGAGAGTTTAAATCAAGCCTTTCATTTGTAATTTACTTTGATTAGAACACTGTGATTATTACATATAATTCATGATCAGTTGTTCTCAATCTAATCTGCCCATTAGAGTCATCTAGAGATTTTTTTGAAACTTAAAGATTAGACCATACTTATGTCAACTATATCAAAACCCTGGGCAAGTGAGGGGAACAGAGACAAATAATGTCAATAATAAATTTGTGGAGCACTGATGGAGAACTTTTATAGAGTAGTGATGGAACCATTTAAAAACATGTTTTAATGGATCCAAACATGCATATGTTTCATAGATACAGTACAAAAATATCCCCTAGAAAAACAAGTAGTGAAAGTATGAAATTTATGACCTAGTTTTCAAGTTGCATTATCAAAGCAGGGGTATGGTAACATCATTGACTTGAATGTAACTATTCCACTTTTAGGAGTAAACAAATTTTTTAAAAATTATAATCAGATAATATGACTGGTAATTTATGATATTCATTATATTCACTGGTTAAGCTTGGGAAAATTCTCAACCATTCTGTAAGGAATATAAATCTAGATGGGCTGTTACACTTTTATTATGAACTGTAGTATTATGAACTAGAATATCAACAATTTATTTTATATCCTGAAAAATTAATTGAACATGACATATTATGACATATGATAGCCATATATATTTTAGACTTGTTATGATTTAAATCAAAACTGGTTGAACCCAAGTTTTCAAAAAAAATGACAACAAAATAAATCTAACATTTGACAATGATTTTCTAAGACAATCTTGATAAAATATTTATTTCATTCTTTCCTTGAGTTGCTTCTTATCATTTTCTATGTTTGTCATATTACTAGGAAAATAATAATTGACTGGACAGTTGGCACATGAGCACAACTAGTTATGTCCCCATAACAGGCACCTGTGATGTTTTAAATTCAACATATGAGTTTGTCATATTTTTTTAACTGATTGTGTAGTTCCTTAGACTTTTTTTTTTGTTATCAATGATAATAGTGGATACTCTGTGACAAAGCAAAACAAAAACAGAGATTTAACAGATTAATTTTTCATGATCATGTGAAATATATACTCAGAAAAGGGAAACTGGTAGTAGCAAGTAAAATGTAAGCATTGTTATCTAAGAGATCATGAAAATAAGCTGTATTGAAAAGAGGAATTGCTGGCTTGAAAGCAACTCGAATTGGTAAATGTGTTTAAGATAACATATACTGAAAAGCAAGTTTCAAAGAAGAGAAAGTGGGGACTTGGTTTTATTTTATTTTATTTTTGCCTCCAGGGTTATAGCTGGGGCTCAGTGCTTGCACAATGAATCCACTGCTCCTGGTGGCCATTTTCCCATTTTATTGGATAGGGCAGAGAGACATTGAGAGGGGAAAGGAAGATAGAGAGGAACACAGAGAGAGATAGAAACCAGCAGACCTGCTTTGCTGCTTGTGAAATGTCCCCCCTGTAGGTGGAGAGCTGAGTCTGAACCCAGATCCTTGACCGGATCCTTGTGCTTAGTACTATGTGTGCTTAACCAGGTGTGCCACTGCCCAGCCTACATGATCTAATTTTATATTGGGAAAAGTTAGGGTGATGTAATAATCCACACTATATTTAGAAGTTTTCCAGAAAGAATCATAAACATCTATGAGAACAAAAGTGAGGCATTCTCAGCAGAGAAACACATTCTTCTTCTAGCGTTTGCCCTTCTTCCGTAGCCAGTCAACAGGTCAGGTTGAAAGCTTTCAGGAGCTGCTTGTTGCTGGCTTTGAAAGTGACTGGGATCCATGTGGATTCAGTCAGCTAGGAAGGATCGTCAGTTTCCCCAATGAATGGGTACTCACGGGATGCACCACGAGAAGGTCGATCCAATGCATCCCAGAGAAACACATAATGATCATAAAATGCATGTGTAGAAAGTGGGGAAAGAGGGGGTCCGGCGATAGCACAGCGGGTTAAGTGCACATGGGGCAAAGTGCAAGGACCAGCATAAGATCTTGACTTTAGCCCCTGGCTTCCCACCTGCAGGGGGATTGCTTCACAAGTGGTGAAGCAGATTTGCAGGTGTCTATCTTTCTCTCCCCCTCTCTGTCTTCCCCTCCTCTCTCCATTTCTCTCTGTCCTATCCAAAAACAATGACATCAATAACAATAATAATAATAACCACAACAACAATAAAACAACCAGGGCAACAAGATGTACTTAAATTGAAACTATATCAAATCATGTGTGTTATTACTATATTAAATCTGCAGAAAGTAAATGAGAAGAAAAATATTTCATTCTAAAGTGTCTAGATGAGCAGAACATACAGACAGGCTCATCAACCAATTCATTAATTAAGGTGTTTTCTTTGTCTTTTTTAAAGACACTTGCAGCATAAATTATTTAGAAAAGAGTATGATTAGACTTTTTCTAAAAAGTAATAACGCATTTCAAATTCTGATTATGGCAGGGCTAGGAAACAGAATTATTTTTGGAACAAAGATTACTGAAATAATAATTCAGTAACTCATAGGAGTGTAGGGATGATTATTCCTGGTTAAATGTAGGATCTATTTACAAGTACTTTGGTCTTTGGCATGTTTAGTCACTGACTTTTTTTTTATAATATTTATTTCTTTTTTGTTGCCCTTGTTGTGTTATTGTTTTAGTTACTGTTGTTATTGCTATTGATGTCATCATTGTTGGATAGGACAGAGAGAAATGGAGAGGGGAGGAGAAGACAGACAGGGGGAGAGAAAGATAGACACCTACAGACCTGCTTCACCTCCTGAGAAGCGATTCCCCTACAGGTGGGAAGCCGGACACTCCAACCCGGGCTAGTCCTTGTGTTTTGCCCCATGTGCACTTAACCCACTGCACTACCACCCAATTCCCCCTTTTATTCTTTCTTTTTTTTTTTTTTTTTTTTTTTTGGCTTCTTCAACTACTGATTGATCAGTTTGATGCCTACAGATAATATCCACTTTTTTTTTTTTTTTGCCTCCAGGGTTATTACTGGGGCTCAGTGCCTACATTATGAATCCACGTCTCCTGGTGGTCGTTTTTTTCCTTATTTATTTATTTATTTATTTATTTATTACTTATTTGGTAAGACAGAGGGAAATTGAGAGAAGAGAGGAGATAGAGAGGGACTGAGAATGATAGACACTTGA
Source organism: Erinaceus europaeus (assembly GCF_950295315.1). Classification (NCBI taxonomy): domain Eukaryota; kingdom Metazoa; phylum Chordata; class Mammalia; order Eulipotyphla; family Erinaceidae; genus Erinaceus; species Erinaceus europaeus. The sequence continues at coordinate 105,908,413 of NC_080166.1, forward strand.
AGAGTTGCTTCACAGCTTAAAAAGTGTCCCCCCTGCAGGTAGGGATGGGGCTCAAACTTCTGATCTTTGCTGGTGCCCTTGCACTTATATGTGTGCTTAACCTGGTGCACCACAGCCTGGCCCCCATATCCACATTTTTTTTCTCAGTAATTTTCTCAACTAATGGGAAAACAACTTTCTTTTTTTCCTTCTCTCTTTCTTTCTCTCTCTCCTCCAGGGTTATATGGGGCTTGGTGTTTTCATGATGAATCCCCTGACCTTGGTTATTTTTTTCCTCGTTGTCTTTCCTAATTATTTATTTTTCCTTTATTTTATTTGACAGAGCAGAAAGAAATTTATAGGGAAGGTGTATATAGACACACACACACACACACACACACACACACACACACACCTACAGTTCTGCCTCAATACTCATGAAGCTTCCTCTGCAGGTGGAGGCCTGGGACTTGAACCTAGTTCCTTGTGAATGGTACCTATGTATATTGCTTTACTCGGTGCTGCTGCAAGCCCCCAGAAAATAAGTTTTGATCACAGGCTATATAACTGCCTCTGCCTCTTATTTCTAGTTTCTAGATGGTTCAGTTTGCTGGGTTTTCCTGCCGTGATATTTTATTCTCCATTGTCAATAAGAAATATTAATGCTTTTATCTTTCTGGGTATCAGATGGAAAGTATTTGATGGATCTTTTTTTTTATTTAAAGTGCTTTACATGTTAATTGTGTGGACAAGATCAGCTTAAGGGCACCCAGCTCTTCCTGTAAAAAGAGATCCCATGCAGTTATATTTTATCTATTAAAGACAGTTTCTATTCCCCCTGAAGTTTTATCTTTTTATCATCTTCAGTCTTCACAAATAAGCCCTATGATTCAGTGATCTGTTGCTCTATTCTATTTAACATTATATCCAAGGGGTATATCTTTCAAAGAAGACCTCTGTTGCTGAGTCCAGGACTATCAGTTATAATGACGCATGAGTCTCCATAAAAGGAGAATGTAAATATCTTCAGTTTCTCTCATATGAAAAATACTATCCACCTGAAAGATATTTGAATATGGCCCTTTTGTTGCACTCTTTCTTGGCTCAGAATGAGCACACATATTCTCTGAGAATGTCCTTTCAGAAATATGAAGTGAATATTCCTTTTTCCACTGCTGGGGAATTATGCAGATGCAGTCTTTACCCTCAGACTTTGCCACTTCCGGAGATATCCTCACAGTGCTTTTTTCAACCAGTCCTGTCCTGACACGTCACTCCTGGTTGTTGCCCTATAAAGCCCACTTTTCAGATTGGTGATTAGACGCAAGGGAGGGGGTCCAGGAGGTGGCCATTTTTGCTACCTCCTTGTGGTCCAAACCACTGCGCTCTCACCCAACTCTGAGGTGCCTGTGCGAATAAATATTTGTGTTCCCTCTCCGCTTCGGATCTTCTTTTCTTTTCTCTTCCGTGTCCCGCCGCTGCAAAGTGACAATAGATCACCTGGGAGCTTACCAGCTTTGACAGACACATGAACCAGGTTCAAGCTTAGCCTCCACCACACTATAGGAAGCTGCAGAGCTGTGGGGTCTTTTCACCTCTTTCTGACTATCCATCTATCTCTTTTCATATAAAAAGTTGACTTAAAGCAGTGAAGCCCTGGTAAAGACAAAAAAATAGTAAAGTAAAAGAAATATTTCATCATTCCTTCATTTCTTCTTTTTGATATCTTGCCTTCATCATTTAGCAAACATGAGTCCAGCCCCATCTCTACTTGCTTGATTCTTTTTGCATATTATATCCCAGAAATGCCTCGAGCAATTTCACATTTTCCTTTGCTATACAGAAATATTATAGTCTGGCAGGAAATGTATTAAATGTTGGCAAGTTTTTCTCAAGTTAACTCTTACTTGATCAGGATTTAATATTATAATATATGTATATTTACAACTCTCCTGAATATTTAAATAACATAGGTAGTCTATACTATTGTGAGCATAATGGTTTAATTACTAATTTTGTGCAATTCCAGATATTACATTTATTTAAAAGTCATATGGTTATCACTTAACTTGTGAGAAATCTGAGAGATTTAAATTTTTTTTATTTATTTAAGAAAGGAGACATGAACAAAACCATAGAATAAGAGGGGTAAAATTCCACACAATTCCCATAACCCAATCTCCACATCCCACCCCCTCCCCTGATAGCCTTCCCATTCTCTGTCTCTCTGGGAGTATGGATCCAGGGTCATTGTGGGTTGCAGAAGGTGGAAGGTCTGGCTTCTGTAATTGCTTCCCCGCTGAACATGGGTGTTGACTGGTCAATCCATACTCCCAGTCTGTGAGAGACTTAATTTTAACCAATTTCTTCAAAGTCTTCAGAGTCACATGAAATAAGTTTACTTTGTATAAGTAAACTGTCTGCTTTTGATAATAACTTAAAATTATAGATGGGACCTACATGTCTGTGAAAAAAAGGGTAATCTTATTTATATTCTTCCTAATGCGCTTAGTGATTTCTCCCAATTTGCACACACTTTTACTTACCTACTTCAAAGTTTCTTTAAAAGATATTGTGGAAATTATTCAAGCCACTATTTCTATTTTTTTTGTTTTGAACTATAAATAAACTTTGTTTTTACTGAGTGTTATGTTTATAAATATAGTCCAGGGCCAGGTAATGTCACACCTGGTTAAGTGCACACACTACAGTGTATAAAGCCCCAGATTCAAACTCCTGGTTCCTACCTGCAGGGGGAAAGCTTCATGAGTGGTAAAACAGTGCTATAGGTGTCTCTATATCTCCCCCTCCACTCTCAATGTTTCTGTCTCTATCCAATAAACAACAACAAAAGTATATAGCTGACTTCTATTAATATAAAAATATTCTGCCCAAAAAGCATACTTCCATTACCCTTACCCCTTCAATCCATTTTTTTCCAAAGTGATTTCTATTGCTCTAATGACCATGAACCCTTTTATCATAATCCAGATCAGTGTCAGATTATGAACTAAGAATGACAGTATAATTTCAAATAATTTTTTAGTTAGAGATAAGTAGGAACATAGGGAAAATGTATTTTAAATATAAATAACTTATTACATATTATATTATCTTTCTCTTTTTGTAGTATAGTATAGGTATTTATTTTAAGACTACTTCAAATGCATATGTTTCTACCTCATGAAGAATCCTGCCATCATTGTAGAAAATTCATTCAAATAATTAACATATAAATTTACCCATGTATTTTTTCTTACAAAGATCAGCATCAAGCATCTCTTTACTTAACATACAGAAACATTTTATAGCATTTTTATAGGCTCTGCAGGCAGACATGTTGCCATTTATTTTTTTTAATGGCACCTTTCCAAAAATTAATGCATTCTGGCCCAAGCCATCAACATCAGAAATAGCACATCTAACTGCCAAAGTCATTCCATGAATCCATCAGCAGGACACATTCTGCTACAGCATTAATCTAACTTCAGGAACAGAGTCAACATTTGTAGATGCTCATACTAGGATTCACAAATGTCAAGGTCTCCCAGTACTAGCCTTACCTTATTATACACTCTCTTAATGTTGACAGAGCTACAGTGGCTACTTTCAACTTTATAAAAGTGAAATGATCAAAATAATTCCATTCATTCAAAATAAAAACATGAGAATCTTAAATAGTATTTATTCTGATAGGTCCACATGTGTATTCAATGTTAACTAAGGCTTGAGATGTAAGCAAAAAATGCTGTACCTGGACCTTTCTATTTATTTTCTAAATATGCCTCAAATTTCTTGACCTTCCTTTCTATCCCATTAGTAAAGTTGCCTATTTATTTTTTTCCACAAGATTAATTTATCTTTATTTTAAAATGTCAAAAATATTTCACAATTAAAAGTAGGCTGATTTGAGATATGAAATAGCATAGTGTGAAGTAAATGAACATTTTATTATAGCTGTCACTAGTGAGAACAAGAACTCCCCATTTTGAGAGTTCCTCTATTTTAGAGACTTGTTTTTCAGTTAAAAGACAGAAAAAGTTGAGAAAAAAGTTGACCTCTCCCCAGGAACACCTGGGCCATCTGGGCAGCTATAGATAACTAGTTTAAGCTTGTAAGAGTGATGATGATGCAAAATAATGTTTGTGTGATAGTTTAAATTTAAAAATTCCCGCTCATCTTTACCCACTCCTTCTGCTGTTTACCTGCTTTGCTGAGATTGGCACCATAGATAGAGATTAGAGTATACTCTTTAGATAAAGATTAGTGTGGAATGTGCCCTTTGCTTTGCTCAAGGTAAAGATTAAAATGTAATATGCATCTGTTTTCCTTAGATAAAGACATCCTGCTTGTGTAACTTCCATCCCTAGCCACATTCTGTTTGTGTGACCCCTATCCCTTGAGAGTATAAACAGAGGGTTTCAGAGTTGCCTGAAGTTCCTAGCCCAGGGGGCTGTCCCAGCTAATGAACCCTCAGCTCTGAGTTCCTGTGTATGTGTGTCTTGTGTGTCTGTGTGAATTAATCTTTGAGCATTATTATTCTGTCTGTGTCTCTCTTGGTTTGCAATTGGGCTTGTTCAGTTGTTAGGATTAGGGTTAGGGTTAGGGTTAGGGTTAGGGTTAGGGTTAGGGTTAGGGTTAGGGTTAGGGTTAGGGTTAGGGTAAGGGTTAGGGTTAGGGTTAGGGTTAGGGTTAGGGATGGGTTTGCCCTCAAAGTGAAACAACAAAGATAGGTATTGCCCCACTCCTAAGGGAGCTTGAGTCAATATACTCTGCCACTCAAAGAAGATTGGTCCTAAATTCGGTGCTGTCTAGAATGTTCCTAGCTATCACCATGAAACCAAGCCATACCTCCTGGAATGCAGAGATTACACAGGTACCTCTGCTGAATAAATATCCCGGATTAGATTTGTGACTTACAGTTTAATATATTTATATACTTTTCCTGTATTTGTCAGTCATTCCCTTCCCTGATTCACCTTTCTGATCCTATCTCCAACTCTGACACTGTCTCCCCAGACAATACCATTAGCCCATCTGCAAGTTTACTGTCAGGCTCTGAAAATTTTTGTAAAGTTATGGGCCCTTTTGTAATACACCTAAAATGGATTTCCTAGATTCTTCCAACATGAAGACTCCAACTGTTATCTGCTATATTCTTCCATATAGGTTCCTTATTATTAAATAATTTTTTCTGATTTATATCTTGATGCTTTTTAGCCACCAAATCGCAGATGCTACTACGATGCCAACCTGACTTCCCTAGAGAGAGGACCTCACCAATATGTCCTGGAAGCCCACCTCTCTGGAGCCAGGCCCCATTAGGGAAAGACGGAAAAGGGCTGAGAGTATGGGTCAACCTGCCAATGTCCATTGTGTAGCAGAGGATCAATTACAGAAAACAGACCTTCCTCCTTCTGCACCCCAGCGTCCATACTCCCAGGGGGATAAAAGATAGAAAAATTTCCAATGAAGGGGATGGGATGTAGAAGTCTGGTCATGGTTATTGTGTGGAATTGTACCCCTTTTATACTTCCATATTGTTGATCATTATTAAATCAACTAAAGATTTTATTTATATATTAATGAGATAAGTAGGAGATAGAGAAAGAACTAGACATCACTCTGGTATGTGTGCTGCTGGGTATTGAACTCAGGACCTCATGCTTGAGAGTCAAATACTTTATCTACTTCGTGATTTCCCAGACAACTGAATTCTTTGTTTGTTTGTTTTTGGTTTTTTTCTCCAGGGTTATTGCTGGGACTCGGTGCCTGCACTATAAATCTACTGCTCCTGGAGGTTAATTTTTACCTTTTGTTGAGCTTTTTGTTTATCATTGTTGTTATTATTGTTGTTGCTGCCTTTGTTGTTGGATAAGACAGAGAGGAATGGAGAGAGGAGGGGAAGACAGAGAGGAGGAGAGAAAGATAGACACCTGCAGACCTGCTTCACCGCCTGTGAAGCGACTCCCCTGCAGGTGGGGAGCCGGGGTTCAAACCAGGATCCTTATGCCGGTCCTTGTGCTTTGCGCCACCTGTGCTTAACCCACTGCGCTACAACCCGACTCCCACACAGTAAATTTTCAATCCAAGTTATTTGCTTCTTGGGTTTTCTGGTTCATCTCTGATCCTGCTCTAATGGTCAGTGCTTTCTCATTTCTTTCTTGAAGGTGTTCCCCCTTTAATGTTTGCATTTCTTACTTAGGATCAGTCATTTGTACTAAAAACAAAGGTATACATTTTAATAATGAACTCAGAAAGGATTAGCTTTTTTGTATGTAGACACATGTCTTTAAAAGTTTCCCATGGTATACACTGAGTGCACTCACACTTGATTCATAATCTCATATATTGTAATAGAATTTTGAGATTCATTTACTTATAATTATTAGACAGATAAACTCTGTGTGTGTGTGTGTGTGTATGTGCCCCTATGTAAGTGAGAGAGAGAGAAAGAGAGACCAGAGACTTCTCAGCTCTGATATGCATGCTGCTCAAACTAAACCTGGTGCCTCAGGCATGCAAGTCCTCAATATTAATGCTGAATTATTTCTTCAATCTTTGCAAACTGATTATTGGTTTGCTATTTTTATCAGTAATCAGATTCCATTGACATTCAAAACTTTATTTTACTTTCCTATTCCATCTGTATATAATTAGTGTATTAGCAAGCATTTGCTCATGTAGTAGACTAAGGGATAAGTGGGAAAACTGCAGTGTTTGCATCTTTTTCAGGACTTCTGAAAGTTATGGTTTTAATTTCAACATGAATTATTCCATTTCATCATCTACTCACTATTCTGTGACCATATAGCTCTGTCTTCCAATTCAAGTTGTAATTTAAAGGGAGGGAATTTATTTTCAAATATACTTGTAAATATAGTACCTACTATGAGTGGCAAATAAGGAAAGACCTTGGAGAGAGAAATGAATGGTAGAAAAATTATATATTGGTCTAAAATGTAAGGGACAGAGGAGCTATGGTATTTGAACCTTAGTGTTGTATCTTAGTGTATCTTTAATACAAAATTCAGAGTGAACCCTTATGAGACTTTTGATCATACTAATTCTAAAGGGATATAACACCCAAATGGTGGATTGGGTGGGGGTGAAGATAGGGCAAATGGAAAATGGAAGGGGTAGAGAAGAAATCCTGGAGACAGGGAGCAGGAACAGAAAGAGGAAAATAAGGAGGAGGCAAAAAATGGTAAGCTCTAGTGAACTATTCAGTGCAGGACAATACTACAACAGGTGTGTGTTCTGTGTACTGGAGTTTTAATGCTGTCATTTGTGTTTGTTACATGCGTGCTTATGATATATATATATATATATATATATATCATATGCATATATATATATAATTTGGTGAGCAGGTGGTACCAAAGCTTCAAGTCTAATGTCTGTGGGGGTTCTGATACTACAGAGAGGCAGAATATAAAAAATGACAATGACCAGACCAAATATGAAAATTAGAACCTTCAACCACAAACTCTTTAGCATTCTTCCCAGGAAGCCAAACCACAAATCCCTCTGCAATTATCCCCAAACTGTCAAATTTGGTCAATAACTGCCAACTTCCTAAATTTTTGGTCCTCTGACAATTTCAGACTACTTAAGTAAAGCCAAATATGTTCTCCAAGTCAATCATAAAAGATTGCCTACATTGTCTTGCCATTGTGCAGCTTCTTCATACAAGCAGTGTTGAATTGGTACCTGGTTATTTATTTATTTATTTATTTATTTATTTATTTATTTCCTATAAAATCTTCCCACAGTCCTACCTACTAACCTACACTTGTTTCTGCCAAACACAGGGGACATTGGCTGATTCTTTTGCTGTAGCAGACTCTAATTACATTACCTGTTTGTACTCCTGTGGATGATATTTGCTTATGGCCACACATTAAAGTTCTTGGCAAAGTCAAATGTAAACTCAACCCCAGTTGTAAATGACTTCTTAAAAAATAACTCACCCAGAAGATGAGCCATTTTTTTTTAAATTCTTATGAGAGTCAGCAAATAACTAAGCAAGAAACTAGATAATGAATTTTCTTCTTTTATAGCCTAGCAATTGCTTGATTTTGTATCTGGACCGTGATTTTATATAGATTTTTTTAGAGGGAGATAATTATTTATCTGCTATTTTAATTTTTATACTGTTAGCACTTTTTGTATATTGGTGGCCTTTAATTGCTCAGTCACACTCTAAAGAAAGGTTAGTGAACACTTGTATTTCCCTCTTTTCTGTAATGTGGGAAGATATTAAATTAATTAATTAACTTTTCATGCAGATTATTCCAAGGAACTCAAATTCTGAGCAGGAGCTATGTGAAATATAGAAAATTTCTCCTGGGATCTCTGATTTTAAATGTCAGAAAGAGAAGAGATTTTCCCCAGGTACCTCAATGTGGAACTAAGCCTCTTGCATTGTTGATACTATTTTAAAGTCATAGGGGAAACTACCCATTCTGAGTTTTTCTTGGGCTGGCCCACAAACAATTCAATGACAGATAAATTAACAATAACAACAACAAATTAATAATGTCTAAATGGAGGAACTATGGTGAAAACACAGGTTCTGTTCTCAGGTGGGGAGGAAAGAGTTCAAATTGTGAGCTAAGGAGTGGAAGAAGAGAATTTTGGGTGTCAAGAAAAGAAGATGGAGAAAAGGACTTCTCATGACAAGGTGATAATTTTCATTATCAGTGGCAGTGAACTTCTCTGTTCCAGACTCTTGGAAACAGAGTTGGCAGTCAGCTGAGGTAAAGAACAAACACCTCATCACAGACCCCTGCAAGCGTCAACCCGGCTTTGACCTAGCACGTTATGATTGGGCCCTCCTCAATCACTATCGAACAGGCCATGGCCGGTACGCTGCTATGTTCCATCGCTGGGGAGCCAGAGACGACCCGAACTGCCCCTGCGGCTCCAGACAGACTATGACCCACATAGTCAATGACTGCCACCTCTCCAGATTCAAAGGAGGTCTCGAAACTTTACATCAGGCTCAACCTGAAGCTGTTGACTGGCTATGGAAGAAGGGCAAACGCTAGAAGAAGAAGTGGAGAATTAAAAGCAGAGTCTCCGGTAGAGATAAGATTACAAATATACTTGGATCCCCCAAATTATACTTCTCTAAGTCACTAAAATGGAACAGTGATTGATTTGAAGCATAGTGTACGTTCCTTGCCCACAGCTACAAAAAAATTAAAAACTGTCACACCAACTTTTGAGAAAAGAGTAAAATTTTCCTTATAAATGAATAACAAATAACATTTATTGCTATTAGAAGTCATGATAGAGGCCAATACAATGCTCAAATCAAACTCCTTCTTCCTTTGCCTCAGGGAAATTATTACTGGAAGAATGGGACTGGGTTTGAAAAGTAAGGGGTAGGTCCCAAAAGAAGTTGGAGAGGAGCCTGGGGCCATCAGTTTATCCATCCTTCTGGAATCTTAATTGCTTGGGTCTTGTTTGACTTTCATTTCAAAACAAGCTTATAACATTCTTTAACTACTCTTTATTATTCTAAGGAGATAGGCAAACAGAAATAGGTGTGGCTGTCTGAATTGATGACAACTGTCCTTTTCTAAATTTTGTTTTAGCATACTAATTGTTCCCAAATCTTACCTGATTATTTCAGGTCACCTCCTTCCTTTAGGGCCTAGTCTGACAGCCCAACCCCTTTGGAATTTGATCTAAATGGCAGATATTTGGGAAGTGACAATTCTTTTCTTTGATTAGGGAAGGATAAAACCAACTCCTTAATTCCCAGGGACTTCATTACTCTCTACAAAATAATCTACATGCAGAGAGAAGCATCTTGTGGAGATCAACACTGAGACTATTAAGGAGTCTGATTTGAGCATCATCACTGCTTATTGAGTGAGTCTCACTGCCATTATTTCTGAACCAAACCCAGAACACCAGTGATGTTCCCCTGAACATACTTATAGCAATATACGCTAGCAAGTCTCAAAATATATTCTAAAAATCTCAGTTCTTTCTTTCTGTACATTAAAATTTCACTTTAATATAATTGTCCATAAATAGAAATGCGAGTATATATTTTTAAAACATATATAATCTTCAGCATGACCCTAAGATGCTTTATTATGCCAAATGTTAACATTATATGTTGTAGCATAAAAAGAGGTTTGGCAGAGAATGACCAGGGTCGTGTTAGATTATTATGTGGAAAACTGAGAAATGTTATACATATGCAAACTACTTCATTTTACTGTCAACTGTAAACCATTAATCCCCTCAATAAAGAAAACTATGTGATAACTAGTATGTCTCACATATATATCCCCATCAAGCATGCTTCTGTGTAATGTCATACCTCTGTTTTCATGCCCACTGCATTATAAAAACACTGAACTGCCTTAAAAAAAAAAAAAAAAAGGTTTTCCTGCCCAACTTTCTGATTTCTCCATGGGTAAAAATTTTTTTTAGTTTTTAAAGGAAAAATTGAAAAGGTTGGGAACATAATTCCTATTAGTAGTTGGAGAGAAAGATCAAAAACTGAGTTGAACACAATCCTTGTGAAATTTTAAGAGATTTAAAGCACTGAGGTGGTAGTTAGGGGTCCTGGGTCATTTGTATTTGCTCATTGAGTTCACTCAAAAGAAAACTTCCTTCTATATTTATGATGATACCCAATTTTACAATATCAGTTAATTTACCTGCAAAGCGATAGATTCAAACTCAGAAACAAACAAATATGTTACATTTCTCAGTGTTTATGTTTTAAAAGAATGGGCCCCATGCCCTTGAGAAATACAGTTCTGGGTGGTAGAACTGACAAGAATGTTTTTAAAAACAGATTCACATCTCAATGGGGCAAAGGAAGGATAGACCCTTACAAGTTTTCTAAAGTAAAAGCTCTAAGAAAAGTAAAGTCAGGAGTTAAGAATCTGGAAAAAGACCATTTAAAGTGTAATCAAGTTGACAGGAAGGTTAAAGCCATTTTGGTCAAGTGCCATAGATTTCAAGCTAGATTTCGTTAACTTATCTCCTAAAGTAGGTCAAGATTTAACGATTAAAGATACTATTTGGTAGAAAATCCTGAACACTAACAGCTTTACTCCTTCATTGTATTTGTTACACACTAGAGAGATGTTTCACTATCACCATTCAGAGAATATACTTTACAAAAGTAAATAGTATTTTCTTTAAAATTTAGTTTGTTTTCACTCAATGTCATTTTGTTCTACATTAAAAAATGGTATTGAGGGGGAGTCGGGCTGTAGTGCAGCAGGCTAAGCGCAGGTGGCGCAAAGCACAAGGACTGGCATAAGGATCCCGGTTCGAACCCCGGCTCCCCACCTGCAGGGGAGTCGCTTCACAGGCGGTGAAGCAGGTCTGCAGGTGTCTATCTTTCTCTCCTCCTCTCTGTCTTCCCCTCCTTCTCTCCATTTCTCTCTGTCCTATCCAACAATGACAACAACAATAATAACTACAACAATAAAAAAAATACAAAATAAAAATTTTAAAAAATGGTATTGAGATATAATGAAAGTGTCTACTTAGACTTAAATACTCTCCTCACCTACTTTCTATTACAGTTCTCTCACATACTCCAAAGCTAACCTTATCAAAGCAAGGACTGCAAAAGTTGAATAAGGGCAAGAGACTGGCATACTTTAATGATGACTCTTTAGTCACTATCAGGCCACCCCATCAGCTGGGCCCCTATTTGGGGTATCCTGGGAATCCCAAACAGACATGATGGGCCTAGACCTCGAGTGGATCCCTCTCTCCATTGTTACTGGTCCTCTCTATCAAGAACAACACAATAGACCCCTTTGTGGGCCCCCATAGGACCTTGCCCCCAATGTGGATCAACAATGGTAGAGAATGTTCCATCCTCAGAAGGGAAGCTGGACAACATACTCTATGTTCCACCTGAGGAAGATGGGTCCTGATATTAGGGCAGCCTGGAACATTCCTACTCATGACCACAGAATGTGGGCTCAGATCTATAGGGATGCAGAGGTCACATAGGTTCAATACTTTTGCATGAGTTGGTATGTCTGATTCACTTCATGACTATAATATATACTTAATATCATATATGTGTAAAAGCTCTCCTATATACATATGCATACATATATTGGTATATCTACATCTATATTCTAAAACTATGCAGATTAAGTAAAAACGTTAAAGATCTCTACTAATGAATGTAGTAATTTTCTCTTATGTATACTTCTATTATGCTTTAATTCTCTGAAAAACTGATAGCTTTATTCTAGATAAAACTGGTCCCACCTACTCTTAATAACTCTGCAACTTTTATCTTCTCCACTTATTCATTGTATTCCCACATTACCTCTGAGAATATAGATGGTTATAAATTATGAACAATTCCTTCTAGCCAATTCTTTTGGCACCACAGTTCATATAAAAGACCATTTCTTCATGAAATCAGGAAGAAAAAAACAAAAAGCTGTTTCATGAACAAAATGACAGTATTATGAATTAGACTCCTAAAAACCTGCTGTTTTCTTCAGGCTCAGTGGTCTTTTAAGGCAATGATGGCTCCCTAAAGAATGCCTGTGTTTATGAGACCCTGACAATGTTTTTGAAGGGGAAATGCCTCTTTTAGTGTCATAAAAACACTATCAACATGTACCCGAGGCAGCTCTTAGCCAGCTCTAAACAGTTTCTTCACTGACTTTCATTCCATCTGGTTGAAGGACAGTTGGTATTTCTGCAGGATATATATGGTTGCTCATATTATTGATGTTGTGTTGTCAGTGAATCTGAAATATTCCATAACTCTTACTTATGTCTTTCTCTCTGCAGATACATTTTGAAAACCACTAAAATATACATTTTTTGAACAGTGAATGATTTATTAAATATTAATAATTATGTAGCAAACCAAAACACTTAGGCTTTTCCTTTACCTATGCATAAGCTGAAATTTAAATTTACTTTTTACATTTCTAATGCGTATTTCATAAGCCTATGTGAATCTGTTATGGTCATTGAAATCATTCTGTATCCTTGCATATACTGTTACTTATGTGAAAATATAGGTGATGTTAAACTCAACTTCTTGGTAGTCAAAACACTTTAAAGTGCAATAGGACGACTATCAGTACAATCAAATGTGTAAGTCGTATAGTTATGAATTACTTATCTTTTAATAACATTTTAAACTTTAAAAACTAAAATAAGACAGGTCACAGTCCTTCGTTTATTGTTGTCCAAGAATTTCCATTTTATTCATTATTATTCTTGCTTAGCTCTCTTACACTGGTCCATATTCTTTAGCATACCATATGAAGCAACAAACCTACACTTAATATAAATCACCTCAGTTTCTAGATAAATAAAGGATACCATGAGAAATTTAGAAAATTATTCAAAATCACTCATTTTGAATGTGAATATCTAAGATTAGAATATTTCTAAATCATTTTTACTATTAACCTAAACTAGATGATAACATTTTAGGTGCTTACTTGAATAGATTTTTGCAAGCTTTAAATTGTAACAGGAAAATGCATGTTTGTCATCACAGATTATAGTTTCCATAATAAGTGTAAGAAAATTGTTTTGAATGAAACAAAATGATAAAGTATGTTCTTTTAAAAGTTCATTTCCCTAAAATATTTTATTCATGGAAAGTATGTTTTTGCACTGTAAGACAGGCATACTGAAATCCCTTTTATATTTATAGTTCCTTATTTAGAACATACTTTTAATATGCAATAATCTCCCTTGTAGTTCAATGAATGTTGTTAATTATAAACATACCAATTTGACCAAAGGCTTACATTATATGAAAGGTAAAATAAAATAATAAAAATGTGATAACATATTCATACTAAAATTATATGCTATGTTAGTTGTTTTATGAATGCAAAATATTTCTTTTTAAAGTTCAGAAAAGGAAAATTATAGGGTCGGGTGGTGGCACACCTAGTTAAGTGTACACATTACAGTGCACAAGGACCTAGGTTCAATTGGTGAATCAGGGTTGCAGGTTTCTCCCTGTCTCTTTTGTTCTCTGTTTCTCCTTCCTCTCTTAATTTCTCTCTGTCCTGTCAAATGACAAATAAATATGAGTTTTGGAATCTAAATAATCAAGTTTTAAATGTAAATAAGTTCAGAAAAGAATAGACATGAATGAATTAAATTAATATTATCATGTGTGCACACATCTGCATGTTCAAATTTTTATGCCACTTTCTCTTTCCTTTCAAGGCAACTGCTAATATATCATAATACAAAAAGAACAGCTCATGAAAAACAGGAAAAAACAGTACTGTGTTATAAAAAAAAAAAGACAGTGCTTGAATAAGAGGATATAATATGTAGCAACCTACTTTTATAATCACATATGTATTTGAGCAGAGTGGTATGCAAAAACTTAGCATTTTACAAAAGAGAAGTATAATTTCTCTCTTTGTACAATCAGCCAGTATTTATTGATGTGAACTATGTGCCAGGTTTTGTACTTACATTGAAGAGAGAAAGCTGAATAAAATATGACATTCTCCCTCACAAAGCCCACAATAAAATGAGAGACAGGTGTGAACAAATTATTGTAAATAAAATATGGTGAATAGAGGTATAATCCAAGACTATAAAAACATCAAGTGGGGATATTTTCAGGAAGAGTCAGCAAGAAGTAAGCATTTGAGCTGACTTTTGAATATGAGGAGGAGTTTATTATGTGGACCCAAAAAGAAAATAAACTCTAGGGTGACTTCAGTGCTCTCATCAATGGCTGAGACAGTAACAGTCTGGTAACTATTGACCTGAAATCTTTGTAGACCTTCATCCACATGCTTCTTCAAGAACCAGTGATGTAACTATGATGGACGCTGAAAATCCTGGAAATGAACAAACCCCAGCAACATTTTCATCAGTTAATCCATATATAACACTTATTACCTTTCTTAAGAAATGCCAGACTGAGTATCACTTATGGGAGACAGACGACCAGGGACTCATGGCTGAGTGGTATGCAGATCAGTCTTTATTCATGCAGAACACAGCACAATCTAAGCCATCTAAAACTAAACTAAACTAAACTAAACTAGTATAATTGCTAAGTAGGGTGTAAGCAGGATGTGATGTAGAGAGGGTGGAGCGAAAAATGACTTGTGCAAATCAGGGTGTACTATGAGAGGGGGTGGAGCAAAAAGACATCATGAACTAGTGGGGATTAAACCAATGCCCTGCAGGCATGCCGTTCTTAGTTAACAGTGGTTATGTAAATAGAATACAGCGTTAAGCAGGGGGGATTAAACCAAATGAAGCACAAGGGGTTTTCAGAAGCAGAATTTGAAGCATACTAATTTCCCCTTTCTTTTTAACTAATGGCCATAGTATCAGGAGTGTGGGGTGAACAGAAACCTATATCATACAGGCGTTTTCAAAAGAACTGGCATAAGACATGGAGGAGCAAAATAGGAGAGCAGCAAGAACCAGTGTGATGCCAAGGGGAGCCCTGAGGGGGGCACTTCATGCCTCTGTCGGCATCTCTTGCCTCAAAGGGCATTTCCTGCCTCTGTGGGCATGACCTAGTAATGAGGGGGAGTTTCCTGCCTTTGGGATCAGGGCCTGCAGGCAATGGGGTGTTTCCTATAGAGTCCCAAGGCAGCTGGTTGCAGTCAGTCTTTGAGAAACCCAGCAGCGTAAAGGGAAACTGCTGTAAAATTATGTAAAGTGTCCAAGAGGTGTACCAGTAAGTCCAGTAGAAGTGTCAGTCCAAAGCAGATGACCACGGAGGAAATGCCAGGGGATGAAACGCTGCACATCTGTCTCGATGGGGAACGTCAGCCACCGGAATTCCGCTTTTCTGTAGAGAGTGAGCTTTGGAGTCTGTGAATCTGTTTCTCTGGGTCGTGCCAGGTCACATTGATTTCCAGGGGTGCGTTGTTGTCATGCCATCTTGTGGGTGATGTCAGAGAACAGGAGTCCAACTGGATTTCTGGGGATTTCATTTGAGCAGATGCTTTTTCATGTGAAGACTTGACAGCTGAAATTCACTTACTTGTCAAACAAAACTTGTAGCAGATTAGAAGTTTACTATAATTGATAACTCCATTATAATTGGAATTCCTTTCTAGTATGATTTCAAGGTCGTTTAAACAGTTTAAACTCAATAAAATGTGGAAAGGTAAACAGAAGAACCACGGTTAGAAGCCTCAGGCTTGAGAATCATTAACATAATCATTGCCCATAACTCATACCGTTTTCAGGATTAAACGTTTCAGATTTATGCCAAGACGTAAAAAAAAAAATCAAAGGAGGAAAAAACAATTTTTTGGATTGTTTTTGGATGTCTCTAGAAATCATGGCTGCATCCAGAATTTTTTTTTAAGTCAATGTCATACAAAAATTCAGTCATTCAAATCACTCTCTTATGAAACGCAACTTGAACCAGATTATCCAGATATCACCATGTAGTATCATGAGTCCTCGGAGGGCGTCCTAGTCCAAAAAGCTCCTTGAAATTCCATTTAGGATGCTTCTGATTGCTCCTGCTGGATTGCTTCAGGCACCCATTTTTAAAAGCGTCTTCCCACCGAAGAAAGAATCAAATCAGGAGGGTAGAACTAACCACGTGTTTCCATTCTTGGGGACTGCCAGGGTACTGGAGAATGCTCCTCAAATTAGAGTAGTCCTTTTCAGCAGGAAACATGTGAGAAAAAGTCCAGAAAGTCCCAGAGGAAATCTCTGTGCATATCCCAAGCTCTAAGATCACAGTCATAAAGATCCAAATTGTGGCCCAGAGCAAAATGTACTCCTTCTCCTCGGGAAACATGGGAGAGGGAATCCAGAAAGTCCAAGGAGAAATCTCCACGTGTCTTTCAAGCTCTATGATCATGGTCATAAGAAACCAAAGTTCCCGGTCAGGGAACCAAAGTGTGGCCCAGAGCAAAATGTTCCAGAGACAGAGAAATTGTCTCACGATGAAACAGTAGAGGCTTTGGCAAACCTCTTCATAAGTAGAAAGGCAACCCATGACAGATGGGTAGCCAAGTTTACTTATCTGGGGGATGGGCCGGTTAGGTCCCACGTCAGTGCCGGTCCCTGTTTGGGTGCCATTATATGTCAGGCTAGCTTCGTGGGTGGGAGTCAGACAACCAAGGAAGGACTCATGGCTGAACTATACGCAATATCTCTTTATTCATGCAGAACACAGCACAATCTAAGCCAAGCTAAGCTAAACTAAACTAAAATAAAACTATCCTGTCCTTATATATACTTGTCAAGTAGGGTGTAAACAGGATGTGATGTAGAGAGGGTGGAGCAAAAAGAGATTGGTGAAAATCAAGGTGTGACAAGGAGAAGGGGCAGAGCAGGCGAGAATTCTACCACTAAACCACCAATGCCCTGGAGGGAGTGTGGTGCTTAGTTAACAGTGGTTTATGTAAAAAGAATACAGTGTTAAGCAGGGGGGATTAAACCAAATGAAACAGAAGGGGGGTTTAGAAGCAGAATTAGAGGCATACCAACAAAGGAATATTCTCATACCCACTGATTATTGTCACTCTGGTTGTATTTCAGACATAGCTTTAAAAAAAAGGTCTCAGGAGTTGGGCTGTAGCACAGCGGGTTAAGCGCAGGTGGCGTTAAGCTCAAGGACAGGTGTCAGGATCCTGGTTCGAGCCCCCGGCTCCCCACCTGCAGGCAGGTCCCTTCACAGGCAGTGAAGCAGGTCTGCAAGTGTCTGTCTTTCTCTCCTCCTCTCTGTCTTCCCCTCCTCTCTCCATTTCTCTCTGTCCTATCCAACAACAATGACATCAATAATAACTACAACAATAAAACAACAAGGGTAACAAAAGGGAATAAATAAATAAAATAAAATAAATTTTAAAAAAAGGTCTCAATATGGAATATCTATATTAATGACATAAGAAAATATCCATAGTTGGAAATTGTCAAAAAGTTATTGAAACAGATACCTTGGCAAAAGTACTATGTGTTTCTTAAAAGTTAAGGGAGATTACTTAAATGACTTTGAACTGAAGTTTTCAGAGGTCAATAGATATTTGCGAAGTTTACAATTAGAGGAAGTTTATTCTATGCAGAAGAAATAGTAAATGCAAACCAGTTTGCAGGCCATTCAAAAGAAAATGATAACCTTCATTTAGGGACATAGTCAAGTCAATACCTGAAATATGGGATTATTTGACAATACAATCTCTGGCTTAAATGGAGCAGAACTAAAATGATATTTTTGGATTTTCATCTGCTAAATGAGAAGGAATGTATTTTTCTTTGTAGTATAGTTTCAAACCCATGTTAGAAAACAAAAAGACAGCAATAATTAGAAAACAATGACTTCTGAAAGCTGAATATACTGACAGCTAAGCCATGAGTCCTGGGTCATCTGTCTCTGCCCGCGAAGCCAGCCCGACAGTATAATTTATCCCCAATCACTTGTGTGTTGATTTTATAGATTTTAAAATAATATGTTTAAAAAATGTATCTATATAACCAAGACAAATTAGCATCTCAGATCTTAGAACTAATAAATACATCAGGAATTGAACTTATGCTATTTCCTGTGGCTACAATGATATTGCGATTTTATTTTAAAAAAATAAAAAGGAAAAGAAAAAAGAAAACCAGTACACAGAATTGTAAGACTTACACAGGAACACATAGCTTTTCATGCAGAAAATTTATAGTCAGTCTGCAAGTGGTGTTCATTAATTCTATTCACATTCTTTTAGTCTGAACCTAACTAACTATAGAGCTGGTGGATATGTGAAACATCAATGAGAAGAACACAGGACTTAAGGAATTGTCTCATTTGCTGCTAAAGTTAACATATTTTCCTGTTTAAAGACTGGCATAATTGATGTCAACTTTAAAATCCCCCTATTAAAATGTAAAAAAAAAAAAGTAAGATTTTTAACATGCTGAAACTGCTTTAAAACTAGTGGGAAAGACAATGTACTCTGTATTAAAATTAGAATGTCATGTGTTTTTACACTTTATTAACTTAGCACAAATATCTATAATATGAAATTTAAAAATCTAGAATGTGGCATTTTTTTAAACCAAATGAGTAAACTATAAATCTTTGTTTCACTAGCTTTCAACTCTGACAAGGTGTGAGACCTTAAATATTATCATCCTTAATTATTGTAATTAATGTATTATGATTCCTTGAAAATAAGATCTGAAGCTCATTTTTTTCTTTTGAAAAAAAAAGCTGAAGACAGAAAGTCTTTGAAAAAGAACTTAAATCTTTGACTCTTCTCAACAAACAAATCCTGTTTTCTTCCTATTTCTCCTCATTAACACAAAATGAAAGTCACTGTTTTTGAGAAATGCAAAGGTAAAATTTTTAAAGAAATAAGAAAAATTCTTAAATTTTATATCTGCTATTCTTTATAACTCTAAATTTTAGCATAGCTTTGTGTTCTTTTAAATTGCCTTACATATGTAACTGCTGGTTTTGTAAATTTGCATAACTAAAGTAAAAACTTGACAGTGAATGGTATTGACTGTTCCAACAATAAAGCCTGTATGGTATTGCTATAGAAACTGACTGTTTTTGTATCTTTTGAGAACTTTTTTTTTTATGATGTGACAATCTCTTAATCCTATAAGCTGTTCTACTTTGCTCTTTGATAGGACAAATACAAATTCCTGTAAGAATGGCTTACAGAAACATAATGGTTCTTATTCTATAACCCCAATACTTCAGTGGCTTTCTGCTTCAGATGGATCACCTTTTTATTGTGATTTACTTTCAGGTCAGGACTTGCTAGAACTTTCCAGAATGGCAGAATTTGGACATCTGACAGTGAGTTCTAACTTTTATGATCTTTCTTATGTCTTATCATGGTCATTTAACCACTTACAATTTTTTTTATAGGCTCTTGGAGTACTCTAGAAATATGGTGGTATTCTGACTAAAATGTATAGCCATATATATATTTTTAAATATTAATTTCCCTTTTGTTCCCCTTGTTGTTTTACTATTGTTGTAGTTACCATTATTGTTGTTGGACAGGACAGAGAGAAATGGAGAGAGAAGGGAGAGACAGAGAGGGGAGAGAAATATAGACACCTGCAGACCTACTTCACTGCCTGTGAAGTGACTCCCCTGTAGGTGGGGAGCTGGGGGGCTCGAACCAGGATCTTTCTGCTGGTCCTTGCATTTTGTGCCACGTGTGCTTAACCCACTGTACTATCATCTGACTCCCCAGCCATATATTTCATAAGCAACATTATCAAGTATTTAGATTGGAGAAAATGACAAAATTTGGAATACATATTCAGTTTGTCAGAAGGAATTTTTTCTTTGATTACCCTCTAGAGTGTCTTCTAATATGCTCCAGAAAGTATTATATTCTTAATGTTTGACTTCTTTCAAGATATTTTGTTTGGCTGGTTTATTGCAAAAAAAAAAAAAAGAATCTGTTATACTTCTAATTTTTTTGTGTGCTTATACTGCTTGGTATCATATGAATTTTCTAGAGTTGTGGTTTAGTGTCTTTGAGTCTTCAAAAATTTTTAATAGTTATTACTTTAAATATTTGTCTATTTCAGTCTCTTTTTATTTTCTTTTCGTACTTTTGCTAGTTCATGGTACATCTAAAATTGTCACACAGTTCTTTGATGTGTTTTTCCAGTTACTATTATCTTTTTCTCTTTGCATTTCAGTTTTGAAAATTCTTTTTGACTAATTTAAACTTACTGGTTCTATCCTTGGACCTGTCTAATTTACCAATGATCCTACTACTGGCATAATACCTTTTTTTGTAAGTTATTTTTTAATATCTGTTATTTTTGTTTGTAAGTCTCCATCTTTTTATGTATTTCTCACCTCTCATAAAATTTTCAATTAATATTTGAATACAACTATTTAAAATTCTTTATTGAATAATTCCAAAGTTTTGTGTCATACTTATATCTGGTTCAGATGTTTACTTTATTTCTTGTTTTTTTAATATTTATTTTATTTATTTATTCCCTTTTGTTGCCTTTGTTGTTTTATTGTTGTAGTTATTATTGTTGTTGTCATTGTTGGATAGGACAGAGAGAAATGGAGAGAGAAGGGGAAGACAGAGAGGAGGAGAGAAAGATAGACACCTGCAGACCTGCTTCACCACCTGTGAAGCGACTCCCCTGCAGGTGGGGAGCCAGGGTATTTCTTGTGTTTTAACATATCATAACTTTTGATGAAAGAAAGCTCTGATATATACAGCAATAGGGACTGAGTAAAAGACCTGTAATGTGAAAGTTTCTGTTCTCTGACTAGTAGTTGAACTGTGTGTAACGATTCCTATAACTGCAGATTCCACATGCTTCAAATTCTTCTAGTGATGTATTGGGGACAGTGGATGTGATGTTATTAGACTAAAATGAAGCTATAAAATAGTGATTAATTCTGAGTGTTTTTAGTGGGCTTGTGTATTTTGACCTTTTCAGTGATTCTCAGCTTTTCTTTTTCTCTCATTATTGTGACAGGAAGTCTAGAGGGAATTGAAGTTGACTGAATAGTTTCAGCTTAGGTGGGATGAGATTTTGTGTAAGTCAGGAAAATACAAATCAAAGCAACATTAATATGCCACTTGGCACCAGTGAGAATGGACTACCACAAATAAGAAATTCTTCTGAGGGTGTGGTTAAAAGGAAAGCCTTATATGCTGGTGGGAATATAAATTGGTTCAGCCTCTGGGAAAACATGAAAATCAGAAATTTATCTAACCTATAATACAGCAACTCCACATAGTAAGTTACCTGGATGAGATATATTTTAGATTCTTTATGTTATACCATTGTAAATTAAATAATTATACAACTAGAATAATTAAAAGATATCTTAAGAGGAAACTTTCTTTAATTTTTTTATTATCTTAATTTATTTATTGGGTAGAGACAGAAATGGAGTGGGAAGGTGGAGATAGAGAGAAAGAGAGACGGAGAGACACCTGATACACTGCTTCACCATTTGCAAAGTTTCCCCCCTGCAAGGGAACCAGGGACCTTGTGCATCATAACATGTGCACTCAGCCAGGTGTGCCACCACCCATCCCCAAGAGGATAATTTCTTTTTAAAAATTCAAAATCTGATATCACAGTATTGTTTAATAACAATTGATTATTTCTACTCATAAACTCATAATTTATTTTGTCATTCAAGATACATTTTGTTTGGCATTTTAGGTATAATAGGTAAATTTGAAGTCATAGCTGTTAAATATGATAGAAAAAAATCATTGAGATGAATACCTTAGAGTATATTTGATACAAAGTGAACAGAATGATGTAACTAACTCAAATTTCAGAAAGAAATAATGCAACATGTGAAATGTAAAAATTGAAAGAATTTATTTTGGTGTGATAAAAGCAGAAAGATAATTTTGATTCATGATAATATTTCTGAGTGCTGGGAAATTGTGCTGATGCAGTCACATCTGCCATGTTGTCCCCTCAGGCTACTGCTAGTTCCCACGAGAGTTGGGACATTCTCGGGGTGCCTGTTCAGCCATGTTATGCCCTCAGGGCATTGTCTATATCCCCGCGATATTTAGAGTGCTTTGGTTACTCCTCCCCCCTCCCATTCTCATGAGAGTTATTATCCTATCCTGTGGTTACTCCTCCCCCTTCCCATTCTCATGAAAGCTACTCCTATAAAAGCCCTTCTTCTGCACATCACTCTCTTGTCAGCGCTTCACTCCGGTGTTCAGACGCAGGAAAGGTTACTGCGTGAGGCAGCCATTTTCACTACCTCCATGTGGCCCAACCTGCCTCTCTAGCACCCAACTCTGAGGTTCCAGCGCAAATAAAGATTTGTGTTTCCTTTTTGCTCTGGACCCCCTCTCTCTTCTCCGCGGCCCGTGCACAACAACATCTGGCGCCCGATGTGTCCCGCACTCACGCCGGCCTGAGGTCCAGGAAGCCACCCAGACACAGGTAAGTGGCAGTCACCTGACTCTGTGGCCCTGAGTTTCCCCTCACCATGGGATTTTTTTTTGTTTTATTAGTAGGTGTCCCAGAAATTATTTCCTTCTCTCATGGGACACGTTCTCGCTCTCAGAGACACTTTAATTTTCGCTACACCATGGATTCTCATAGCTATAATTGCCACTTACAAGATATGTACAACATGGTCTGCCATGAGGATAAGCGACCTTAAGGTTGAGATATGAGAGTTAAAGCACATGTGCTTAAGACTTAGACGCCCTAAGCGATCAGCGGCTAGACCCAAAAATTCCATTCCCACAGACACGTACACGTGTTTGGAAGCTCCTCCTCTGACCCTGCCCCCTGGCACCCCGGGTTCAGCTTCTCCTGAGGCTTCCACTTCTCTGGCCCCGCCCCCTGTTTCCTCTGAGGCTTCCAGTACTCTGACCCTGCCCCCTGGCACCCCGGGTTCAGCTTCTCCTGAGGCTTCCACTTCTCTGGCCCCGCCCCCTGTTTCCTCTGAGGCTTCCAGTACTCTGACCCCGCCCCTGCTGATACGTCATCATTAAGAGACCTTGTGGCTGAGATACGAGAGTTAAAAGATATTTTTTCAGCATTTAAGGACTTTAAACCATGTGCAGTCCACCCCAAGAGCTCCATCCCCATAGATAAGTGTTCAGTTTCCCCTGCCACTATAGCACCTTCCACTTCTGTAGATCTCTCCCCAGTGTCATCGAACCAAATCCACACCTTCCCGGTACATGTGGCCCCAACTAGACAAAATCCTCAGGTGTGGCATCCATACTCCTCCAAAGAGCTCAGAGAACTCAGACAAGCCATGAAGGAGGACAGAATTCATGCTCCCTGGACCAAGTCCATTTTAAGGAGTTTTTACCAGCACCTTAACACCCCCCAGGACTGGAAAGACCTGGCTTGTGCTGCACTCCCAGTCCCCCTCTACCTACAATGGAAGGCATGCTTCCATGATGAATGCTCTAGACAATCACAGGAAAATAGTAATCAACAGGTAGAGTGGAATTTTTATGCTTTGTTTGGAGCAGGAGCATTTGAATCTGGAACTCAGCAAGCAGAAGCCAAGTTTCCAACTGGTTATTTTGAACAGTTACGCATCTGCGCAACACAAGCATGGGAAAGGGTGACCCCAGCCAATGTAGATTCCTCAGTACCTATTAACTCTCTTCACCAAAACACTGATGAAACCTTAGCAAATTTCATCTCAAGGGTGAGGCAAACCTTAGAGAGAAAGGTTTATATTTCTGAAAACCTCTCTTTCCTACTGCGTTGTATTGTCTGGGATGGCATACTACAATTCCGTCAGGCATTCCTTAGTCTTAAACACCTACACCCAGATAATTGAGTTTTAGTGACACAGAAACTTACATCAGGCAATTATGGGGCACCCGCTATGACACAGGTTTATGCAGTTACCCCACATAATAAAAACGGGGCCTGCTTTCAGTGCGGTCGCCAAGGACATTGGCGTAACCAATGTCCTGATAAGCTGTGACCACGCCTCCAGTCAGGGCAACACCGCCTCCAGTCAGGGCAACCCCGCCTCCAGTTAGAGCTACCACGCCTCCAGTCAGGGCAACCCTGCCTCCAGTCAGGGCAACCCTGCTTTCAGTTAGGGAGCCAGAAGCCACGTATGGTGTGTCCCAGATGCAGGGGAATCACTTCACGGGCGGTGAAGCAGGTCTACAGGTGTCTTTCTCTCCCTCTGTCTTCCCTTCCTCTCTCCATTTCTCTCTGTTCTATCCAACAACCACAATATCAGCAATAACAACAATATAATTACAACAATAAAACAACTAGGGCAACAAATGGCAAGATACCAAAAAAAAGGGGGGGGATAAGATAGTTCCTGCTTCCCTACATCTTAGAGTCTTTGTTAAAAGATAAGTTCTTTTTCCCCATGAATATATAATAATAAATGAATAGGAAAGATACATCCCCCATACTCAGTTGGCTAAGGCACCAAACCTCTTTTTCTATAAAGCATTCAAATCAGATGCCCTGCTAACCACGAGAAGCAGATTGTTTGTGTTTCTTCCACAGGAATCCCAGAAAAAACCATCTGGACCCCTGCACACCCTAACATCACCCACTAGATGGCACGGCTACAGTGGCACACCCCCCCGGAAACCCTAGATGTCACCTGACATGATCTGAAGAACCTGATTCACAGACTCCAAGGACAGAACTTTTTTACTGCCTGTTTGCCTTTCCTGCTTCTGCTTTGCCTGTCACGTTTTGGCAGTTCCAGCTCACAATCTACAGAAAAGAGGAATTCCAGAGGCTGACCTTCCTCATGCAGCATTTCATCCCCTGACATTTCTCCCCCTAGTCGCCTACTTTGGACTGAGGCTTCTATTGGACTTGCTGGTATACCCTTTGGACACTTTAGACAATTTTACAGCAGCTTCCTTTCTTTTCACGTTGCTGGTTTTTCATAGACTGACCCTGAATAGTTCATAGACTTTACACACTGTTGCCCTGGGCATTAGATAAAAGGAAAGGGCGAGATGCTGGGAAATTGTGCAGGTGCAGTCACATCTGCCATGTTGTCCCCTCAGGCTACTGCTAGAGTTGGGACATTCTCGGAGTGCCTGTTCAGCCATGTTGTGCCCTCAGGGCATTGTCTGTATCCCTGTGATATTTGGAGTGCTTTGGTTACTCCTCCCCCTTCCCATTCTCACGAGAGTTATTATCCTATCCTGGAGTGCTATGGTTACTCCTCCCCTTCCTATTCTTGCGAAAGCTACTCCTATAAAAGCCCTTCTTCTTCCGCACCTCGCTCTCTTGCCAGTGCTTCACTCTGGTGTTCAGACGCAGGAAAGGTTACTGCGTGAGGCGGCCATTTTCGCTACCTCCATGTGGCCCAACCTGCCTCTCTAGCACCCAACTCTGAGGTGCCAGTGCAAATAAAGATTTGTGTTTCCTCATTGCTCTGGACCCCCTCTCTCTCTTCTCTGCGGCCCACACACAACAACATCTGAGTACTATGTCAAAGGATATGAAATATGTATTGTAGACAATGCAACACCATAGGAGGTGTTTGGAAAATACAAATGATAGAATTTTACCTACTTTCATTAATAGATTAAAAAGGCTAGAATCCATAGACTTGGACATTTATTGAATAGATATATCACACACAGTAAAGCTGATAATGAAATTTGAATCCAGATATTAAGAAGTCAAGACCAGATGATCACACACCTGGTAGAGTACATGTATTACAATGTTCAAGGACCAAGGAATAGGTTTATGCCCCTGTTCCCACCTGCAGAAAGGAAGCCTCATGAATGGTGAAAGAGCATTGCAGGTGTCTCTCTCTCTCTCTCTGTCCCTTTCTACCTCCCCTCCATTCTCAATTTCTGTCTCTATCTTAAGTATATAAGTAAAAAAATATTTTTTAAAATTTTCTTTTAAAAAAAGATATTAAGGAGTGCAAACTTTAGAAAAGAATCACAACATCTTACAAAATGTGCTTAAGAGAATTGACAGTTTATCAGGTGAGATATGGGAAATGAAGGAGAAATGCATGAAGTGGAAGTAACTTTGGTCCCAATTGGTGGCACACTTGCTTGAGTGCACACATTACAGTTCACAAGGACCCAAGTTCAAGCACTCTGTCACCACTTGTAAGGAGAAAGCTTCACAAATGGTATGTAGTGTTGCAGGTGTCTCTTTCTCTCTCTCCCTAGTGATTTCTCTCTATCTCTACTCAAAATAAAATATATTAAAACAAAAAAGAAAGAACTGATGTGTATTACTTTAAACTTTATTTTTTTTTATTTTTTTTTTTTAAGTTGGTAGGTATTTTTTTTTTTTTAATTTTTTATTTAAGAAAGGATTAGTGAACAAAAGCATAAGGTAGGAGGGGTACAACTCCACACAATTCCCAACACCCAATCCCCATAACCCACCCCCTCCCCTGATAGCTTTCCCATTCTCTATCCCTCTGGGGGCATGGACTCAGGGTCGTTGAGGGATGCAGAAGGTAGAAGGTCTGGCTTCTGTAATTGCTTCCCCGCTGAACATGGGCGTTGACTGGTCGGTCCATACCCCCAGTCTGCCTCTCTCTTTCCCTAGTAGGGTGTGACTCTGGGGAAGCTGAGCTCCAGGACACATTGGTGGGGTCTTCAATCCAGGGAAGCCTAGCCAGCATCCTGGTGGCATCTGGAACCTGGTGATTGAAAAGAGAGTTAACATATGAAGCCAAACAATTTGTTGAGCAATCATGGATCCCAAGCTTGGAATAGTGGAGAGGAAGTGTTAGGGAGGTACTCACTGCAAACTCTAGTGTAGTCCTGCTTTCAGGTATATATTTTGCAGTAGTTTATGGATACGTGTGCACATAAGCTCTCTCTCACAGAAACTGGTGTATATCTAGGTTATGGGACTTTGTTGGAAAGTGAACTACCTGAGATGAAATTAGAGTGTACTATTAAAGGAAAGGTCTCACCCGAGTAATGAAGCTGAAGGGTTGTCATTCCACACGTGAAGTCTCTGGATACATTCTGGGGTGAAGCATGTTGAGGTAGCAATCGTTGCTTTGGTTAGTTTGTGATCGGCAGATGCAATGTTATTTGGTTTGGATTGGGAGATGCATACGGGAAAGTGGGCCCTATCCAAGGGTTCCAGGACTGGGGGAAGTAGGGGCTCTATAGTGAAGATGTGAGGTTCCTGCTGTCTTAGGGTTCAAAAAGACAATCGATAGTTAATATTATCATCACATTATTTGTTAATTGGGTTAACTTTGAAAAGTCCCTTTGTTATGGTTTCCTGGACAGTACCCAGTATCTTGTATATAGCTGTGCTATTGGAAGCTTCTAATCTACTTGGTCTAGGCTTTTGAGAGAGTCCGCATATCAAATACATAGCCTATATATTAAAAAGATTCAGTTTGTCTTTTGAGAAACTTTGAGACATACAATTGATTTCCCCCTCTCATATTAATTAACTACTGATTTATATGTCTACATTTTGCTAGGAGTGTACATAAACACCATTCCCACCACCAAAGGACTGTGACCCATCCCTCCCGCCCACTCCCACCCCCCACTGGCCCAAGAAGCTACATGCCTACCCCTCACCACTGGGTTTTTACTTTGGTGCCCTACTTACAATTTGATCAGGTCCTGCTTTTAGTTTCCCTTTCAGATCTTCTTAGTCAGCTTCTGTTGATGAGTGGGATCATCCCATACTCATCTTTATCTTTCTGACTTAATTCACTTAACATAATTCCTTCTAGCTCTGTCCAAGATGGGTCAGAGAAGGTGGGTTCATTGTTCTTGATAGCTGCATAGTATTCCATTGTGTATATATACCACAGCTTTCTCAGCCACTCATCTGTTGTTGGGCACCTGGGTTGCTTCCAGGTTTTAGCTATTATGAATTGTGCTGCTATGAACATAGGAGTACACACCTCTTTTTGGTTGGGTGTTATGGAGTCCTTGGGGTATAACCCCAGGAGAGGAATTATTGGGTCATATGGAAGGTCCATGTCTAGCCTTCTGACAGTTTTCCAGACTGCTCTCCACAGAGGCTGGACCAATTTACATTCCCACCAGCAATGTAAAAGGGTTCCTCTGTCCCCACATCCTCTCCAGCATTTGTTGCTGCTGTCCTTTTTGATGTATGCCATTCTTACAGGAGTGAGGTGGTATCTTAGTGTTGTCTTGATTTGCATTTCTCTGATAATCAGTGACCTAGAGCAGTTTTTCATATGTTTGTTAGCCTTTTGGATCTCCTCTGTGGTGAATGTTTTGTTCATTTCCTCTGCCCATTTTTGGATGGGGTCATTTGCTTTTTTGCGGCTAAGTTTGCTGAGCTCTTTATATATTTTGGTGATTAGTTTCTTGTCTGATGTCTGGCATGTGAAGATCTTCTCCCATTCTGTGAGGGGTCTCTCTGTTTGTTTAATAGTTTCTTTGGATGTGCAGAAGCTTTTCAATTTGATGTAGTCCCATTGGTTTGTTTCTGCTTTGGTCTTCCTTGCAATTGGGTTTGATTCATCAAAGATGTCCTTGTGGTGTATGTGGGAAAGTGTTTTACCAATGTTTTCCTCTAAGTATTAGATTGTTTCTGGTCTGACATCTAGGTCTTTGATCCATTTGGAGTTGATTTTTGTTTCTGGTGAGATAAAGTGGTTCAATTTCATTCTTCTGCATGTTTCAACCCAGTTTTCCCAGCACCATTTATTGAAGAGAGCCTCCTTTTTCCATTTAATCCTTTGGGCCCCCTTATCAAAGATTAGATGCCCATAGGTGTTGGGATTTACTTCTGGGCTTTCAATTCTGTTCCACTGGTCTGTATGCCTATTTTTGTTCCAGTACCATGCTGTTTTGATGATGATGGCTTTATAATATAGTTTAAGGTCTGGGAGTGTGATGCCTCCATTTCTGTTTCTTTTCCTTAAGATGGTTTTGGCAATTCTAGGTGTTTTCAGGTTCCAGATAAATGATTGTAGCGTTTGTTCTATTCTCTTAAAGAAGCCTGGTGGAACTTTGATGGGTATTGCATTAAATTTGTATATGGCTCTGGGGAGAATATTCATTTTGATGATATTTATTCTTCCAATCCATGAGCATGGGATATCTTTCCATTTCTTGGTATCAGTTTCTATCTCCTTGAGTAGCGACTCATAGTTTTCAGTATACAAGTCTTTCACTTATTTGGTCAACTTTATTCCTAGGTATTTGATTGATTTTGCTGAAACAGTAAATGGGAGTGATTTCTGGATGTCTTCTTCTTCAGATTTAGTGTTTGCATAAAGAAATGCCACTGATTTTTGTACATTGATTTTGTAGCCTGATACCTTGCTATATTGCCTAACAACTTCCAGTAATTTTCTACTGGATTCTTTAGGTCTTTCTATGTATACTATCATATCATCTGCAAATAGTGAGAGCTTGACTTCTTCCCTTCCAATCTGTATCCCTTTGATTTCTTTCTCTTGCCTGATTGCTATGGCAAGAACTTCCAATACTATGTTGAAGAGTAACGGTGACAGTGGACAGCCCTGTCTAGTCCCTGATCTGAGGGGGAATGCTTTCAGCTTCTCTCCATTGAGTATGATGTTGGCTGTAGGTTTGCTATATATAGACTCCACTATCTTGAGGAATTTCCCATCTATTCCCATTTTCTGTAGAGTTTTGAGCATGAATGGGTGTTGGATTTTGTCAAAGGCTTTCTCTGCATCTATTGAGATAATCATGTGGTTTTTGGCTTTGCTTTTATTGATGTGATGAATGACATTGATTGATTTACGGATGTTGAACCAGCCTTGCATTCCTGGGATGAATCCCACTTGGTCATGATGAACAATCTTTTTGATGTGTTGCTGTATCCGGTTGGCCAAGATCTTGTTTAATATTTTGGCATCTATGTTCATCAGAGATATTGGTCTGTAGTTTTCCTTTTTTGTTCTGTCCCTATCAGCTTTTGGTATCAGGGTGATGTTGGCTTCATAAAAGGTGGAAGAGAGTATTCCTGTTTCTTCAATCTTATGGAATAGCTTAAGAAGTATGGGTGTTAACTGTTTCCTGAAAGTTTTGTAGAATTCATTTGTGAAGCCATCTGGTCCAGGACTTTTGTTGTTGGGGAGATTCTTAATAACGGTTTCAATTTCTTTGTCTGTGATTGGTGCATTTAGATTTTGTAGTTCTTCTTGGTTCAGTTTTGGAAGTGCATAGGTTTCTAGGAATTGTTCCATTTCTTCCAGATTCTCTAGCTTGGTGGCATATAGTTCTTTATAGAAGTTTCGCAGAATTCTCTGGATTTCTGTGGTGTCAGTTGTGATATCTCCTGCATCGTTTACAATTCTATTAATTTGAGTCTTCTCTCTTTTTTGTTTGGTGAGTCTGGCTAGGGGTTTGTCAATTTTGTTTAATCTTTCGAAGAACCAACATTTGGCTTCATTGATCTTTTGTATGGTTCTTTTATTTTCGATGTTGTTTATTTCTGCTCTAACTTTAGTGATTTCTGTCCTTCTGGTTGCTTTAGGGTTCCTTTGTTCCTCTTCCTCTAAGTCCTTGAGGTGTCTAGTAAGGTCGTTCATTTGGGCTTCTTCTTGGTGTTTAATATGTGATTGTATGGCTATAAGTTTCCCTCTCAGTACTGCTTTCGCTGTGTCCCAAATATTTTGATAGGTTGTGTCTTCATTTTCATTAGTTTCCAGGAACATTTGAATTTCCTGTTTGAGTGAGTGTCTGACCCAGTGGTTCTTAAGGAGCATGTTGTTTAGTTTCCAAATTCTATGTCTTTTAATAATTTTCCGTTTGTTGTTAAAAGTTAGTTTTACTCCACTGTGGTCTGAGAAGATACTTGGGATGATTTCAATGCTCTTGAATTTATTGATGCTGTCTTTGTGGCCTAACATGTGGTCTATCCTTGAGTATGTGTTATGTGGATTTGAAAAGAAGGTGTATTCCAGTTTTTTGGGGTGGAGGAGTCTGAAAATGTCCAAGAGGTCTAGTCTGTCAATCTCTTCATTCAATTCTCTTGTATCTTTATTGGTTCTCTGCTTTGTTGATCTGTCTAAGTGTGAGAGTGGGGTATTGAAGTCTCCCACTATTATTGTATTACTATTGATGTATTTTTGAAATTCTTTCAGTAGGTGTTTAATGTATTTAGATGGTCCCTCGTTGGGTGCATAGATGTTAATAATTGTTAAGTCTTCTTGGCTGATTGATCCTCTAATCATTATGTAATGTCCTTGCCTATCTTTTATTACTTTATTTAATTTAAAATCCTTCGTGTCTGAGATGAGAATGGCTGTTCCTGCCCTTTTTTGTGGACCGTTAGCCTGTATGATAGTTTTCCATCCTTTCACTTTAAGTCTGTGTTTATCTTGTTGTGACAGATGGGATTCTTGCAAGCAGCATATGGTTGGGTTATGTTTTCTGATCCATCCCCCCACCCTGTGCCTTTTGATGGGTGAGTTTAAGCCATTGACATTTATTGATATTATGGATTTAATGTATTGTAGTGCCATTGTTCTAAAAAACGATTTGTTTACTCTGATATATTACAAGTATTATAGTGATGTTCTTGTTTATAAGAGGTCTTTTAGTACCTCTTTCAGGGCCGGTTTGGTGATAGTTGCCTCCTTTAACTGTTGTTTGTCTAAGAAGGTTTTGATCCCTCCATCTAGCTTGAATGAAAGTCTAGCAGGATATATTATCCTTGGTTGAAACCCTTTTTCATTCAGGGCTCGATAGATATCTTGCCACTCCCTTCTGGCTTTTAGAGTTTGAGTGGAGAAATCTGCAGAAAGTCTTATGGGTTTTCCCCTGTATGTGACTTTTTGTTTCTCTCTTGCAGCCTTTAGGATCCTTTCTTTATCCTTACTTCTTCTCATTGTGACTATGATGTGTCTTGGTGTTTTCAAGTCTGGGTTGATTCTGTTTGGTACTCTCTGGGCCTCTTGCACCTTGATATCCTTTCTGTTATTCAGGTCTGGGAAATTTTCTTGTATTATTTCCTCTAGAATGTTTGCTTCCCCTTCCTCTCTTTCTTCCTCTGGCAGGCCAATTATACGAATGTTACTTCTTTTGAGATCATCCCATATGTCTCTGTTGTTGTTTTCAGTGTCTCTCAATCTCTTTTTAAGCTCTTTCACCTCTTTCTTTGTTTTCTCTAACTCATCCTCTGTCTGACTAATTCTGTTTTCTGCTTCTGTTAGTCTGCTTTCCCTTGCCTCAGCTTCTTTCTTCATTACAGCTATTTCAGCTTTCAGTTCTCTAATTGTCTCAAGATAATCAGTATTTTCCTTGGGGGTCTCAACTGTTGTTTCCCTAATACTGCCATTCCTTTCCTCCAATGTTGTTTTCATTTCTGTGATTAATAAGTTTGTTATTGCTTGCATACTTTTCTTATCTATGGTTACTTCTGACTGATTTATGGTTTCTTCTGGGCTCTTGTCTTCATTCATTGGGGTAGCAGTTTTATTTGTTTTTAATCTACCCATTTTTTTTATTTATGTGTTTCTCTCTCTTTTTTTTTTTTAATGCTCTGTTGTTCCTCAGTTGTTGTGTTTTGAGCACAAGTAACACTGTACTAAATACCTTTATGACAATTGCACTCACCAACCTCCGGAATTACAGTAGCAACTGAAGTAAGTATTGAAGGAGTTTAATCATTACCAGTTAGCCAAACAATTTCTCCAGTCCGTGAAAAAATAGTAACCAAATCCCAGTGAAGAAAGAGAAAAGAAAGAGAGGATAGCAAGAATAGACAGTTATGAAAATCTACTATCCAGTGTATATTCTAGGGTAACAAGAGTGTAAAGGGAACTAGAGCAGAGATACACACATAGAGAGTCCACTCTGGGTCAGATTTCTTCCCCAAAGTAATTCACAAATTCAGAAAGGCAAAGAAGAAAGAAGTGTATGACAAGATAAAAAAAAATAATAATAATAAAAAATAAAAAAAGAGATAGAGAGAGATAAGAGAGAGAAAAGGGAGAATATAAGAAGAAGGGTTGTAATTAAAGAGCAGTGCGAGGAACTTCCCAAATGTGTTATCAGTGAGTTTAAAAAAAAAAAAAAAAACCCTGTTTGGTGGTATGGGGTATCCTGCTAGTAGCTGGTCCCAGGCACTGCTTATGGTGGGGGGGGGGGGGGAGCGGCGGGAAGGATGTATGCTTGAAAATTAAAAGGAAGAAAAAAGAATTTTTTTTCCCCTACTCTAATTCTTAACCCAAATTAAGTTATAGACAGCTCTTTGGTATGACTGCTGTGGCCCCTTATTGGCTGGCCTGCTAAAGGCAGAAAATCCTATTGTTTACACGAGATGTGTCCGGAGCTCAAAGGCTAGCCGCTTCTCCTTTGTCCGCCATCTTCCGGGAAACCCCCCCCTCCAGACTTTTTTAAAGGATTTCTCAAAAATGAAAACTAGCTCCAAATCCTTTGATCCAATGAGAGCTATACTCAAGAAGTCTTTGGATCTGCTCTCAGGGTCACGGTGGACCCTGGATTCTCCCAAGAGGAAGCCCCCGAGCTAAAGTGCTCTCTCCGGGTCCTCTGCCCGCCGCGCTCTGCAACCGGCGGAGGAGCTGCCTTCCTGGGCGGGCGGAGGACAATGCCCGGCGCACTCTCCTTGCCCGGCGCCCTGGGAATTCTGGAGCCCCGCTAGTCCGTGTCACCTTTACTCTAATTCTTAACCCAAATTAAATTGTACCCACTCTTTGGTGTCACCCCTTATTAACTGGCCTGCTAAAGGCAGAAAATCCTACCGTTGCCGACGATGCCGTCAGAGCGCTCGCTGCCAGCAACTTCTCAGGCCGCCATCTTCCTCTCCCTCCTCGTTGGTAGGTCTACTTTAAACTTTAATATGTCTAACCTAGGAGTAAAAAGAAGCTAATATGTTTATTTAATTTATATTCAATTCTCTTGATTTCTTAGATTGACCTACAATCTTCTATTATTTGTTTCCTCATTACTGCTCATACACCATTACTTACTATTCTTTTTGAAGAAAAGCAACATTTTTTCCACATTAGGGCCTTTGCACTAGCAATATCTACTTATAATTTCCTGTATTTGTTTATTTATTAACTTACTTTGACCACCGAATTAATTGCTAGGGCTAGGTGCCTATATTAGAACTTCACCAATCCGGGTGGCTATTAGTTAAGTTGTATTGTATTTTACTGTAATTTATCCTGTTTTTTTTTTCTTTTTGATAGGAAAAAAAGAATAAAGAAGGAGAGAGGGAGAGAGAAAAAGAGATATCTGAAGCACTGCTCCACCACTCATGAAGTTTTCCCCTGCAGGTGTCGCATCATAGGAATTAGTTTATGTATATAATGGTTGTCAGAAAAATGATTCCAATACTTTTAGCCCACCTGCATGTTATCTATTGAGCTCAGACAAAAACTACTAAAATCATGGCCCCTTTGGAAAGTACCTAAAATAGATTTCCAAGCTTCTTCCCACTCAAAGACTTAGTTCCATCTGCTCTATTCTTACCTTTAGGTTCCTGATTATTAAATTATTATCCCTAGTTCATATCTTATTGCTTTTCAGCCACCAAGTTCCAGGTGCTACCATGACACCAACCTTACTTCCGTGGGCAGATTGTCTCACCAATGTGTCCTAGAACCTCACCTCCCCACAGCCCTACCCCTCAAGGGAAAGATAAAACTAGGCTGAGGGTATGAATCAACCTGTCAGCATCCATGTCCAGAGCAGAAGTAATTACAGAAGCCAGACCTTCCACCTTCTTCATCTCATAAAAAATTTTGGTCCGTAGTCCCAGAGGAATAAAGAACAGAAAACCTTCCAGTGGAAAGGATAGGATACAGAACTCTGGTAGTGGGAATTATATGGAATTGTACCCCTCATATTCTACAGTCTTGTTAATCATTATTAAATCACAAAGAGAAAGAGAAGTCATGATTTATTTTCGCATATAAAAATATATGGTAACATTTCCTTCATCCCAGTATACATATATGAACAGTTACAGCACCTAAGAGAAAAATCTCTAAAATCATAAATGATTCATGTATTTTGAAGTCCCTGTAACATATATATCTACTGATTATTTGTTATTTTGCTTCAATAATGCTATACTGTATTATGTAATCATTTTTTTATTTGGCTTAGTTTATAATACTGATATAATATTACTGTTATTTCTAGTTCTCTAACCAAATTTCTCCTAATACATGTTAAATTTACTGAGATTTACTATGGTTTTATAGTGCTTTATCTATGCTCAAAGCAATCTCTGGCACAGATACTTCCAACAATTTATATGTATTCATTTTTAGATGACTTCGTTTTTAAAAGACTTTAAGTTCAGAGAAATAAGAAGGTGCAGATATTTCTCATATAGTACCTACTTCCAAAAATGCATAGCCTCATGGATTATCAACACCCCTTGCCACAAGCTGCATTTGTTGTAATTGGAGAAACAACATTTATACTCAATAGATCATAACCTATCTTAGGATTTTTCTCTTGTATATTCTATGTGTTTTATAAAATGCATATTGCCATAAGTTCATTATTATATTATCAGATTAAATATTTTCACTGTCCTAAAAAAAAACCTATGTGTTCCATGTGTCCATTTGTCTTTTCCCATCTCCCAAGAAAACATTGATGTGTTACTGCCATTAAGTACTATTTAATTTTTTGTCAGTAGAAATATTGCTGGAGCACAGTGCCTATACAACTCTACCACGCCCAGATGCCAGTTTTTAATTTTTTTTTGAAAGGGAGAAACAGATAGAGGGGGAGTTACAGAAAGAAGAGACACCTACAGTACTGCTTTACTGCTTGAGAAGCTTCCCCCTGCATGTGGGGACCTAGGCTTGAATCTGTACATAGTAACATAGTAACATACATTGATGCATCTCAGTGACTGACTGTGCTATTGCTCAACCCCTACTACCATCATGGTTTTACCTTTTCCAGAATGTCATTTGTGATGTATGATATCCTCACAGGAATGAAGTGGTATCTCATTGATGTCTTTATTTGCATTCCTCTAACAATGATTTGGAGCATTTCTTGATATCTCTGTTGGCCTTTTAGATCTATTTTTTTGTTGAATATTCTGTTTATATCCTCTACCCACTTTTGGATAGGGTCATTTGATTTTATGTTGCTGAGTTAGGTGAGCTCATTGTATAGACTAACTATTGACCTTTTGTCTGATATATGACATGTAAAGATCTTTGCAAAAGGAGTTTGTTTTGGATGATGGTTTATTTTCTTTTTCTTTCTTTTTTTTTAAGTTTTTATTTATAAAATTAGAACATTGAAAAGACCACAGAATAAGAGGGGTACAATTCCATACAATTCCCACCACCAGAACTCCATATCCTATTCCCTCCCCTGATAGCTTTTCTATTCTTTAACCCTCTGGGAACATGGACCCAGGGTCATTATGGGATGCAGAAGGTAACAGATCTGGCTTCTGCAATTGATTTCCCGCTGACCATGGGTGTTAGCAGTTTGATCCATACTCCCAGCCTCTCTCTTTCCCTAGTGGGGCAGGGATCTGTGGAGGTGGGGCTCCAGGACACATGGTGTGATCCTCTGCCCTAGGAAGCCTGGTTGGTCATGGTATCATCTGGAGCCTAGTGGCTGAAAAAGAGTTAAGATAGAAAGCAGAGCAAATTGTTGACTAATCATGAACCTAAAAACTGGAATATTGTGGATGAAGATTTGAGGTCTCCATTTTGGAAAAAGCTAGTAGGTCTATTTTAGATATATTCCAAGGGGCCTATGACCTAACTAGTTTTTGTCTGTGCCTGATATCTAATATGTAGGTGACCTAAGCTATTGTCTGGGAGGATGGTGTCATAGTTTGAAAAAGGACCAGAAAACTCGATCAGGGAAGAGAGTAGCTCCCAAAGGGGAAAGTATATAAGTATTGTTAGCCGCAAACCCCATTGATCTGATCTGGGGCCCATAGTCAGCATAGGAGCTTATGTAACCTCTGCACCCCTGCAGGTCTGAGCTCACATTCATTCCATGGTCACTCTAGGAACATTCTAGGCTGCACCAATTTCAGGAACCATCATCCTCAGTGACAAGCAGAGTTGCTATCCAACCTCCCTTCAGAGAATGGAACATTCC
This sequence comes from Erinaceus europaeus, assembly GCF_950295315.1. Classification (NCBI taxonomy): domain Eukaryota; kingdom Metazoa; phylum Chordata; class Mammalia; order Eulipotyphla; family Erinaceidae; genus Erinaceus; species Erinaceus europaeus. Next base: position 105,945,921 of record NC_080166.1, read on the forward strand.
CTACCATTGTTGATCCACATTGAGGGCCAGGTCCAATAGGGGCCCACAAAGGGGCCCATTATGTTGTTATTGATGGAGATGACCAGTGATAGTGGTGAGAGGGATCTATTAGAGTTCTAGGCTCTTCATGTCTGTGTTGGAATCAAGAGAATCGCTGAGCAGGGCCTGGATGGTGGTTTCTTTTGTTGTGCAGAAGTTTTTTAATTTGATATAGTCCCATTGGTTTATTTTTGGTTTTGTCTTCCTTGCAATTGGACTTGAGTTATTGAAGATGCCTCTAAAACTTAGATGAAAAAGAGTTCGGCCAATATTTTCCTCTAAGTATTTGATAGTTCCTGGTCTAACACCCAAGTTCTTGATCCATTTAGAGTTTAATTTTTTTGTGTGGTGTAATGTAGCTGTTCAATTTCATTCTTCTGCACATTTGAACCCAACTTTCTCAATACCATTTGTTGAAGAAATTCTCCTTTCTTCATGTAAATTGTGTGTTTCATTATAGTGTTAATTATTTTAATACTTTCAACAATAATCCTTAATCACATGCATTTTATGTAGTTTTATGTAATTTTTCCCAATCTCTGTATTATCTTCTCATTGCTTTGACATTGCTATAGAGCCAACTTCTTAGTTTTCCTGAGGCCTAGTTTATAAAGTCTTTCATGCCTTTTGCATTGTATCTAAAATGTCATTTTCTCTTTTTTCCAGATTTTATTACCTTTATTTGATAGAGACAGCCAGATATTGAGAGGGAAGAGGGATATAGAGAGGAATAGAGACATTAAGACACTTGAAGACCTGCTTCACCACTCATGAAGTTTTCCCCCTTTAGGTGGAGACTAGGGGGCTTGAACACAGTTCCTTTCATGTTGTAACACACACTCAACAAGATGCACCGCCAACTAACCCCCAAAATGTCATTTTCAAACTGATATTATTCAGGTTTTCTCCTATGTCATTTTCTTAGAGCTTTGTGATTTTTTTCATTTAGATTGATTGGTTTTAATTTCTTATAAAATACATAAGGTCTGTATCTATTTTTTTTTCGACTGGATGTATACTTGTTTTGCTGCCATTTGTTAAAAAGAAATCCTTATTTCTGTTGTCTGTCTCCCTTTGTCAAAAATAAATTTAACTGTATTTATTGTTTCCTGTGGGATTAAAACACATTTGTATATTTTTTAGTGGTGGTGATGGCAGGAGATAGTACAGTAGTAGTATATGGAACTTGCACATGAGAGGTTCAAATTAAATCCCAGATTCAGTCCTAAGCAACACAGGCCAGAGCAATAGGCCAGACTCTGGTTTTAAAAAAAGTAAAGAATATAAATATTTATAAGAATATATATGTCTGTGTAATTCTATATATGTTTAATATATAGTATATTACATATGTGTTAAAATTCAAATAAATTTCTAATCAAAATACTTTTTGATATGACTATTGCATTAAGACTAGTCAATATTTATGAGATACTGATATAACAAGTGATACTGTCTGTCACTAGTTGTTGCAATTCAAGAATTTCCTAAAGAGTAGCCTGAACATATCTAGAGAAAAATGCTTAGTTGAAATATACCTGTGAGAAAATTAAGCTTTAGAAATGTTTTATTTTATTTTCCTCTATGAACAGAAATGTGAGCTCTCATTTAAGAGTTCTTGCTGCACCAAGAACTATCTTTAAGTAGGTGTAACTTTTTATCCAAAGTCATCCTTACATTGAAAAATGTCACAAATTAAGATGACAAATATTTGAATAATGTTACTCCTGTATCTACTGGCATGTTTTCCATTAATAATACCATATAGGTGACTCATTGGTAGAATGCAAATATTACCATGCATGAGGATCCAGGTTCTATCCTCAGGCTAGTACACTGGAGTGACTGCAGGAGAAAAGTTTCACAAGCAGTAGAGCAATATTGTAGTGTATTTTATTTCTCTTCCAGTCTCTCCCTATTTCTCTGTCACTCACCCTTTATCTAAAGGAATGATAACCATGGTGACAAGAGAAAAACAATCAAAGAAGATTCATCCTTTGTTGTTCCTTTCTGAATTTCTCTCCTGAATTCCCCTACATGTGAATTCATCCAGTATTCAGCCCTCTCTTTCTGACTGGTGACACCCAACATGTTTTCCTCAGGTTCCATGCAAGGTGAGGCAGAAATTGATGATTTAGAGTTTCTGATTTAATACTTAGGTCTTTGATAGTTGTCTTTGGCTGACTAACATTGAACATATTGCTTTGCCCATTTCGTTTTTCCTTCTCTTTTTTTTTATTTGATTTATTTTTTTTGCTGATGTTTGTGATTTATTCTGTTGATATCATTGATCATCTCATTTAGAGTTGGATTCCTTTGCTTCTTTTCATGCAGGACTCCTTTCAGTATTCATGCAAGGCAGGATTGTTGAATTTCTTCAGTTTCTGTATATTTGGGAAGATTTTAGTTTTCCTTCTTATGTGAAGGATAATTTGGCAGGATGGAATGTTTCTGACTGACAATTTTTATCTTTTTATACTGTGCATATGCCATTCCACACCCTTCTTGCCTCTAGGGTGTGTGATAAAAACCTCAAGGTTCTGCCTCTGTCTGTTAGATCCTTCCTTTTCCAAGAAGCCTACAATACTTTTTTTCTTGTACTTGGCTTTTAGGCTATGATGTGTTCTGGTGTGGGGCATTTTGGATCCATAAACTTGTGTGTTCTTCAGCTTCCTGAATGTTGTCTGTGTTTTGAATGCTGCCCACATGTGAAAATTTTTCTGCTATTATTTCTTTGAATATTCTCTCTCCTTTTCTTTGTCCTAAGGTATCCTGATAATTCTCACATTCATTTTTCTGGTGGAGTCTGCTGTTTCCCAGAGAACTGTTTCAATTTTTCATGAACATTTACACTCTAACAATTTTATACTCATGAGAGTGTGGTGGTTTCATCTTCCAGCCCTGATAATCTCTCCTCAAGCTGATTCATTCTACTTATTAGGCCTCTTACATAAGCCTCGATTTCATCCAAAATACCCTTCATATCCTATATCTCTGGAGTTTTCTCTGTGTGACTTGTAGCTCTCTGGTGAAATAATCTCTGAGATCCTGAATTTGTGTCTGTTTGTTATGGTTAAAGTCTTGAATTGTCCTCACAATAAAAAGAAAGAGAGAAATATAATAAAGGTAATTTGGTGGGTATATTCATTATATTTGTGTTTTGAAAGGAGAAAAATTTGTCAAATGTTAATATTTAGGATATAATGAACATGGATACATATGATACATTTCATACAGAAAATGGTTCATAGCTCAACATCAAAAAAAAAAACCAGCATTTTCCACTGGGTATATAATATACATGTCATACATTTGCATTTGGTTTTAGATGGATGTCTCAATCTAAAGCAAATTTTGAACAAAGGCTAATATATATAGAACATCATGGATTGGATATATGAAGAGATATTATCATTTACTAAATATTGTGTGTTTTCTTGAAGTTCATATGTAGTTTGTGTTCATAGTCATTTTAATTCTCTGCAAATTTGTATATGTAGGTAGATTAAAAGTCAGTATGTCTTAAAATTTATTCCTTTGTAAGTATGCCAATTAAATTTGTACCAATTTGATTTTCTTAAAGTCAATATGTATATAAAACTGAAAAGAAATATCAGGGGGCATAGCTGTGGTGCAGCTGGCTGAGCTCACTTGTTACCCTGCACATGGACCAGGTTTAAGCTCCCAGGCCCCATCTGCAGGGGGGAAGCATCATGAGTGGTGAAGTAATGCTCCAGGTGTCTTTCTCCCTCTCCCTTTTTAAAATACTTTATTTATTTATTTATTTGTTTATTTATTAGACATAAATAGAGAGAGATTGAGGGGAATGGGAGATAGAAGGAAAGAAAGACAGAGACATCTTCAGCCCTGCTTCACCAGTAATGAAGCTTTCCCCATGCAGGTGGGGACCAGAGGCTTGAACCCAGGTCCTTGCACACTGTAATCTGAGCACTTAACCAGGTGCGCAAGTGCCTGACCCCAGGAGTCTTTCTTTCTACCTGACATTCCCTTTTCAATTTATCTTCATCTTATCAAGTAAATAAACATTATTAAAATTAGTATCAGAGAAATCATTGTTTTACTAAGTTATGACCAACTATTGATATTTGATGAAATCCCATGCTCTAGTGCTGAGCATCTCCCCTTCTCAGTATCATATATATTTAAAAGATGTTAAGAACTAGCTAAATGTGGCATATGTTAAAGGGTAAATTGAAATTTTAGAATAACTTTGAAATTAGATAAACTTGGTTTAAATTGTGTGTGTGTGTCTGTGTGTGTGAATTAAAACTAGTTTTTTTTTTTGTATTTATTTTCCCTTTTGTTGCCCTTGTTGTAGTTATTATTGTTGTTGTTGTTGATGTCATCATTGTTGGATAGAACAGAGAGAAATGGAGAGAGGAGGGGAAAACAGAAGGGGGAGAGAAAGAGAGACACCTGTAGACCTGCTTCACCCCTCATGAAGCAACCCCCCTGAGGTGGGGTGCCAAGACTTAAACCAGGATCCTTACGCCAGTTGTTGGATAGTATGCCAGCTCCCCCCAGCTTAAACACCAGTATGTCTGTATGACATTAGTTTGATCCCACTCAAAGCTGCGGTCAATTTACATAAATCACTTTTACATTTACATAAAGCACCATCTTCCCTCCAGGGCACTGGTGGTTCAGTGGTAGAATTCTCACCTGCTCCACCTCCTCTCCTTGTCACACCCTTATTTTCACCAGTCACTTTTCTCTCCACCCTCTCTATGTCACATCCTGTTCACACCCTACTTGGGATGTGTATATATAAAGACAACATTGTTCGTTTTAGTTTTAGTTTAGCTTAGCTCGGCTTAGATTGTGCTGTGTCCTGCATGAATAAAGAGATACTGTGTACAACCCAGCCATGAGTCCCGGGTCGTCTGTCTCCCGTCAATGAAGCTCAGCCCGGCAGCTAGTCCCTGCGCTCACTTAGTGCCACCTGCGCTTAACCCGCTGCACTACCACCCAGCTCCCAAGACTAGTTTTTTAAGTAGTAGCTACTTCACAAAAATGAAATGCTACTATGAGTGTCATGCACCATCATAATCCAGAGCTGAGCTGAGCTGAGCAATACTCTGGTCTCTCTTAGTATCTTTCTCTATATATGTTATTTCTCTTTCTCTCTCTCTCTCCAGCCCCCCTCACTCTCTCAGTCTTTCTCTCTCATTAGACTAAAATAAAATATTTAAAAAGAGTGCCATGCATACATTAAGATAAAAAATATGTACTGAACCAAAATAAACGATTCTGAGATGGGGGAGGCAGTTCATTACCTGGAACATGATGGCAGAGGAGGACCTAGAGGGAGCTAAATTGTTATGTGGAAAACTGAGAAATGATATACATGTACAAAGTATTGTATTTTGCTGCTTTGTTGTTGGACACCTGGGTTGCTTCCAGGTTTTGGCTATTACAAGTTGTGCTGCTATGAACATAGGTATACACAAATCTTTTGGATGGGTGTGCTTGGTTCCTTAGGATATATCCCCAGGAGCAGAATTGCAGGGTCACAGACTAGATCTACTTTGAGCATTGTGAGGGTTCTCCAGACTCCCCTCCACAAGGGTTGGAGAAATTATTTCACCTTCTTATAGCATTGCATTTCTCCAGCATCTGCATGTTAAGCATCAAGTTACAGGTACAGGTTGAGGATTTTGATAAAGGGCTTAAAAAAACTAACTGTCGGGAATTGGAGGAAGATGGCGGACTGAGAAGCTGCTAACAGCAAGTGCTCTGATCACATCGTCGGCAATGGTAGGATTTTCTGCCTTTAGCAGGCCAGTCAATAAGGGGTGACACCAAAGAGGTTATTATAATTTAATTTGGGTTAAGAATTAGAGTAAAGGTGACATGGACTAGCGGGGCTCCAGACTTCCCAGGCGGCACCGGGCAAGGCGAGTGCGCCAGGCATTGTCCTCCGCCCGGGAAGGCAGCTCCTCCGCCGGTTGCAGAGCGCGGCGGGCAGAGGACCCGGAGAGAGCACTTTAGCTCGGGGGCTTTCTCTTGGGAGTCTCCAGGGTCCACTGCGACCCTGAGGGCAGATCCAAAGACTTCTTGAGTATAGCTCTCATTGGATCAAAGGACTTGGAGCTAGTTTTCATTTTCGAGAAATCCTTTAAAAATGTCTGGAGGGGGGGTTTCCCAGAAGATGGCAGATGGAGAAGCTGCTAGCTGCTGAGCTCCGACTCCCCTGGAGACAATAGGATTTTCTGCCTTTAGCAGGCCAGCCAATAAGGTGTCCTTAGACACCAAGGAGGTGACTATAACTTAATTTGGGTTAAGAATTAGAGTAGGGAAAAAAATTCTTTTTTCTTCCTTTTAAGTTTCAAGCATACATCCTTCCCACCGCCCCCAACCATAAGCAGTCCCTGGGACCAGCTCCTAGCAGGATACTCCATACCACCAAACAGGGTGTTTTTTGTTTTTTTTTTTGAATTCACTAATACACATTTGGGAAGTTCCTTGCACTGCTCTTTAATTACAAGTCTTCTTCTTATCTTCTCCCTTTTCTCTCTCTTATCTCTCTCTCTCTCTCTCTTTTTTTTTTAATCTTGTCATACATTTCTTCTTTCTTCTTTGCCTTTCTGAATTCGTGAATTACTTTGGGGAAGAAATCTGACTCAGAGTGGACTCTCTAGGTGTGTATCTCTGCTCTAGTTCCCTTTCCCCTCTTGTTACCCCTAGAATATACACTGGATAGTAGATTTGCATAACTGTCTATTCTTGCTATCCTCTCTTTCTTTTCTCTTTCTTCACTGGGATTTGGTTACTATTTTTTCACGGACTGGAGAAATTGTTTGGCTAACTGGTAACGATTAAACTACTTCAATACTTACTTCAGTTGCTACTGTAATTCCAGAGGTTGGTGAGTGCAATTGTCATAAAGGTATTTAGTACAGTGTTACCTGTACTCAAGACACAACAACTGAGGAACAACAGAGCATAAAAAAAAGAGAGAAACACATAAATAAAAAAATGGGTAGATTAAAAACAAATAAAACTGCTACCCCAATGAATGAAGACAAGAGCCCAGAAGAAACTACAAATCAGTCAGAAGTAACCATAGATAAAAAAGTATGCAAGCATTAATAAACTTATTAATCACAGAAATGAAAACAACATTGGAGGAAAGGAATGGCAGTATTAGGGAAACAACAGTTGAGACCCCCAAGGAAAATACTGATTATCTTGAGGCAATTAGAGAACTGAAAGCTGAAATAGCTGTAATGAAGAAAGAAGCTGAGGCAAGGGAAAGAAGACTAACAGAAGCAGAAAACAGAATTAGTCAGACAGAGGATGAGTTAGAGAAAACAAAGAAAGAGGTGAAAGAGCTTAAAAAGAGATTGAGAGACACTGAAAACAACAACAGAGACATATGGGATGATCTCAAAAGAAGGAACATTCGTATAATTGGCCTGCCAGAGGAAGAAAGAGAGGAAGGGGAAGTAAACATTCTAGAGGAAATAATACAAGAAAACTTCTCAGACCTGAATAACAGAAAGGATATCAAGGTTCAAGAGGCCCAGAGAGTACCAAACAGAATCAACCCAGACCTGAAGACACCAAGACACATCATAGTCACAATAAGAAGAAGTAAGGATAAAGAAAGGATCCTAAAGGCTGCAAGAGAGAAACAAAAAGTCACATACAGGGGAAAACCCATAAGATTATCTGCAGATTTCTCCACTCAAACTCTAAAAGCCAGAAGGGAGTGGCAAGATAAAGGGTTTCAACCAAGGATAATATATCCTGCTAGACTTTCATTCAAGCTAGATGGAGGGATCAAAACCTTCTTAGACAAACAACAATTAAAGGAGGCAACCATCTCCAAGCCGGCCCTGAAAGAGGAACTAAAGGACCTCTTATAAACAAGAACATCACTATAATACTTGCAATATATCAGATTAAACAAATTGTTTTTTAGAACAATGGCACTACAATACATTAAATCCATAATATCAATAAATGTCAATGGCTTAAACTCACCCATCAAAAGGCACAGGGTGGGGGGATGGATCAGAAAACATAACCCAACCATATGCTGCTTGCAAGAATCCCTTCTGTCACAACAAGATAAACACAGACTTAAAGTGAAAGGATGGAAAACTATCATACAGGCTAACGGTTCACAAAAAAGGGCAGGAACAGCCATTCTCATCTCAGACACAATAGATTTTAAATTAAAGTAATAAAAGATAGGCAAGGACATTACATAATGATTAGAGGGTCAATCAGCCAAGAAGACTTAACAATTATTAACATCTATGCACCCAACGAGGGACCATCTAAATACATTAAGCATCTACTGAAAGAATTTCAAAAATACATCAATAGTAATACAATAATAGTGGAAGACTTCAATACCCCACTCTCACACTTAGACAGATCAACAAAGCAGAGAACCAATAAAAATACAAGAGAATTGAATGAAGAGATTGACAGACTAGACCTCTTGGACATTTTCAGACTCCTCCACCCCAAAAAACTGGAATACACCTTCTTTTCAAATCCACATAACACATACTCAAGGATAGACCACATGTTAGGCCACAAAGACAGCATCAATAAATTCAAGAGCATTGAAATCATCCCAAGTATCTTCTCAGACCACAGTGGAGTAAAACTAACATTTAACAACAAACGGAAAATTATTAAAAGACATAGAATTTGGAAACTAAACAACATGCTCCTTAAGAACCACTGTGTCAGAGACTCACTCAAACAGGAAATTCAAATGTTCCTGGAAACTAATGAAAATTAAGACACAACCTATCAAAATATTTGGGACACAGCTAAAGCAGTACTGAGAGGGAAACTTATAGCCATACAATCACATATTAAACACCAAGAAGAAGCCCAAATGAACGACCTTACTGCACACCTCAAGGACTTAGAAGAAGAGGAACAAAGGAACCCTAAAGCAACCAGAGGACAGAAATCACTAAAGTTAGAGCAGAAATAAACAACATCGAAAATTAAAGAACCATACAAAAGATCAATGAAGCCAAATGTTGGTTCTTTGAAAGATTAAACAAAATTGACAAACCCCTAGCCAGACTCACCAAACAAAAAAGAGAGAAGACTCAAATTAATAGAATTGTAAACGATGCAGGAGATATCACAACTGACACCACAGAAATCCAGAGAATCCTGCGAAACTTCTATAAAGAACTGTATGCCACCAAGCTAGAGAATCTGGAAGAAATGGAACAATTCCTAGAAACCTATGCACTTCCAAAACTGAACCAAGAAGAACTACAAAATCTAAATGCACCAATCACAGACAAAGAAATTGAAACCGTTATTAAGAATCTCCCCAACAACAAAAGTCCTGGACCAGATGGCTTCACAAATGAATTCTACAAAACTTTCAGCAAACAGTTAATACCCATACTTCTTAAGCTATTCCATAAGATTGAAGAAACAGGAATACTCCCTTCCACCTTTTATGAAGCCAACATCACCCTGATACCAAAAGCTGATAGGGACAGAACAAAAAAGGAAAACTACAGACCAATATCTCTGATGAACATAGATGCCAAAATATTAAACAAGATCTTGGCCAACCGGATACAGCAACACATCAAAAAGATTGTTCATCATGACCAAGTGGGATTCATCCCAGGAATGCAAGGCTGGTTCAACATCCATAAGTCAATCAATGTTATTCACCACATCAATAAAAGCAAAGCCAAAAACCACATAATTATCTCAATAGATGCAGAGAAAGCCTTTGACAAAATCCAACACCCATTCATGCTAAAAACTCTACAAAAAATGGGAATAGATGGGAAATTCCTCAAGATAGTAGAGTCTATATATAGCAAACCTACAGTCAACATCATACTCAATGGACAGAAGCTGAAAGCATTCCCCCTCAGATCGGGGACTAGACAGGGCTGTCCACTGTCACCATTACTCTTCAACATAGTATTGGAAGTTCTTGCCATAGCAATCAGGCAAGAGAAAGAAATCAAAGGGATACAGATTGGAAGGGAAGAAGTCAAGCTCTCACTATTTGCAGACGATATGATAGTATACATAGAAAGACCAAAAGAATCCAGTAGAAAATTACTGGAAGTTATTAGGCAATATAGCAAGGTATCAGGCTACAAAATCAATGTACAAAAATCAGTGGCATTTCTTTATGCAAACACTAAATCTGAAGAAGAAGATATCCAGAAATCACTCCCATTTACTGTTTCAGCAAAATCAATCAAATACCTAGGAATAAAGTTGACCAAAGAAGTGAAAGACTTGTATACTGAAAACTATGAGTCGCTACTCAAGGAGATAGAAACTGATACCAAGAAATGGAAAGATATCCCATGCTCATGGATTGGAAGAATAAATATCATCAAAATGAATATTCTCCCCAGAGCCATATACAAATTTAATGCAATACCCATCAAAGTTCCACCAAGCTTCTTTAAGAGAATAGAACAAACACTACAATCATTTATCTGGAACCTGAAAACACCTAGAATTGCCAAAACCATCTTGAGGAAAAGAAACATAAATGGAGGCATCACACTCCCAGACCTTAAACTATATGATAAAGCCATCATCATCAAAACAGCATGGTACTGGAACAAAAACAGGCACACAGACCAGTGGAACAGAATTGAAAGCCCAGAAGTAAATCCCAACACCTATGGGCATCTAATCTTTGATAAGGGGGCCCAAAGGATTAAATGGTAAAAGGAGGCTCTCTTCAATAAATGGTGCTGGGAAAACTAGGTTGAAACATGCAGAAGAATGAAATTGAACCACTTTATCTCACCAGAAACAAAAATCAACTCCAAATGGATCAAAGACCTAGATGTCAGACCAGAAACAATCAAATGCTTAGAGGAAAACATTGGTAAAACACTTTCCCACATACACCTCAAGGACATCTTTGATGAATCAAACCCAATTGCAAGGAAGACTAAAGCAGAAACAAACCAATGGGACTACATCAAATTGAAAAGCTTCTGCACATCCAAAGAAACTATTAAACAAACAGAGAGACCCCTCACAGAATGGGAGAAGATCTTCACATGCCAGACATCAGACAAGAAACTAATCACCAAAATATATAAAGAGCTCAGCAAACTTAGCACCAAAAAAGCAAATGACCAGTTCCAAAAATGGGCAGAGGAAATGAACAAAACATTCACCACAGAGGAGATCCAAAAGGCTAACAAACATATGAAAAACTGCTCTAGGTCACTGATTGTCAGAGAATTGCAAATTAAGACAACACTAAGATACCACCTCACTCCTGTAAGAATGGCATACATCAAAAAGGACAGCAGCAACAAATGCTGGAGAGGATGTGGGGACAGAGGAAACCTTTTACATTGCTGGTGGGAATGTAAATTGGTCCAGCCTCTGTGGAGAGCAGTCTGGAAAACTCTCACAAGGCTAGACATGGACCTTCCATATGACCCAGTAATTCCTCTTCTTGGGTTATACCCCAATGACTCCATAACACCCAACCAAAAAGAGGTATGTACTCCTATGTTCCTAGCAGCACAATTCATAATAGCTAAAACCTGGAAGCAACCCAGGTGCCCAACAACAGATGAGTGGCTGAGAAAGCTGTGGTATATATACACAATGGAATACTATGCAGCTATCAAGAACAATGAACCCACCTTCTCTGACCCATCTTGGACAGAGCTAGAAGGAATTATGTTAAGTGAACTAAGTCAGAAAGATAAAGATGATTATGGGATGATCCCACTCATCAACAGAAGCTGACTAAGAAGATATGAAAGGGAAACTAAAAGCAGGACCAGACCAAATTGTAAGTAGGGCACCAAAGTAAAAACCCAGTGGTGAGGGGTAGACATGCAGCTTTTGGGCCAGTGGGGGGTGGGAGTGGACAGGAGGGATGGGTCACAGTCCTTTGGTGGTGGGAATGGTGTTTATGTACACTCCTATCAAAATGTAGACATATAAATCAGTAGTTAATTAATATGAGAGGGGGAAATCAATTGTATGTCTCAAAGTTTCTCAAAAGACAAACTGAATCTTTTTAATATATAGGCTATGTATTTGATATGCGGACTCTCTCAAAAGCCTAGACCAAGTAGATTAGAAGCATCCAATAGCACAGCTATATACAAGATACTGGGTACTGTACAGCAAACCATAACAAAAGGACTTTTCAAAGTTAACCCAATTAACAAATAATGTGATGATAATATTAACTATCGATTGTCTTTTTGAACCCTAAGACAGCAGGAACCTCACATCTTCACTATAGAGCCCCTACTTCCCCCAGTCCTGGAACCCTTGGATAGGGCCCACTTTCCCGTATGCATCTCCCAATCCAAACCAAATAATATTGCATCCGCCGATCACAACCTAACCAAAGCAACGATTGCCACCTCAACATGCTTCACCTCAGACTGTATCCAGAGACTTCACGTATGGAATGACAACCCTTCAACTTCATTACTCGGGTGAGACCTTTCCTTTTATAGTACACTCTAATTTCATATCAGGTAGTTCACTTTCTAACAAAGTCCCATAATCTAGATATACACCAGTTTCTGTGAGAGAGAGCTTATGTGCACACGTATCCATCAACTACTGAAAAATATATACCTGAAAGCAGAAGTACACTAGAGTTTGCAGTGAGTACCTCCCTAACACTTCCTCTCCACTATTCCAAGCTTGGGATCCATGATTGCTCAACAAATTGTTTGGCTTTGTATGTTAACTCTCTTTTCAATCACCAGGTTCCAGATGCCACCAGGATGCTGGCCAGGCTTCCCTGGATTGAAGACCCCACCAATGTGTCCTGGAGCTCAGCTTCCCCAGAGACACACCTTACTAGGGAAAGAGAGAGGCAGCCTGGGAGTATGGACTGACCAGTCAACGCCCATGTTCAGCGGGGAAGCAATTACAGAAGCCAGACCTTCTACCTTCTGCCACCCTCAACGACCCTGGGTCCATGCTCCCAGAGGGCTAGAGAATGGGAAAGCTATCATGGGAGGGGGTGTGTTATGGGGATTGGGTGGTGGGAATTGTTTGGAGTTGTACCCCTCCTACCTTATGTTTTTGTTCATTAATCCTTTCTTAAATAAAAAATTTAAAAAAAAAACTGTCAAGTAGTGCATACAGTTATTTTCAATAATAAGTGTATTTACCTTCGTATGTATGACAAACATGAATCTGGTCATACTTATCACTATTTGGTCACAAAACATCTTAAGTGTAAAATGAAGAATTCTTTTAAAAATATTATTTATTTATTTATTTATTTATTATTGGATAGAGACAGAGAGAAATTGAGAGTGGAGGGAGAGATAGGAAGAGAGACAGACACCTGCAGCATTGCTTCACCACTTGTGAAGTTTTCCCCTTGCTGGTAAGAACCAGAGTTTTGAACCTGGGTATTTGTGGACTATAATGTGTGCATTTAACCAGGTGTGCCACCACTGGTCCCTACAGAAATGTTTTGTTCTTTTAGTATTTTATTAAGAAAAGAAACAATAGTATGTAGGTTTAATTAATGAACTCACTTGAGTCTATGATATAATACCACTTTGAGACCATATATTAATGTTTAGTAAATATTGTTCAGATTTATGTGCTAGGGATATAATCTGCCACATATTTATCTTTTAATAGCAAGTTTTTATACTTTGACCTCTATCTCCTTATTTTCCCCAACTGGCAACCAACATTCTACTGTTTCCACAAGAAAGGCTTACAGTACACATGTGTTTGTGTCTCTGTCATCTTAATGAGCATAATTTCGCTAGATCTTCAAGTGTTTTTCTTCAGGAATTCTTCAAGTAATAACTCAGTATAGATATTTTTGTAATAATGTTAACCTTCTACACATTAAGTGACTTAGTATAATTTTTATGACAATCAGAGATGCAGTATAGAATTTTGCCAGACAGACAAAACTAGAGATACAGTATAAAATTTATCTTGAAAGACAAAAGTAAAAATTATTTTTAGGGAAAGTGTGTTATGATAATAGCATATAGTATGCATGCCCCATAGATTTGTGACTGTCTCTACTTTTTCATTATTGCTTTAATTTAAAAAAAATACTTCTTCCACCAAATGAGTATATTTTTCACTTAAAAACTGAATGTTTGTTCATGTATTTAAATAATTATTTTATATCAACTATGGATCTTTTATTATCATGTCACTGCTGAAATATATATCCTATATTCTGTAACTCAATTTGAATGATAGATTATTTTATTATGGTTGACAAAATAAGCATAGTCTTGTAATCTTATCATCATGAATTTATGTAAAAGAAAATTTATCTTGTTAACATGCTATTTTTCCTAATGATTTTGGTTAGTTTCCAGTTGGCTTTGACATCTCCAATTTCTTTGTTTAAAGTTTAATGAAGAAATTAATGAATTAATAACATTTCAGATGTACCAAACAACTTCCAATTGGTTTTATAAACACATACACAGAAAGACTTCCATATTTTTAGTCAGATAGTCACATTTTTTCTTGATAAAGTTAGGAGATGCATATGCTGTGGTGTCCTGGTGAGGGCAGCAAAACATTCAGCCTGGTTTGAAAAGTAACACAGTTCTATGTAAATTTCAGGTTATAATCAAATCCATAGAACAGCTCATCAACACAAAGCATTCAATGACAAAACATCTGTACAATTCATTGAAGTATTCATTATCTCATCACAATTTTTTAAACCATCGTAGCTATATTCTTGTATTTACACATCCATGCATTTCTTCTTCACCAACATTTGTGTGTCAAAACCACAAACCAATAGTCTTCAGAATCACCTGGCATAGCCTCAGTGGATGTAAATATATCTGCTATAAAGAGATAATAGAAATGCTCATTTTTAGTTCTTATGAATAAATTGTTCACATGTGTCATATATTTTTCTAACTAATTTTGTGTTTTTAATGATTTCTGAAGATCATTAGGTACTTCCAAATCTATTTTTGTGGTATATTCAAACGGGAAAATCATCTTAAAACTAATTTGAAATTAGGCTCAAATGAAATTTCAATATACTGAAGCAAAATAGAAATAAAATTTGGTTGACTATAAGTATGTTAGTAGCTGAATCAATCAGTTATTGAGTAGACAGAGCATAAATATTAATAAATATTTATTTAGCACTGTTACATATAAATTGTACCTATAAATATTAGAGATACATTAATCACAATGTTTAACAAATCTGTATTTTAAAATAATTTTAGTTATAAAAAATAGTGCAAGGATTGTACAGTTTCCATACACCCATTGTTCTCATTACATTTTGAGAGTATTTTCTTTACTTAAATACTTTAAAAGAAAAATATCCGGAGTAGGGGGTAGCGCAGTGGGTTAAGCACATGTGGTGCCAAGCGCAAGGACAGGCTTGAGAATTCCGGTTTCAGCCACTGGCTCCACACCTGTCATGTTTTCTTTCTTTCTTTTCTGTACAACTGCTCTACTATCTCCTTGAATCTTCGTTTTTGTTAAAAAAAAAAAACTCATTATGACCCCTTCATTTTTGTTTAAAAACACTGATTATGAACTTTGTTTTGTTTTTTTAAAAAAAAACTGATTATATATTCAGTGCTATAATTTCAAACTTATATGCACACTTGCAGATATCACAATTCATAAAATACAAATTACTTTCTGAGTCTATGTCCCCCAAAATCAATTCATAGTGACCTTTCTTGTTTAACGCATATAATTAAAAATTAAAGGTTGTATCTACTTTAATGGTAATAATTCACCATTACTATTCAACATAGTGTTGGAAGTTCTTGCCATAGCAATCAGGCAGGAGCAAGGAATTAAAGGCATACAGATTGGAAGAGAAGAAGTCAAACTCTCCTTATTTGCAGATGACATGATAGTATACATGGAAAAACCTAAGGAATCCAGCAAGAAGCTTTTGGAAATCATCAGGCTATACAGTAAGGTGTCAGGCTATAAAATTAACATTCAAAAGTCAGTGGCATTCCTCTATGCAAACACTAAGTTAGAAGAAATTGAAATCCAGAAATCAGTTCCTTTTTCTATAGCAACAAAAACAATAAAATATCTAGAAGTAAACCTAACCAAAGAAGTGAAAGACTTGTATACTGAAAATTATGAGTCACTACTCAAAGAAATTGAAAAAGACACAAAGAAGTGGAAAGATATTCCATGTTCATGGTTTGGAAAAATTAACATCATCAAAATGAATATATTACCCAGAGCCATCTACAAATTTAATGCTATCCCCATCAAGATCCCAAGCACATTTTTTAGGAGAATAGAAAAAATGCTACAAATGTTTATCTGGAACCAGAAAAGACCTAGAATTGCCAAAACAATCTTGAGAAAAAAGAACAGAACCAGAGGCATCACACTCCCAGATCTCAAACTGTATTATAGGGCCATTGTCATCAAAACTGCTTGGTACTGGAACATGAACAGACACACTGACCAGTGGAATAGAATTGAGAGCCCAGAAATGAGGCCCCACACCTATGGACATCTAATCTTTGACAAAGGGGCCCAGACTATTACATGGGGAAAGCAGAGTCTCTTCAACAAATGGTGTTGGAAACAATGGGTTGAAACATGCAGAAGAATGAAACTGAATCACTGTATTTCACCAAACACAAAAGTAAATTCCAAGTGGATCAAGGACTTGGATGTTAGACCAGAAACTATCAGATACTTAGAGGAAAATATTGGCAGAACTTTTTTCCGCATACATTTTAAAGACATTTTCAATGAAATGAATCCAGTTACAAGGAAGACTAAGGCAAGTATAAACCTATGGGACTACATCAAATTAAAAAGCTTCTTCACAGCAAAAGAAACCACTACCCAAACCAAGAGACCCCTCACAGAATGGGAGAAGATCTTTACATGTCATACATCAGATAAGAGTTTAATAACCAATATATATAAAGAGCTTGCCAGACTCAACAACAAGACAACAAATAACCCCATCCAAAAATGGGGGGAGGACTTGGACAGAATATTCACCACAGAAGAGATCCAAAAGGCAGAGAAACACATGGAAAAATGCTCCAAGTCTCTGATTGTCAGAGAAATGCAAATCAAGACAACAATGAGATATCACTTCACTCCTGTGAGAATGTCATACATCAGAAAAGGTAACAGCAGCAAATGCTGGAGAGGGTGTGGGGTCAAAGGAACCCTCCTGCACTGCTGGTGGGAATGTCAATTGGTCCAACCTCTGTGGAGAACAGTTTGGAGAACTCTCAAAAGGCTAGAAATGGACCTACCCTATGACCCTGCAATTCCCCTCCTGGGGATATATCCTAAGGAACCCAGCACATGCATCCAAAAAGATCTGTGTACACTATGTTCTTGGCAGCACAATTTGTAATAGCCAAAACCTGGAAGCAACCCAGGTGTCCAACAACAGATGAGTGGTTGAGCAAGTTGTGGTATATATACACAATGGAATACTACTCAGCTGTAAAAAATGGTGACTTCACCGTTTTCAGCCAATCTTGGATGGACCTTGAAAAAATCATGTTGAGTGAAATAAGTCAGAAACTGAAGGATGAATATGGGATGATCTCACTCGCAGGCCGAAGTTGAAAAACAAGATTAGAAAAGAAAACACAAGTCGAACCTGAAATGGAATTGGAGTATTACACCAAAGTAAAAGACTCTGGGGTGGGTGGGTGGGTGGGGAGAATACAGGTCCATGAAAAATGATGAATGAAATAGTGGGGGTTGTATTGTTAAATGGGAATCTGGGGAAAGTTATGCATGTTCAAACTATTGTATTTACTGTTGAATGTAAAGCATTAATTCCCCAATAAAGAAATAAATTATTTTAAAAAAATTTAAAAAAATAATTCAAAGAATAAATACTTACTGTAAACCTAATGTGAGTGACTGTAAAATGCAGTTCTATTTCAACGTATGCATACCCTAGTGAAAACTTTTGGCATGGATATGTTATATGTTAAAGAAAAAAAATTAGGAGTCGGTTAGAAGCTCAGCGGGTTAACCGCACGTGGCGCAAATCCCAAGGACTGGTTAGGATCCCAGTTCAAGCCGTGGCTCCCCACCTGCAAGGGAGTCACTTCATAAGCGGTGAAGCAGGTCTGCAGATGTCTATCTTTCTCTACCTCTCTCTGTCTTCCCCTCCTCTCTCCATTTCTCTCTGTCCTATCCAACAACAAAGACAACAATAATAACTACAACAGTAAGACAACAAGGGCAACAAAAGGGAATAAATAAATAAATAAGATATATAATTTAAAAAAGAAAGAAAAAATTGTGAGAAGAAATAATCCTGATATGAGGAAATTCATGATTTGTAGCCAAATAAGTAGCAAAGATACAAAGCATTCAGAGAAGTCCATTTTATGCTGTAGTTGTTATCCATTTGTTCAATTATTTGAAAGTTTGCACCACGTATTACTCTAAATAATTTATTTCTATGCCTCATAGACAATATTTGGGCAAGAAAATGGTTTGACAAGATAGAATCAGAACTCAAGGGACATAAGTGAATATCATTTCTAGGTTTCACTCTTCCTTTTAATGTTCTTGTAAGGTCATTACCAGTTGCTCCCTTATGATTATCCTTTCATTTTCTTCCTTTTATAATGGGTTTCTTTCTCTTTTAGAAGATTATTGTTGTGATAGTACCCTAATTCCATTAGTTATCTTTATTTAATAATCTTGTCCTTAGAGTGAAGTGACATGCTTATAATTTAATACAGCATGTACCTAGCTGAAAGTACAACTTTCAGGGAGTCATTAAATATCTTGTTATTGAGTCCATGCCAGTGTGTCAACAACATTATTCTTCTGAGCACTACACATATGTATACATGCATATACAGATTATATAATCTATCAGTGAATGAAAACAGTTTTAAATGTATAATATAACAGAGGGTACATCTATAATAAAAGCTAGACTACCATAAAATGCAAGGAAATATATAAATAAATCCAATTGAATTTGCATCTATATATATATATATATAGGCGAGTAAACGTAAAAAAATAGAAACTATCACCCTGAATTTTTTTCTGAGTCTTATATTGGACTTATATTCCCTCTAATAGTTTTTTCCATTAGATTTATTATGGAATAATGGACATAAAAATAACACACAATTAATGTATGTAAATTGATACATTTTATGTATATATCACAGTGATTATATATTTCCAAGTAATTAAATGAGTTTAGACATATTACATTGCCATCATTACAATTATAAAAATATGGTAATGAAGATATCCACCAGCCCAAAGAATTTCTTTTTAAATTTTTTTTGGTGGGGTTGAAGGAAAGTTTGAAAATATAATATTTACCCTCTTAATAAATGCTTTAAGTGTATAATAGCTCATTATTATATAAAGACTATTGTCATTATATAGATACTTACAAAATAACCTCAATATGAAAATATCATTTCTTTATTATAAAGGAAATCATTCTGATAACCTTATGAAATTTCAAAGTGTACATCTGAGTTTTGCTTATCAACTTCATTTATTCACTTAAAAGTATTTTATGAACAATGAAAAGCAGTGTACAATTGTTGGAGAACCCCTAATTTCTTAACAGATTTCTGAGTTAAAATGCTTATTATTTCTCTGCTGATCTATCTTAATGTATTTATACCACACATGTCAGAAAATCTTTATTATCTCTGTAGTTTTTTTTCATTTTTTAAAAGAATTTATCTATTTATTCATGAGAAAGATAGGAGGAGAGAAAGAACCAGCCATCACTGGTACATGTGCTGCCGGGGATCGAATTCAGGACCTCATGCTTGAGAGTCTAGTGCCTTCACCATTGTGCCACCTCCTGGACCGCATCTCTGTAGTTTTATCTCCAGCCTCTCAGGGGTGTTTTGGGCATATCAGGGTAAACACAGATAGTGGTCAAGAACCCCTCAGACTAACTTGAAGCCTGTCTTATCTGATATCCCAAAATTACGCCTATATCCTTGGGATAAATTCAGGATTGCAGTATAAATATAGACTCTGATAGAGTGGTCTATATACTAGGAGAGAAATCATTCCGTTATGCATGACTCTAAGGTGTTTATCTTTATGTATACTCATAAAATATCTATGTTTGGCATAGTGTATGCACACATACCCAGTATATTTAGGGACTTTGAATCCATGTGAGAGATTTGGAGACTTAGGACTCAGGACACAGGCAGAAGATTAGGAGACATACATGTGAGAGACATTTTTGCTAGAAGCTCATGGACCTCCCATAGGAGACACCTGATAAAACCTTTTTTCTCTCACTACTAATGGTGTGATGAAGCTTTCCAACCTTGAGACACAAATGAAACTCTGCCCCCTGGCATCCAGAGGACACAAGAGCACTTAGTTTTTCAATATATGATGGTTTCCCTGGAAATAAAAAAGGGAACTGATAAGAAATAGATTAAGTATACAGATAATTCATTAACAGTAACCCTGTTTACAATACCCCTGGTGGCCTCACCTAATTTTATCCTTAGAGAATAGACATGAAATTGGCAAATAGCACAGAAAATGGATAATTATATTATGCATTTTAACTTCTTTTTAAAAGTATTTATTAATATTTATTTATTCCCTTTTGTTGCCCTTGTTGTTTTATTGTTGTAGTTATTGTTGTTGTTATTGATGTCATCGTTGTTGGATAGGACAGAGAGAAATGGAGAGAGGAGAGGAAGACAGAGAGGGAGAGAGAAAGATAGACACCTGCAGACCTGCTTCACTGCTTGTGAAGCGACCCCCCTGCAGGTGGGGAGATGGGGGCTCGAACCGGGATCCTCACGCTGGTCCTTGGCCTTTGCGCCATGTGTGCTTAACCCGAGGCGCTACCTACCGACTCCCTGCATTTTAACTTCTGAGCTTCAAAAAATAGTGTTTAAGTTTATCTTTAAACAATAATTAATAAATCCTTTGGAGTATAAATGCTCCTTCACCACTTTTGAATGTTTTTGACATGCTTTCTTTAACTTACTAGCATTTTTAATCTTGAAAATGTTTTATGCGTTATAGGTCATTAGTTAACTAATATTGACAACCATACTTTTGGGGGCCAGCCAGTGCACCCAGTTCAGCACCAATAGCATTAAGAACAAAGAAAGATCTGAGCTTGAGCCCTAGGCTCCCCACCTTCAGGGGGAATGCTTCAGGAGCTAGAAGCAGGTCTGCTGGTGTCTATCTTTCTCTTTCTCCCTCTCTGTCTCTCATCCCCTCTCAATTTCTCTCCATTATATAAAATAAAATGGGGGAAAAAAATTGGCCACCAGGAGTATTGAGTTTGTACTGCTGGCACCAAGCCCCAGCAATAACCCTGGAGACAGAAGAAAGAAAGAAAGAAAGAAAGAAAGAAAGAAAGAAAGAAAGAAAGAAAGAAAGAAAGAATACTTTTGACTTTTTTCCTATTCTCCAATTCATTTTATTAACACTTGCAAGTCTTTGGAAATGTATAAAAGTGAAAGAATGGTGACTAGTACTTGGTTGATATTTGAAAATCTCTTTTTTTCTTTGTCTTCTGTCTCCCTTCCTTATGCATTGATACATACATATTTAAAGATACCCAATAATAGCATTAACAGTAGTTCACATTAAAATATAATTTTGCATAAGATAGTAATATTACCTCCACCGGATTCTTCTGAGGCATTAGCATATGTGTTTTTCATTAAGCTCCGGAAATAATTAAATTTACTATCATTCATTGTACAAACTGTTAAGAACCCATTGTAACCTTCTTAATGTGAAAAAAACCTGACAGATATTATAGGGTTTTCTGGAATGACTATATGTATATATATATATATATATATATATATATATATATATATATATGCAGTCCATTTATCTTTACAGATAATTAAGGATTTTAAATATGGATTAGGCCATACAATAAAGGGTTTAGCATACAGATTACTTGGTCTTGGCACCCTACCAAATTTTTTTGGAATGGGGATGCTTTTTATTTTAACCAATCCATTTGCTTTATGGACTTATCATTCATAATATTAACAGTTTTTATTCTTATATATGATAACCTGTTTTGAAAACATCCACTGGAAAATTCAAACTTCTAAGAAAATTTTATCTTACATAGAAAATCACAATTTCCTCTCCATGTAGTGAAGTAGCTAGTATTTATCTTCCTAATTTATCTACTCTGAAAAGACATTAAAAATAATTGCCTGCACCAAATTCCTATGTTCAAACTATTGGAACATAAAACATGTTTTCTTGGAAGACAGGGAATAAACTATCTTCATTTTAACATAATATGCACATTTTTATTGATTATGCTACTCTTATTGACAGAATATGTAAAAATAAGACATAAGAATACACTTTACCTGATAACATGTTCCAATAAACTATAAAAATCATTATTAGTCCCACTGTTTCAGACATTAGTAATTGGGTGCAAATGTATAACAGAATTAAATTGCTCTGAGGACCAAATGGTCTGCAAATTAGGCCAATGGCTTTTTCTAATTTGTATTATCTCTAAAAATATGTCTAATCCTATATTTTGCTATCTTATTGTATATATTTTCTATAAACTACCAGAACTCCTTTGTGGATCCAGAATTCTATTAATTAATTGCTTAATTTTGTGCAGCTGCCCTATGCCAGGCCCTCTGCCAGATACTGGAAATGCAAAGATAAACATGACAGAATACCTTTTTTTAAGAAGTTGAAAATGCAGCCAAAGTAGCTCCCATTTTCATGGCACTTTGGAATAGAGCAAGCTCTCTCCCATTATCATATTTGATATACACACATGGGAAATTTTAAAAATGCATTAGGAGTATGTTTATTGTGCCTGGGCACTGAACTACAACAATTATTTTGTTCAATAATAGATCTACTGGGAAGATGTAGCTAATGTGTGAAAACTCAGACTGAGTAGATATGCTATCCTGGGACAACAAATAGCCAGAGTTTTGGTGAGACTGTCATGGGATTTTTATTTTTGTGAAGCACAATGCTTTCTTTGTTATCAAAATTTGAGAAACAGATATTTATATAAAATATGAGCATTTTGAGTTACATCAAAGTTTCTAAAGTGGCAGTGGGTATGGCCTCAAATGGAACAGAATGCCAAAGATTAGAGTGAAACTTGATACCGTATTAGAAAAACCTTATACTGGTTTATATTGTTGGAATTCTTAAACATGAAATAAATTAACTATATAAAGTGAAACAAAGTTATCATGGTTTATGAAATTATTTTATCATAATTTGAAGACATTTCAAAGCAAGAGTTTTCTTCATTGTTTTGATCCTTACCATGTTGGTGATGGAGTCTAGCTCTAGTATACTGGGAATGACTAAATGTGCAGAGCTTGATTCTGGATAATTGAGATTGGCAACAAGGGGAGAGCAATGTTGAAGACCATTTGTCAGAGGAATATATGCAAATTCCACTTGTGATATGTCTCAAATGAGTGATCTGGGAGATGGCACAGAGCATTGGACTCTCAAGCAAGAGGTCCTGAGTTCAATTCCCAGCAGCACAAGTACCAATGTGATGTTTGGTCCCCCCCCCACCTTCTTCATGAATAAAAAAATAAAATCTTAAAAGAATAAGTCTCAAATGAAAACAAACACAAAAGAAGGATATATTTTCTCAACAGACTAGGAGAGAAATTTTGACATGTCTTTAAACTGACATGCTAGCAGATGTTAGAATACCATGAGCTAAACTATAATTTATGGAACAAAATTCTGCATCTGATGAATTTGCCTTAAAAGCATCCCCTGGTGGTATGGCATTTGACTGATTTTTTTTAAGTCCCCCTCAGAGGCAATGTTTTAAACGCTATCTTCTAATCTTATTGACATATTTTATATGCTGGAAGTGACTTGGTGTTTCTTTCTTCAGGAACACTATGCATTGTAAATATATATAGTACTAAAATACTTGTATATAGCATATATTTATAATAGAAGTGATATAACTTGTTGGAGCAAGGTTAGAAGCCTGGCTTAGAGATGCAAGTTAGCTTTTTCAATGGTTTGTAGGCCTCCAAAGGATCATAGATAGAAAATACATGATATATAGTTTATCTATGACACAATATTTTTGTGGATGAAAAATTAGGATAATACTCAGTTCCCTGCACTGCACCACCATAAACCAGAGCTGGGCAGTACTTTGGTAACATAAAATAAAATGAAATATAAGTTGTCTGACAACACTTTAATTAAAAAAAAATAGAAGAATAAAGCCTAGATGATGAAAATAAAAAACCTGAGAAACATGATATAAAGCTATGTCATTCAGGGTTTACAGGTTTAAGCAAAGTTTATCTTAGAATTTCTTTACAAACGAAAGTTAAAACTTAGTAAAGTTGCAAATAAAATCATAATAATGCCACAGTAAATAATTTTAAAGAGTTCACTATTGGTGGTAATTTAATATAATAGAATTGAAGACAACTATAGTTATAAAATTGAAAGATATATTAGTATATAAATAATCAGATATTTTAATATATAAATATATATTTATTTGTTTACTTGCTACTAGAGTTATCACTAGGGCTGGGTGCCTAGAATGAATCCACCAGACCCTGTGGGCTTTGTCTCCCCCCTTCTCTCTGATAAAGACAGAGAAGTTGAGAAGAAAAGGAGAGACAGAGGAGAGAGAAAGAAAGATAACTTGCAGTACTGTTTCACTGCTTGTGAAGATTCTCCCTGGCTGGTAGAAACCTGGGATTTAGACCCAGGCCATTGGTGTATGGAAATGTGTGTACTCTACTGAATGTACCACCACCAATATGTTTTTATCGCTACTTATTTTTAGATTACTTTAGAAAAAATAATTAAAGTATGAACTTAATTATAAAGATCTTAATGTTTTAATTCATATATTTACCTCTTAATTTCAGAAGGAGTAGAATAATTAGGGATTATTAATTAAAGATTTGTGCTCAAATCAGTAAAAAGACATGGAAGAGTATATTAAAACAGCACATCTTGAGTAAAATTTAGATATAATAAGAAGTAACGTATAAGAGAATGTTATTGTGTTTTAATTATAATTACTGTTTGTACTTAATTTTTGATATAGAAATGACAGAAAATGCAGTTAATGGTATCCATAATCCTCTATAAAAATTATTTTTATGCAGGCTGTATGCTAACAAATCAACAGTTCAGAGTAGTGATATTAATAAACATTGTGAATAAGCTAACCAATTTAACTATACTCAACTATATTCAACAACAGTGAAGTCAATTACAGTGAATTGTGAAAACCAATGGCTGTATACAGAGGCATTCAAAAATGTCTTTATAGAATAAGTTTTTGCCTTGCAAATTCTTTTAATTAAAATCTATCACATAAAATTTCATTAAGTAAATAGACTCCTAAATGACTTTTAAATGGAAAAGTGTTTAACAAAATATTTTTAAAAGATTGGTCAGTTAGTTAAGTAATGAGAGAACAAACCAAAGCATCACTGTGACACTTAAGTTGTTGAGTATCAAACTCAGAACTTCATGTTTGCAAGTCAAGAAGGAGCAGGACTGTGGCTAGCAAAACTGGTAGAACATATGTAAAATGAGAAATGATAAAATTTTCTGAGAGGAATCCTGCATGCTAACATGGTCAGTGTCAGCATACTTTATAGGATGTCGATGGAGATAGAACACTTGAATATATGGTGGATAGCATCAGAGTTAAAGGTAAGCTGGGGTTTTTTTGTTGTTGTTGATTTTCTTTTTTTTCTCATAGCACAACACAACTCGATTTATGTGAGAATTGAATTGAACCCAGAGCCTCAGGCATGAAAGTCTTTTTACATAACCATTATGCTGTCTCTCCAAGCCTAAGCTGATTTTTTGATAAAAGCCTAACTTCTCAATGTCACACTCAAAGGTGTTTGCAAAATCTGAATTTGTGTTCTGCTATATGGTGGATATAATATTCTGAATCCCACCATTGTGTCAGAAATACTCAGTTATATACTTTTTTGTATAATGACTTTTGATAACAATAATGGTAGAAATTTTTATCTGAGAATGGGGGTCCTGTCAATATTTCCTTCAGTATTGTAGGCAGCATTACCTCTGAATAACACCATAACAGGTTAACTTCCAATAAAACTTGTGATCTGAGAAGCATTCAAATGCTAATTGTCCTAAGCATAGTAATACCCAAATCTAAAAGCCAGTTTGAGATGGTAATTCACTTGAAAACATACAACTGGGCAGAGGTTAGATAGTATATAGTGGTTATTCAAAGAGACTCTCATGTCTAAGCCTCCACAGTCCCAGGTTCAATCCCGGTACCACTATAAACCAGAGCTGAGCAGTGCTCTGGTAAAAATAATAAATAAATAAATGAATAAATAAATAAATAAAAGTGAATTGAAAAGATATAACTATAATAGTTGGTTTGGGTCTTCTTACATTTTGATGAAGAGTACAAAATAATTTTGCTCAGAACACTTCGGTATACTTTATTAACTGGAGATGTACTTTGTATAATAAAAAGTAATTGAATACTGTGCTGAGCATTTACATTACATTTGGCCTGTTTAGGGCTTTACATTTCTTAAAATTTTTTGTAGAAATCTGAACTTCTTTTACTTCATAATTCCTACAATCTTTAAAGTACAAATTATTTTCTAATACTTAATTTAATTTCTAATTTTAAGTTATTAAAATAAAATACATATCTATTTCAACAAGGGTCATCAAGAGAGCTTTAATATGCTGTGTCATCTAATTCAGATCATAGACATGAAAACTTTCTAAATTATGTGTTCTGTTGGGCAGAAGATCTGTTAATTGTACAGCTCCAAGCATGAGTGGTTTATGTTCAAATCTGTAATAAGAATAATTGGAATCTATGAATTTAAAATTTGAGTTACTTCTCCTATTTAAAATTTTTTTTAATTAGTTTATTTATTTTCCTTTTTGTTGCCCTTGTTCTTTTTCACTGTTGCTGTAGTTAAAACCTACCTAGAGTATACTCATGCACTATTTGTGTCATCTTAATTTACAGATTTCTAAGAATAGAATGAGTTTCACCTGTTGACTGATCATGTAGTTTACTGAATGAAAGGGAACAATTTGAACATGTAATGTATGATATTCATTACATTATATGGAATAACTAGAATAAACCAACACTTTTCTGGAATGATGGAGATGAATGTATGGTCTGTTGCTTTATTTACATTTCAGATCAGTCTGATTCCTTGCTTCATACAAGCAGAAAACACATTTAGAAACAGTAAATTAGTTGATTTTGAAAGTCTCTGGAAAGACCAGAGAAACTGGTTGAGTACATGGATGGGAACAAAAGTGATTCCATAATTAGAATTGGTTAAAATAGAGCCATAGTGGTTCTCTGTTGAAGATGGTGCTATTGGTACTCTCAGCAGCTGCAAAACAGCTTATTACAACTCTCAAGTATGAGTTCTGTACAAAGGTTAGCAGTAGCTCCTATTCTATTTTACACAGTCACTAGTTCTAAACTCAGTGTACAAACACCTGAGTCTAATTAGCCAGATCATGTCATATTTCCTGCCTTGTCATAGTGAGACATGGATTAATAGGTACACATTGTTTTATCATGATATTATGTCTTTGTTTCCAATCAACTCTAAAAAGTTGGAAATTGATTAGTATTAGAAACAATAAGAATCTCAGTGTACATCAAAGTACATTTACTAAGTTTGACACCAAAGCTCATGATATTTTCACTGTTCTAGATAACTGCTCATGTGAGGTAAAACTTTTTCACAGCCTAATAATTACCAGAAATGTAAGTAAGAACTGCCAATATCAGAAAATAAGGCTTTTAGACTTTAAAAAATAATACATAATCCTCTTTCCTTGGATAATTCCAAATGCCTTATAAAATTTGCATCTCTCATGATGAAATTAAAGTAAGTTATTAGTATATAAGATTTATGCAGAAATATAAAAAGTGAAAATGATGTTGACCTTTTCAACCAGCAGATGAGACATTAAGGATCTGCATGATGTGACTTAATGGCCATCAAAAAAGGTATTCACCTCTGTTAACTAGAGCTTTCTATCTGTCCTGTGATATTACATGCAACTCTAAATTTAGAGATTTATCCCTGTGGAGCATGGTATTGCATTTTGAAGAACACAAGTGAAAATACAGATGGTGACATTGTGCTTATCTCTCTCTATTTTGTTTTGGATTCTACTATCTTTCATAGTAGGCTCAATAAGACGTATACTGCTGGCGGTATATGAGTACATGTGACTTACTTGCATATAAATAGATAGCTAGGTAGTAGTACATACATACATACATATACACATATACACATATACATGAATAAATGAGCTTAACGTCTATGTTTCTTGAAAACTAGTGAAAGAATGTGGACATGATATAATTTTAAATGGTACATTATCTTAATGTCATATGAACACTTTTAGAGAAATATTTTAATATGAACAAGTCTCAAGGAAGACATACATGACAATTCATATGACAAAGATAATGGTATAACTATTGATGCAGAGAAATATAATTTTAAAGAAGTCTTTAAATAAAATAAAAATTGTGAAATAAAGGTAATAGATAATGTATTCTCCAAATTATGGCCATGGCCTTAGAATGGTTAGCAGAATAACATTCTATTTAAAAAAAATACCTTTCGTTATTTATTTGAATGAGAGATACAGAGGGAAAGATGATAGATGAAGAGACAGGCTAGAGCACTTCAAAACTCTGGCTTTTGATGGTACTGGGGATTGAACCTGTGATCTTACTCTCAGGCATGAAAGTCTTTTGCATATTCATTATGCTGTCTTCCGAGCTTTCTAATATATGTATATATATATATATATATATATATATATATAATTTTATTTATTTTCCCTTTTGTTGCCCTTGTTGTCTTTTTATTGTTGTAGTAGTTTTTATTGTTGTTGTTATTGATGTCGTCCTTGTTGGATAGGAAGGAGAGAAATGGAGAGAGGAGGGGCAGAAAGAGAGGGGGAGAGAAAGATAGACACCTGCAGACCTGCTTCACCACTTATGAAGTGACTCCCCTGCAGTTGGGGAGCCTGGGGCTTGAACCAGAATCCTAACTGGTCCTTGCACTTTATGCCACATGCGCTTAACCAGCTGCACTACCGCCCAGCTCCCTAGTATATATTTTTAAATTACAATCAAAATAAACTAAAGGGTTTGCCTGAGGAGAGCTTCAGTTTTGTTTGTTTGTTTGTTTTCCTCCAGGGTTACTGCTGATAGCTATTTTTTCCCATTTTTTGTTTTGTTTTGTTTTTCCTATTTTATTCAGTAGGACAGAGAGAAATTGAGAGGGGAGAGGGAAATAGAAAGAGAGACAGAGAGAAAGATAGATATCTGCAGACCCGCTTCAGGGATCATAAAGCATCCCCACTTCACATGGAGAGAAGGGGGGCAGCTCAAACAAAGTTTCTTCCTTGTGTCTTTGTGCATAGTACTATGTGTGCTTAACGTGGTGTTCCACTGCTCAGCCCTGAGCTTTAGGATTTTATGATTAAAAATGATAATCTTGTTTATTCTCAAAGTAATTTCACATTTCAGTTTCTCTTGAAAAAACCATCAAAACATGTTCTTGATCATTAACATTATCACATTTATTAGTTTTCAGTAAGATGCATGGAACTAATTCATATGAAATAGTGATGATATAGGTTAGGGACTCATTTTTCTAGAGCAAACAAACTCCTATATATGAATAATAATGCAGGTGAGAATATAACTAGTGTATATAATGCACAGAGCACATAAAGTGTAAAAGTTTGCCTAAGTCATTCATACTGCATCACATTCAAAAGTCCCTTATAGGCAAACTAACCCTGTGCTTGAACTTTCCTTTTTTGAAGTATCCTACTCAATTTATCACTGTCTCTCCTACTGTCTTTATCACTTTTTTTTTTATTTCCCTCCATGTTTATCACTGAGGCTTGGTGCCAGCACTATGAATCTACTGCTTCTAGTGGCTTTTTTAAAAATTGTTGTTTGTTTTATTGGCTAGGATAGAGAGAAACTGAGAGAGGACCGGGAGGGAGAGAGGGAGAGAGAGAGAGAGACACTTGCAGACCAGCTTCACCACTTGTAAAGTGATACTCCCTCCCCACCCCCCCCACAGGTGGGAAGTCTGGGGCTCTAATCCGGATCCTTAAAACACTGGTCCTTGCACTTTGGGCCATGTACACTTAACCTGATGTAATACTGCCTGGCCACCTGTCTTTATCATTTTTGATATGTACATGTTACACCATGTTATGTACCTGATATTTTTTGAGTTGAGAGATATAAAAAAGATAAAATTATTTTACTTCTACCTTCAAATATATTACACCCTAGTGAAGAATCAAACCTCACAGAAATTGAGAACATACATAAACAGCAGAGTATTTACTTATACTTTAGAGTGAAGTAAGGTGAGGTGTATAGGTATACCAGGTTTGAAAAAGACTCACTGAAGTATTTTTTATTAGGAAAAGAATGATTTACAGGCCAGTTGTTGCTACATTACTAGAATTTCTTTCTTCTTTTCTAAATGTACTTTTTATTGCTCATTCAGTGTGCTACTAACACACCACTCCCAGTAGCCATTTTATTCCTTTTTTATTCTTTTAATTTCTATTTTTATATGGCCTTTCCATTTGTATTTGTTTAAAGAGTCTCCATACTGTTCTCCAGATTGGCTGTACCAGTTTACATTCCCACCAGTAGTGTAATAGAGCTCCTCTCTCTCTCTACATCTTTACTGATGGAGCCCATTCTCACAGCTATGAGGTGGAATCTATCTATTAGTGAATTGGAGCATTTCCGATGTCGGTGGGCCATGTGTATCTCTTCTTTAGGAAAACATCTACTCATGGCTTTTGCCAACTGTTTAATTGGGTTGTTCTTTTTCTTTTTGTTGAGCTGTGTTAGCTCTTTATAGATATTTGATATTACCTGCTTTTCCAAAGTATAGTGTGCAAATATATTTTCCCATTTGCTGAGTTTCCTATTTATCCTTGTGAAATTTTCTTTTGCTGTGTAAAAGCTTTTTAAATTTGATATAGTCCCATTTATTCCTTTTCATTTTTGTTTCCCTTACCCATAGAGTGGAGTCTCCAAATACATCTTTAATACTAAGGTCCTGGGATGTATCACTAATATAGTCTTCTATGTATTTTATAGTTTCTGGTTTAATATTCCATATCTTTGATCCATTTTGAGTTAATTTTGGTGCATAGAGTTAGGTAGTGGCCTAGTTTCATTTTTATGCATGTGGTCATCCAGTTCACCCAACACCATTTGTTAAAGAGACTTTCTTTTCCTCACAGGACAATATGGCCCCTTTATCAAATATAATGTGCCTACATATGTGTGGGTTGAGTTCTTGGCTCTCTTGTTCCTTTGGTCCATATGTCCAATTTTATTCCAGTACCACACTGTTTTAACTACTATTGCTTTGTAATACAAATTGAAGTCAGGAATTGTGATGCCTCCATTTTTCTTCTTTTTCTCCAAGAGAACTTTTGCTATTTGTGGTTGTTTATAGTTACATACAAATTTTTGTATGAGTTGTTTAATTTATTTGAAATATTTCACTGGGATTGTAATGGGGATTACATTGAACATATAAATTTCTTTTGGCAGGATTGACATTTTAATAATATTTATTCTTACATTTCATAGACAAGGGATGTTCTTCCATTTCTTTGTGCCATTGTCTACTTCTTTTAACAATGTCTTATCATTTTCACTGAAAAGGCCCTTCACTTCCTTTTTTAGATTTATTCTTAGGCATTCTATCTTTTTGGATTCAATTGTAAATGGGACTGCTTCCATGAGTTCCCTTTCCTCTGACCCATCTTTTGTATTAAGAAATGCCACAGATTTATGAGTATTGATTTTATAAACTACTACTTTACTGAATTTATTGTTAATTTCCAGTAGCTTTTTTGGCAGAGTTTTGGGGTCCTCTCAGTATAACAACATATCATCTGCAAATAATGATAATTTAATTTCATCCTTCTCAATTTTGATTCCTTTAACATCTCTTTCTTGCCTGACTACAATGGTGAGGACTCCTAGGACTATATTAAATAGAAGTGGTAAAAGTGGAGTTAATCCTTGGGAAACATGGGTGGTTCAACATCCACAAGTCAATCAATGTAATCCATCATATCAACAAAAAGAAAAACAATCACATAATTTTATTAATTGATGCATAAAAAGTATTTGATAAGGTCTATCACCATTTTTTAAAATTTACTTATACAAAAATAGAAAATTTCAACAAAAACATAGGATACGAGGGGTAAAATTCCACACACTGCCTACCACCTGAGTTATGTATCCCATCCCCTCCACTGGAAGCTTTCCTAGTCTTTATCCCTCTGGGAGTATGGATCCAGAATCATGTGGTGCAGAAGATGGAAGGTCTGGCTTCTATAATTGCTTCTCCACTGAACATAGGCATTGGCAGGTTGATGCATTCTCTCTCTTTCCCTAGTGGGGCAGTCCTCTGGGGGGGCAGGGTTACAGAGTCCATTGGTGATGTCATCTGCCTAGGTTAGTCAAGTTAGCATTATGGTAGCATCTGCAACTTGGTGTCTAAAAAAGCATTAAGATACGAAGAAGAATAAATTGTTCAGAAATCTGGAACCTTGGTGTCTCCATTTCGAAAAAGGTTAGTAGTTATTTTAGGTATATTCCAAGAGGGCCCATGACTTTAATAATTTTAGCCTGAACCTGTCAGCTAACTTGCAGGTGGGCTAATAGTACTTTCTGGGGAGATAGTGTCAGAGTTGGAGATAGGACTAGAAATCTGGATCCTGCTTTTAGTTTCCCTTTCAGATCTTCTTTCTCAACTTCTGTTGATGAGTGGGATCATTCCATACTCATCTTTATCTTTCTGACTTAGCTCACTTATCATAATTCCTTCTATCTCTGTCCAAGATGGGTCAGAGAAGATGGGTTCATTGTTCCTGATAGCTGTATAGTATTCCATTGTGCATATATACCACAGCTTTCTCAGCCACTCATCTGCTGTTGGGCACCTGGGTTGCTTCCAGGTTTTGGCTATTATGAATTGTGCTGCTATGAACATAGGAATACACACCTCTTTTTTGGTTGGGTGTTTTGGAGTCCTTTGGGTATAACCCCAGGAGAGGAATTACTGGGTCATATGGAAGGTCCATGTCTAGCCTTCTGAGAGTTTTCCAGACTGCTCTCCACAGAGGCTGGACCAATTTACATTCCCACCAGCAATGCAAAAAGGTTCCTCTGTCCCCACATCCTCTCCAGCATTTGTTGCTGCTGTCCTTTTTGATGTATGCCATTCTTACAGGAGTGAGGTGGTATCTTAGTGTTGTCTTAATTTGCATTTCTCTGACAATCAGTGACCTAGAGCAGTTTTTCATATGTTTGTTAGCCTTTTGGATCTCCTCTGTGGTGAATGTTTTGTTCACATCCTCTGCCCATTTTTGGAACGGGTCACTTGCTTTTTTGGTGCTAAGTTTGCTGAGCTCTTTATATATTTTGGTGATTAGTTTCTTGTCTGATGTATGGCATGTGAAGATCTTCTCCCATTCTGTGAGGGGTCTCTTTGTTTGTTTAACAGTTTCTTTGCATGTGCAGAAGCTTCTTAATTTGATGTAGTCCCATTGGTTTGTTTTTGCTTTAGTCTTCCTTGCAATTGGGTTTATTTCATCAAAGATTTCCTTGAGGTGTAGGTGGGAAAGTGATTTACCAATGTTTTCCTCTAAGTACTAAATTGAAAGTAGGGCATCAAAGTAAAACCCTGTGGTGAGGGGTAGACATGTGGCTTCCTGGGCCAGTGGGGGTTGGGGGTGGGTGGGTGGGATGGGACACAGTCTTTTGGTGGTGGGAATGGTGTTTATGTATACTCCTAGTAAAGTGTAGTCATATAAATCACTAGTTAATTAATATGACAGGGGAAAATTAATTGTATGTCTCGAAGTTTTTAAAACAGACTGAGTCTTCTTAATATATAGGCTGTGTATTTGATATGCGGACTCTCTCAAAAGCCTAGACCAAGTAGATCAGAGGCAACCAGTGTCACAGCTATTTACAAGATACTGGGTACAACACAGCAAACCCTAACAAAAGGACTTTTCAAAGTTAACCCAATTACCAAATAATGTGATGATAACATTAAATATCCATTATCTTTTTGAACCCTAAGACAGCAGGAACCTCACGTCTCCACTAGAGAGCCTATATTTCTCCCAGTCCTGGAATTAGGATAGGGCCCACTTTCCCGCATGCCTCTCCCAATCCATATCAAATAATATTGCATCAGCCAATCACAACCTAATCAACGCAACGATTGCCACCTCAACATGCTTCAGCTCAGACTGTGTCCAGAGACTTCAGGTGTGGAATGACAACCCTTCAGCTTCATTACTCGGGCGAGACCTTTCCTTTCATAGCATTCTCTAATTCCATCCCAGGTGGATCACTTTCTAACAAAGTCCCAAAATCTAGATATAGACCAGGTTCTGTGAGAGAGAGCATATATTCACACATATCTATAAACTAGTGCAAAATATATACCTGAAAGCAAAGTACACTAGAGTTTGCAGTGAGTACCCCCCTAACACTTCCTTTCCACTATTCCAACCTTTGTGTCCATGATTGCTCAACAATTTGTTTGTCTTTGCATGTTAACTCTCTTTTCAGTCACCAGGTTCCAGATGTCATCAGGATGCCGGCCAGGCTTCCCTAGTCTGAAGACCCCACCAATGTGTCCTGGAGCTCCACTTCCCCAGAGACCCACCCTACTATGGAAAGAGAGAGGCATACTGGGAGTATGGACCGACCAGTCAACATCCGTGTTCAGCGGGGAAGCAGTTACAGAAGCCAGACCTTCTACCTTCTGCAACCCTCAGTGACCCTGGGTCCATGCTCCCAGAGGGATAGAGAATGGGAAAGCTATCAGGGGAGGGGATGGGATATGGAGACTGGCTGGTGGGAATTGTGTGGAGTTGTACCCCTTCTACCCTTGGTTTTGTTAATTTATCCTTTCTTAAATAAAAAAATAAATTTAAAAAAAAAGAAATCTGGATCAGGGAAGAGAGTACCTCCAAAATATAGGAAAAATATACAAATACCTTTAACTGTAAGCCCCATCAATATGATCTGGGGCCCATATTCAGCACAGGAGCCTGTGTAACCTCTGCATCCCTGTAGGATTGAGCTTGCATTCCATGGTCATAGCTAGGAACATTCTAGGCTGCATCCAATTCAGGACCAATCTTCCTTGAGTGGCAGAGTATGTTGGTTCAGCCTCCCTTCAGAGAGTGAGGCAGTCGCTACCATAAAAGCAAGTTAATGTGTACACTAAACCAGGTTTGTAACTGCTTAACCTCACATGAATATAATTTCTTATACCACCCTCAACCCCATCCCATGATAGGTGCCTGTATACTACTAGCACCACCTACTTAAGTCTTCCTCTACCATCATGCACTGGATTCCCAAAGCTTTCTCAACTCCTGACCTCACCAGACTCTTTGACTTTGCTAAAACAAATCACATCTATTCTGTTTCACCCCTTATTTTCTGTTTCTTCCCTTGATTCTTTTTTTTAAAAAATATTTTATCTATTTATTGTATCAAGACAGAGGGAAATCAATAGAGAAGGGGAGGTAGAGAAGGAGAGAGACAGCTGCAGCACTGCTTCACTGCTTGCTAAGCTTCCCCTTTGAAGTGGGCACTATGGGCTTGAACCTGGTCCCCTGAATGTTGTAACATGTTCATTCAATCAGGTGCCCTTCTGCCTGGCCCTTCATTGTTTCTTGAGTTCCAACAATAAAAGAGATCATCCAGCCTTTGACCTTTTTTTGTTGTCATTATTTTTAATAGCCCAAACATGGAAGCAACCCATATGTGCAAAGAAACATGCATGATTTAAAAAAGCTGTGGGACATATTGAATACTACTCAGTTAATAAAAATGATGATGTGGTTGGTTTCCTTTGCCTCATCTTGAATAGAACTTGAAGTAAGTAGTCATGTTAAGTGAGATCGGTTAGGAGACAGTTGAATATTAAATGACTTCATTTATACCTGGTACTTAAGGAACCAGGAGATAAAGGCAAAACACAGAGTAAAACTTGGACTAGAGATAGTCTGTTGAATTAAGGCCAAGAATGTGCATGTATGTGTGTGTGTGTGTGTGGGGGGGGGGGGGGTGTTAAGGGATTAGGTTGAATGGGTATTGGGCACCCAAAACACAATGATGGAGGAGGACGTAAGTTGCTGGTAGACTTGGTATGCAATCACAGAATGATGAGAAATTGTACCAATGCACTAATAACTGTCTTGTTAATCATTACTTCCTTAATGAAACAAATAGCAACAACAAACAAGTTGTGGCAAATATATATACACAATGGAATACAATGCTACTGTAAGAAATGGTGAAGTCTTCTCCTTTAACATGTCTTAGATGGAACTTATGTTAGAGAAAAACCATAGTAGTAATTTTAAGTTGCAATATCTTAAATATTGCCAGGAATGAAAAAGGTTAACAATACACTGAAGAAGCAACTAGAAATTGAATTGATTTAAATAGAAGAGTTAGCAAGGCTTAATTTTTCAAGTACTAAAAGGAGTAGGATATGTTTTAAGTAATAATAAAGAGCGTTGGCAGGGATTTCGTGAAATAGCAACTGGTATCTAGTGTTGGTGGCTCATAAAGTAGAAAATAATTGAGGAGGGATCTATCAATTCATGCCAAAAGTTTTAATATTTTCCCAATTCTCTCACCTGAAAACTCTAATTCTAAGAATGCATAGTTCAAAGAATGAAAAAACGACGTTCACAGTGATTTATGGACATGGTTATGGACATGATTTATGGACATGGTTATTCTTTAGAATATTTTCAACTAAAGACAAAAAATTTAAGCACTGGATACTCAATGTGAGATTATTTTATTGTGTACAAAGGAGTTCAAGATATAATATAATGCAGTACTAAATCCTTAATAGCAGTGAAAATGTTCACAAAGTGGCGTCAATTATAAGATTATATTTTAAAATATATGTGGGTATGTTGTTCTAGTCATTTTGGGGTGTTGAGATTTTGTGGACTTATATTTTTGGTGTTTTAAATATCTTTAAAATCTATAAGCTACATATACATTCCTCTATCTTTAAATATAGTACACACTTTCTAGAGAACTGAAACAAAGCCCCTTTTCTAACGATTACTCACAAGATCTTATGGGACTTAATAAAACTTATTTTAATAAATTCTTGATAGTATATACTTAAGAACCAATTAATATAGTAAGCAATTGAACAAATTGCTTTTCAATGTATATAATATATTTTTCTTATATTATTATATTATGTATATAATATATTTATTATATATAATATATTATGTATATAATATATTATGGTAAAGTACGGTGCAATATAGGACAGTACACTATATAATAGCATATGTTTAGTACAGTGTAGTGCAGTATAACATATATATATATAATTAGTAATACTAGTATCCTTTCAGCCAAAACTTTAGTTGTCTAACTTATATTAAATATAAAGGAAAGAAGTTAGCATCTCCTTAAGTATATATTTAGGTTTTTGATCAATATCTTCTTTACTAAGTCCTAATAGCAATTTGTATACGTCTTGCTAGATACAAGATGCTTTATGGGAAAATCAACTGCACTTCAAAATGACCAAACTATGATTCAATGCAATAAAGTATAAATTTTAGTTAGTATGCATAAAATAAAATTATCACACTTCAAGCCACAAATAAAAATGCAAACACTTTAATATACTCTACTTTTTAGCCAAAAAAAGTAGATACATTTTGAAAATCTATTTTAAAAGTATTTAATTGCTTACCTTCAAGATTCATGTTTTTTAATAAATATCATACCTATTCCTTGTAATATACAAAAGGAAAAATGTGAATGAGTAAATAGATTAAAAATTATTTACATGTATAATTGTTTTATGTTTACTTTTTCATTTCTTTATTGGGGGGTTAATGTTTTACATTCTACAGTAAATACAATAGTTTGTTCATGCATAACATTTCTCAGTTTTCCACATAACAATACAACCCCCACTAGGTTCTCTGTCATCCTTTTTGGACCTGTATTCTGCCCTCCCACCCCCACCCCAGAGTCTTTTACTTTGGTGCAATACACCAATTCCAGTTCAGGTTCTTCTTGTGTTTTCTCTTCTATCTTGTTTTTCAACTTCTGCCTGAGAGTGAAATCATCCCATATTCATCCTTCTGTTTCTGACTTATTTCACTAAACATGATTTCATCAAGCTGTTTGTGTTTCTAATCTTAGTGTTTATTTGTAACTACAAAGTAAAAAGTTCCAACAACCTCTTTGTCATATGAAACTATGATATTATATGTTAACTAAGCAATGGTTAAACTTACCAAAGCATGATATATTTAGAACATACAGGGACTTAGGAGTGAAAGTAAAATTTTAGCTTATTGGTATGTGAATGTATTTTTTAATTTTACTCAAAACCAACATATATTATTTCATCTTGGTAAGTTACCTCAGTTTCAATCTCCATATCTATAAAACAGTATAATAATGCAAAATATAATATGAACCAATCAGTTGTCTATATAATACAAAGTAGTATGGATTAGGAAAAAGACAAAAGAAAACTTAACTAATATATCATTCTTGCCAGGTGCAAGTCTATCACAACGTGGGATGCCATACAGGTGAAATTACATAAATTTTCATGTCTCTACTCCATTTGTCTTTCCTTTTACCAGTCTCTCTAATAAGAGAAAATTGACTTGGGGGATGAAAGTATTGTGCATATGTGAGGTCCATGGTGACACCTCTGAAAAAAATTAGAATTCTTGAATATGTTTGTATTTACTATATAAAATATTTTATATTAAAAACTGAATAATTTAAAATACATTGAAGAAGATTAAATAAACCAAGGAAAATGTATTAAATTAATGTTATAAATTTCCCCTATCTCACTATGTAGTACATAGGGAAACAACTAAAAATTTTATGTCATTTGTAAAAAAAAAAAAATAAGAAATTAACTGATAGCTTCTTATGTTTTTTTTTGTAATTTGTACATCAAACTTCAGTCACTTGAGAGATGAACCTGTTTGAGAGAGAATAAGAAAATAGTAACATTTAATGATGCAATTGAAATCCTTCTGGCCACAGCTCAGAAATGAAACTACAGCCCTGAGCAAATATTATCAATTCTCATCATCATCTGGAGTGTCCTTTATCTCTGGCTCCTGAGATCATCTGTTATGAGAGGCAAAGCAATTGAAGTAGTTCACTTGCACTCAAATAGATATAGTAGAACCCTTTTATGAAGAGTTCATGCCTAAGAAATGTTCCCTTAAGGCACTATAATTATTTAGATCACACGCACATTCCCATGTTTTCCTTTTTCTCATCAAAAAATTTATGGTTATAGTGGAATAGTTAGCTGTTGGAGGAGTAGGTGTGCTTTTGTAGACTGTCTGCTTCTCTGAAATAGTTACTATAAAAATAATTATTTTTAAAACTCATTTTGCTAGTTCACTAGTGAGGGTGCATTGTCAGTAATTTCTATGATGCACTTGACATTTTGTGGTGGTAAACCATTTTCTTGAGAGGTTTGACTGCTCACCTAGACATTGAACAATGCTTTTCTGTCCTCCAGGGTTATCATTGGGCTTGATGCCTGCACTATAAATCCACTGCTCCTGTGGCTTTTTTTTTTTTTTTTTTTTGATAGGACAGAAAGAAATTGAGAGGGGAGAGGAAGATAGAGAGGGAGAGAGAAAAAGATAGACACCTGCAGACCTGCATTACCACTTGTGAAGTGGATCCCCCACACCCCACAGGTGGAGGACAAGGGACTTAAACTGGAATCCTTTCTTGGGTCCTTTTGCTTTGTACTATGTGCGATTAACTGGGTGCACTACCGCCTAGCCCCTACACTCCTTTCCATAGAGTGCAGAAGTGATAAACTATTTTAGGAAGGTAGAATTGGGAGAAAAGTAGGCTAAAAATGTAAGTAGTAAAGCTATAATTGTAAATATTCTAATGTAACTGGTGCTTTGAAAGGAATGCGGAAATTAGGGTTGGGAGCTGAAGGGGGTGTTTAAGCTTCATGGGCTGGGCAACTTGATGAAATCTGAGTATTAAAGTGCTTGTTACCTCAATTCTGTCTACTTAAAATCAACTTAAATACACTAGTTATTTCTACATAAAGCATTTATTCAGCATGTTGAATAAACATGTAATCAATTAAGTTTAAAAGTGATTTTAGATTATTACTATCTTTATCAATATTTTTCTTCCCAAACAGTAAGCTTCACAAGGCTGTCCTTTCTCAAGATGGCTTCTGGGATCAATAAGTTTCAGATTTAAGTTATCTTACAAAGAAACAAAAATGTCTAGCCTTCAGTCTAACACCATCAATACATTTGCAGTTCTGTACTATATAATATATGTTAGTGAACTGGTTTCACATTGCTTAAGATATTTTCTTTCTTTCTATATGTGTGAAACCATGTTAGAAATGTAATAGGTTGTCTGAAAAGGCCTCTCAATATCTTCCCTTCTCTATCTTGCTTAGACACACACAGAATACAAGAGTGCTGACCCTTCACTCATGACCTCCCACTGAGTTTACCATAACAGGTTTCATTATATGAAAACATATGTATAATATGAACCCCCAAGAATTGTCTTTTGGATTTAGAAAAAAAAAAAGTCTTTCCACTGCCCAGATTTTTACCAAATCCAGTTCTTCCTACAAATCTTGCACTCTCCATCCTCCGGAAAAAAAAAAATGCACACATCCATGAACATCTCATCTTTTACTAAATTCTTGGAAGGCTTGTAACAACTGTCCAACTTGTGAAAGATCTAATTTAATAGAAAACTGATGTAAACAAACCATCTTAGCTGACAACAGAAATGAGCAATGTAAAAGGGCCTATAAATCCCTATTGCTAAAAGGATGTGTACAAAATGTAGGACGTATTGATGGGAAAAGTGTGGACTCTGATGAGAAAAGTCAGCAAAACAGCCTTTCTAGAAGCAATATTTTAACACTTTTCCCTTCTCAGATGCTTAGAGAACTTGCTTTTTATAACCTTTAAGTGAGTTTAAAGAAACTGACTATGTCCTCCTTAGGAACAATCTGACCACTAAATCTCTGAGAAGCAGTGACCTAGTAAGCACTAGAGAATATGCCTGAAACAGTTTGCACCAAATCTTAAGAACCAGAAGCTTCTATCTCCTCCTTTCAAAATGCAACTGGTTATTTACTTGTATGCATTTTTGATTCATTTGAACAGAAAAAGAAACTTTATGTGTATATGTGTGTGGAGTACACACCTGCCTGCCAGCACCAGGGTTTAAGAGCACTCACAAATCTCATTGGAATTTTCCTCAACCCCCTCTCCCTCCTTTTCCGGTTCTCAGTAAAAGGCTTTTGGGTCTGAAATCAAAGATGTTAAGCACATATTGTATTTTCACCCTGCAGACTTAAATAACAATCAAGAAATAGCACCAGAGAAATCTCTCAATGACCAAATTGATTAAAATCCTGTATCTTTTTTAAAGTATGTGTCCAAATAACATATCTGCAACAAGATATCAGACCTAATTATGATATTATATAAAATATATATGACATCAAATGCTTCAAATAGTCACTTTCAGTACTCCAAGAGAATAGAGGAGGGGACATCAACCAGCATAAAACACTGTACTGCAGAGACAGAAGAAATGCATTTAAAGCACCAATGAAAATGGCGTGCAGTATAATTACCTCAAATTGCTGTTCGCTTGACACCCTGACACTAATTTTATTCAAGCCATTGGGAAATAAATGTTTTAAAAGCACTCGTTTCGAAATGCCAGAGAGCTAGTGGAGGCTGTGAGGTCGTTAAGGAAAAGAAAGGGTAAAGTTTCCACCACACAGAAAGAATTAAATAATCCATCTAAAATAACCGTCTATGTGGATCACCAACCTTTAATACCCACATTTTTAACGCTTGCCCTGTACGTGGATTGATTTTTTTCCCCCTTCAGCATTCCCTCACCAGATGGATTTTTGCTACTGCAGATCAGCAGAGGGTGTCAGATCTTTCAGAGTGCACCAGGCTGGAACGAGCAGAGCTTCTTAGCAACTCTCTTCTTTCCCCCCTCCCTCTTCATTCTCGCGCTCTCTCCCTCCCTCAGACAACTTGCCTCCCGCCCTCCGCCCCCTCCACGTAATTCCGAAAGAGCAGAAGAAAGAGAAGGAGAACAGGAAAAGAAGAGCTAGTCACCGAGAGCCAGAGCCCAGAGGGGAAAAAAAAAAAAAAGATATTGAAGAGTACCGAAAGGGAGGAAAGAAAAAGGATGGCCAGCCACAAAACGCAGCGATTGCGGAAATTTTCCAGCGCCATTGGCACAGCAGCGTGAGTCTTTTGGTCCAGAGTGATTTCAGCACCGGGGGTACTGGACAGCACCCCGGGGGTACTTCTGGGCTACCCGCAGCCACAGCAACAACTCCATCAACTGCCTCCAGCACAGAAGCCGCGGAAAAGCCTGCTTTGTATCAAGGGAGGCAAGGTCAGTCCGACGCACAGCCATGCACAGGCAGTGCGCCTGTACTACGCTGCAAACCCTCTGCTTGTTTCTCTAATATGCACTTTCTCCTAATTACTAGCATTGTTCCTTTCCTGTTTAGTGGGCCATTAAAGGGAATTCTGTAAGGGCATATTTTAATTCGTATGTACATAACTAACTTTGTTTATTTTCCAAAGGGTTAAGAGGGAGTGGGATTATTTTTTCTACTTTTTTTTTCTTGCTTGCCTTGCACTACGTGCCTCGATAGTTTGTGGATATAATTATTGACTGGCGCCTGGGTTGTTGCAGTGCGGGGGGGTTAGGGAGGAAGGAATCCACCCCCACCCCCCCAATCCCTTTTCTTCGCCTTTCCTGGGTTCGGACATTGGAGCACTAAATGAACTTGAATTGTGTCTGTGGCGAGCAGGATGGTCGCTGTTACTTTGTCATGAGATCGGGGATGAATTGCTCGCTTTAAAAATGCTGCTTTGGATTCTGTTGCTGGAGACATCTCTTTGTTTTGCTGCTGGAAACGTTACAGGGGACATTTGCAAAGAGAAGATCTGTTCCTGCAATGAGATAGAAGGGGACCTACACGTAGACTGTGAAAAAAAGGGCTTTACGAGTCTGCAGCGTTTCACCGCCCCGACATCCCAGTTTTACCATCTATTTCTGCATGGCAATTCCCTTACTCGACTTTTCCCTAATGAGTTCGCTAACTTTTATAATGCTGTTAGTTTGCACATGGAAAACAATGGCTTGCATGAAATCGTTCCCGGGGCTTTCCTGGGGCTGCAGCTGGTGAA
Source organism: Erinaceus europaeus (assembly GCF_950295315.1). Lineage (NCBI taxonomy): Eukaryota > Metazoa > Chordata > Mammalia > Eulipotyphla > Erinaceidae > Erinaceus > Erinaceus europaeus. The sequence goes on from NC_080166.1 coordinate 105,989,406, forward strand.
AAGGCTGCATATCAACAACAACAAGATCAAGTCTTTTCGAAAGCAGACTTTTCTAGGGCTGGACGATCTGGAATACCTTCAGGCTGATTTTAATTTATTACGGGATATAGACCCGGGGGCCTTTCAGGACTTAAACAAGTTGGAGGTACTCATTTTAAATGACAACCTCATCAGCACCCTACCTGCCAACGTGTTCCAGTATGTGCCCATCACCCACCTCGACCTCCGGGGAAACAGGCTGAAAACACTGCCCTATGAGGAAGTCTTAGAGCAAATCCCAGGCATTGCTGAGATCCTATTAGAGGATAACCCATGGGACTGCACCTGCGATCTGCTCTCCCTGAAAGAGTGGCTTGAAAATATTCCCAAAAATGCCCTGATAGGCCGAGTCATCTGTGAAGCCCCCACCAGACTGCAAGGGAAAGACCTCAATGAAACCACTGAGCAGGACTTGTGTCCTTTGAAAAACAGAGTGGATTCTAGTCTCCCAGCGCCCCCTGCCCAAGAAGAGACCTTCGCTCCTGGCCCCTTGCCAACTCCTTTTAAGACAAATGGGCAAGAGGATCATGCCACCCCAGGGTCTGCTCCAAATGGAGGTACAAAGATCCCGGGCAACTGGCAGATCAAAATTAGACCCACAGCTGCGATAGCCACCGGGGGTGTCAGAAACAACCCTCCAGTCAATGGCTTACCCTGCCCTGGGGGTTGCAGCTGCGACCACATCCCAGGGTCTGGGTTAAAGATGAACTGCAACAACCGGAACGTGAGCAGCTTGGCTGACTTGAAGCCCAAGCTCTCCAACGTGCAGGAGCTTTTCCTGAGAGATAATAAGATCCACAGCATCCGAAAATCACACTTTGTGGATTACAAGAATCTCATTCTTTTGGACCTGGGCAACAATAACATCGCCACCATAGAGAATAACACTTTCAAGAACCTTTTGGACCTCCGGTGGCTGTATATGGATAGCAACTACCTGGACACACTGTCCCGGGAGAAATTCATGGGGCTGCAAAACCTCGAATACCTGAATGTGGAGTACAACGCGATCCAGCTCATCCTTCCTGGCACCTTCAATGCTATGCCTAAACTGAGAATCCTCATTCTCAACAATAACTTGCTAAGGTCCCTCCCAGTGGACGTGTTCGCTGGGGTCTCCCTCTCTAAACTCAGCCTGCACAACAACTACTTCATGTACCTCCCGGTGGCGGGAGTACTGGATCAGCTAACCTCCATTATCCAGATAGACTTGCACGGAAACCCCTGGGAGTGCTCCTGCACCATTGTGCCTTTCAAGCAATGGGCAGAACGCCTAGGATCCGAAGTGCTGGTGAGCGACCTTAAGTGCGAGACGCCTGTGAACTTCTTTCGCAAGGATTTCATGCTCCTGTCCAATGACGAGATCTGCCCCCAGCTGTACGCACGGATCTCTCCCACGCTAACTTCGCACAGTAAAAACAGCACTGGGTTGGCGGAGACTGGGACTCACTCCAACTCCTACCTAGACACCAGCAGGGTGTCCATCTCCGTGTTGGTCCCGGGACTGCTGCTGGTGTTTGTCACCTCCGCCTTCACTGTAGTGGGCATGCTTGTGTTTATCCTGAGGAATCGCAAGAGATCTAAGAGAAGGGACGCCAACTCCTCGGCGTCTGAAATCAATTCCCTACAGACAGTCTGTGACTCTTCCTATTGGCACAATGGGCCTTACCATGCAGATGGGGCTCACAGAGTGTATGACTGTGGCTCTCACTCGCTTTCAGACTAAGACACTCCCCCTTTCCCAGCCCCGCTCCCCCTAAATCCTGGTGGAACAGGGGAGCCAGAAGGAGAGGCCCGCCCCGCTCCAGTCCCCTCCCGCATTCCAGAGCTTAGAAGATCCCAGATCCAAGTCCGGCGTAACCCAAGACTTGATGAACATAAGTAAATAAATAACTATGAACTCACTTCACCAAGAGGGTCTGACCTCTGAGCTCCCTCTTGGAAACAAAGAGCAGACAGTGGCGAGTTGCGAGAAAGCTCCGCCTCGCTCTTGCTGTGAGTCGCTTTTGAACAAAGCCCAGCAGGGGCTCTACTTTGAGGATCTGAGGGTGGCCTCCACCCTCAGCACACCCTGCAGGGGGCTGTGGGCAAACTGCCGCCACCCTATACATATATACATATACCCACATCTATATAGAGAGATAGATATCTATTTTTCCCCCCAGTGGATTAGCCCCGTGAGGTGAGGGGCGTGATGGCACCCTGTTGGCTACGCAGGGACGGGCAGTTGCACGAAGGCATGAATGTATTGTAAATAAATAACTCTGACTTCAGACAAGAAAAAAAAAAAAGCAAAAAGTGCTGCATGGCTCGCATGGAATCCACGCGCTCCAGGGACACTGCCCTCCCCCGCCCCCCAAGCGACTGGAGATGGCGTCAAGTTCACAGCACCCAACCTCTTACCTGATAAGTCCCATCGTATCAAACTTTCTATAAACAAAATACAGTATAATCAGAAAGTGCCATTTTCACCATTATTTGTGATCGGTAGGCAGTTCAGAGCGTAAGTTTACTGTGAAAACAAACATGTAAAGATTTTATTTAAGACATTTGCATGGCTACTCATCAGTCCACTATATGAGTTAAAAATGTATTTTGTTAAGCGAAGATTTTAATGGGTTGTTTTGGGTTCTTTGTTTTACTTTTATGGTGATGTTTTATTTTATTTTGAGGGGGAATATTTTTCTATACATATCCAATAATGCCTTCCATCTGAATGTAAAATAAGTACCCATGATTTCTATTATAGTATCAGTGTAATTATTTAAAAAAAAACAGATTCTGAGGCAGTTAAGCATGACCAATTAATGTCACTCTAGTGCTTAGGCTGCGATCCTATGGTAGCAATTCTGTGCTGGTGTAACTCTTACTTAAAAAGTAGGAAAAAAGAACCAAGGAAGCACGTGGAACTTACTAATTCTATTCGAGGATTTTATAATGGCATATTTTTTCAGTATTAAAGTGAAAATGTTTTCAACTCTGGGTCTTCACATTTTTCCAGCTTTTTATTTGCAACTGGTAAATTGGATTTGCGGTGGAAGGGACAGGGAGGGGGGAGGGCCGGGCTGGGGGTGGAACCCCTTCTGGAGCTATTGTTAAGACTGTCTCTTTCTCTCTATATAATCGCCTTACTTAGCATTTTACCCATTTAGATAGCTCCCTTCTCCGGGTATCCCCTCCCGGATTTTTTCAGCTTTTCCATGGAGATAAAGTGCTGTTTCCCCAACATCCCCTGCCCTCCCCCCTTATTTTTGTCTCCTAATGCGGCAGTGAATCCCTTTATTAATACTGGAAATCTCTCGCTGCCGCTTCTGCCGCTGCTGCACACACTGCAGATACAGTAAGGATGTTAGTAGAGATTTGATTTAATAGTCTGCTTAGATCGGTCTCATTAAACAAGGTGGAGATTTCATTGGTCAGCACTCTGGATGAAAGACAACCCTAATGAGTGGCATTTGAGATGCTGCTGGCATTTTGAATTCAACATCTGCTGAAACCGGCAAAACTAATTAGTGCCCACCCACCCTCTCCGCCCCAGCAACTGCAGACTGAAATTTGTTAAAGGACTCATCTTTGTGGAAATCAATCATTATCCTAAAGAAGTGTTTCTCTCTCATCATTTGGATTTCTGGTTGTGGCTCAGCAATTAACAAAAAAAGCGTTAACTATTTGAATTTTATGAGCCAGTGTAACTCTGGTCTGGATCATGTTCCTCTGGGATTTCTGAGCAGTCTATTTTATCAGCAGTTAGGGAGGAAAAAAAAAGCTAACAATACTAGACATATTGACGGGGTCTGCGTTCCACCACATAGCCACCTGTAAGAAGTATGTTAAAAGACTGCAGGCCACAGATGAAATAATAATGATAATGATAATAATAATAATGATAATAATAATAATATGGGATGGTAAATCAGCTAATGAAACTCCCCAAAGCAGTTGTAAGGAGATTTGCTTTCTAGAACTCATATTCTAAAGAAAATTAATTTCCCAGGACATTGCTGTTCTGGAGTATGTGTTATTTATTTTAACGCTTTTAAAATAAAATCTTTATTATAAACCATGACTATTCCTAAGGTCATTCATCATTTTCTCTCTTGAGTCTTCTTTTTGTGGACTATGCTTCATAGTGGTTTATTTGTAAACTACAATTCATAGGCTTTTTTTCCCCTATAAAAACCTTAATCCCATTTATTTATTTATCTATTTATTTATTTATTTATTTTTATGGAAAGTCAGCTGAGTTGCTGGTAAGCAATAAATTTGTGATGCAAAGTAGAAGGTAGGGAATATTACATATTCAACAACATTCTGACCTTAAGGTTTAAGGAGACTAAAAGATGGCAGTGGTGGAAAATAACACTTAAAAGACATCTAGTTAAGCATGAGAGTACTTTTATATCATTAGTGTGAGGATGCCAAAACTCCTGGTAGAAGAACATGTACTGGGGCAAGAACTTTTCTTCATGCTAATTAAAAGGAAATTCCAGTATACTAGCTAAGGAAGGTCACAGGAATAAATTCATTCATTCATTTACTTATTTTTTAAATATTAGCTGCAATTGTTTTTTGAGTGGTCATTGTGTGTCAGGTATGTAATGAGCAAACACTGTAGTTGATTAATAAGCCTCATGACAGAAGAATGATTTACTAAGGTGATTTCACTATACTGATGAGAAAATTGAGGCATAAGAAGAGTAAGCAATGCCTCAGATCTTGCATAGTAAATTGTGGAGTGAGATTTAAACTGAATTTTCTTCATATTTCAAACTTCCTATCTTTGAATTGTGTAGAGATCTATATATTTACCTGACAACCTCTTACAGAAGGTTATCTAAGTATTGGAACATAAAAATACAGTGTATTCAATAGAAGACCCAAGTTATTTCTTCTTAATTGAGTGTATATTGGAGACCTTTTATATTTCAAGCATGTCTTGCAACATAGAAAAGTGTCCCATATTTAGAGGTAACTTTACTGAGTTCACCCAAGAGAGTATAAGAACACTTAACACATATATGAGAAAAAGAAGGAGGTACTTTATGAATTTATGAAACACAAATTTCAAATAATAAAATGTAAATGATATGCACCTTGATTATAAGTATTAATATCATTAAATTTTTAATGAATAATATTTCTTCAAATCCATGTAGGAAGTTTTCTAATAATTTCATGAAAAAGAAAATACTTTATTTGGATGACAAGTTTTTATTTACTTGGATAATATGGATATATATATTTACAGGGCTAAATATATATGAATATGTATATATATATATATACTTGGCTTAAAACCAATATATATTAGTTTTGCCTTAACGTTTAGTTTACACGTTCACTACATAACTTTAATTCATATGTTCTTAGCTTCACAATTTTGTTTTCTCTTTAATTAAATTGTTCATATAACTATAGTTGTCATGTGCATCAGTTGAAATATCATGTTTTAAGGAAATCACTCTAATTCATTGTAAAGGACAGCTCAGTTGTGTCAGAAGGAAAAGGAGGATAAATAGTACCTTATTTTGTTCCAGTGCTTTAAAATTAGTAACTTGTGGCTACTGTCATAGTTAAGGATATTCTAGAGCTTAAATTGTTGCCATAAGAATTTATTGATTAACTGTATTTTAAATATTTGTAAGCTTTATTTTATTTGATAGGATAGAGCTAAATTGCAAAGGAAGGAGGTGTAAAGGAGACAGAGAGACACCTGCAGCACTGCTCTACCATTCATGAGTCCCCCTCTCTCATCCCCTGCAGGTGGGGAATAGGGACTTGAACCTAGGTCCTTGCTCATGGTAGCACATGCACTAAATCAGGTTCGTTACCCCTAGAACCCTGATTAATTTTTTCTTCATGTTTACCCAGGAAGAAGTTGAAATAGATGATTTGACATTAACATACCAGGATTTTTTCCATAACAATACTTGTGTCCATATATGTAATTAGAATTACTGCTTTTTAATTATATTTATTTTCCCTTTTGTTGCCCTTGTTTTTATTGTTATTGAAGTTATTGTTGTTGTTATTGATGTCATTGTTGTTGAATAGGACAAAGAGAAATGGAAAGAGGAGGGGAAGACAAAAAGAAGGTCAGAAACATAGACACCTGAAGACCTGCTTCACCGCTTGTGAAGTGACTTTCTTGTAGTTGGGGAGCCGGGGGTTCAAACTGGAATCCTTAGGCAGGTCCTTGTGCTTTGTGCTAAGTGTGCCTAACCTGCTGTGCTACCAGCTGACTCCCAAATCACTCAGTTTTTAACAAATGTTAAAACTGTGTTGGAGGTACCAAGGATAGTTTCTTATTTGTCTTATTCCAAATTGTTAATAAATACTTTTGATATGTAAAGAGAGAGAATGCATTTGAAAGGGTGAACAGTGTTTTTTAAAGTGTTGGTGTAATATTAAGTAGAGTGGTTTTAAATTCAGCTCTTCAGTTAATTAAAATACTCTTTAAATTTAATTGTTATTTGAAGACATGAAAATATAAAAGTCTGATGAACACTTAATTTTAGCATATGTTAACTTTCTGATTATTTTCTCTCTAATTTTAATTTCTTCCAAATGAAGCTTGCCTTGAAAAATCTGAACTGTGAGAGTAGGAATAACGTAATGATAGTACATAGGACTTAGACGCTAGAGGTCCCAGGGCCCAACACAGCCAGTAGCTAGAGCTAAGTAGTTAAAAAAAAAAAGAAAGAAAGAAAGAAAGAAAAAAAAAAGAACTCTGACCTCTGTTTGACATCAATAGGTATCATCATATAATCTACTTCAATGTGGTTCTGAACCATTAAAAAAAGATACTTTCATCTATAAAGTTGCCAAAAATGTTACTATTAAAAATAATATACAGGACATGCAGGACTTTCTTGGTATTGAAATTAAAGTCACTGCATGTTCCTATCAAAAGT